>NW_004567105.1:50943345-51068820 GCF_000260355.1 Condylura cristata
AATCCCACTCCTAGGTATCTACCCAAAAGACACAAAAACACTGATTGAAAAAGATACTTGTACCCCCATGTTTATTGCTGCTTTATTTACAATTGAATTTGGCTTATTTTAAACTTGGGTATTTGTTCAATGACTCAGCAATTAGTTTTCACATTCCAATGGCACTACTAAGCAACAGAATAACTTTTCAGCAGAGGGATTTGTCAAGGAAGTAGATTGTTTACCCTACACAGTGGCCCTGTTAGAAATATCACCTCAAAGGATTTTTGAGCACATATTCAGCATAGTAAAATGTCACATGACCCTTCAAGAAGAAACATTATTTTTAAGTAAAAATAAGTTTAGCTGTATGTATTGAGACCTGCCATAATTTATCAAATGACTATTCATGAAGCCCAATCAAAGTGAGCTAAGACATGGCCCCCTAGTTTAGGGGATTACTATTGTGTGTTCTATAGCTAGATTCCCTGGGTTCAAATCTAGTCTGTCATTGACAAATGGCAAACTTACTTGCGTACTGCCAAGTTACTTAGCATTTTCTGTGCTGCTCCACATTCTTCATCTACAAAATGTGGCTCATAACCTACATGTATGTCACAAAAATGTTGAGTGGGTTAAGTGAAATAAGTACATGTGAAAACTGAATCTGGCATATAGAAAATAATGTAGGAGTTGGATGTCTTTATTTTTGTTGCTGTTGTTACTTTACATCTAAGAAACAATTGGTTAATTGCCTACTAGATCTGGTTCTAAATACCCTGTTTCTTTTCTCTTACTTCACCATTGTTTCTGTGACGAGGTGACATAAAACTTAGTATGACAGGTGGACTGTGGGTGATTCGGTGGTAAGTAGATACCTCATGGGGAGAATCCTAATGTTACCACAATTAAAAGAATACATTACGATTTAAAAAAAAAGAAAGATAGGTCATTTGAGAAAATAGCTTGAAATGAGTTTTCTTAACCTTTGACTTTACCATAACCACAGACTCATGCAAAATTGCAACAACAACAACAACAAAAACAAAACAGGAGAAAAGCACGACATTGTCATCACTTAGTTCCCCTCAAAGATAATAGCACCCAAGCCAGGAAATTAATATTAGGATGACATAATTCACTATATAGCAGAATTTAGTTACATTTCACTGCTTTTGCATTCACTTATATATTTTTCTGCATTGTAACATTTAGTCACCTTCATAGAGTCATATAATCACTTCTGATGTCAAGATAAAGGACTCTTCCTTCACCACAAAGAGCTGTTTTGTGCTGAAGGGCCCACTTTTAATGAATGCCTGTGAAATCAATTGCTGCCTAAAGTCTTGTTTTCAGTTTTTCCTTTGGCAATAGAGCAAGATGGGAAGACACGTCACTCAGCGTACTCAGGCCAGGCAGCCAATGTTCGGTGGATGCCAGAAGGTGAATACATGCTCAGCTTCAGTGGAACTGACCTCTCTGTGTTCTGTGTTCTCCTCACAGTCTCTGGGAATGTGTATGAATATAACAGTAGAACAGGAGCAAGAAAGTGGAAGAAGATCCCAGGGAACCAGGAGGAGTCCTTGACACATATATACTCCCTTCCAGAGACCTGCGCTTCTGAGGCATCTGCAGCCTCAAATATCCCTATGCAAGGCTAGCATTTTGCCATGTCTCTGAATGATTTTTTTTTTTTTTTTGCACATGTCATTGTATGGGAAGTTTTATTTGGATATCTAACACTCAACTGTGGTTGGGAGACCAGGTGTTTTGCTTTTGTCTATAACTCTTTGTGATGTTTCAGTCCAGGGTGTCTGGATGAGGACAGCAGGAGTGATCAAACTTGAGTCACTGAACATGTTTGGTTGAAAACTAGAGGCTAAATTTCTATGTGTATATTGCCTGATTCTGTCCCGGGGAACACATGCTTGTTAGGACTGGAGGTTTTGTCTTGTTCACTGATCTCCTGGAACACATGCTTGGCATATCGTGGGGACTGCATATATATGTGACTGCACACACACACACACACACACATATATATATATATATATATATATATACATATTTATGTGTGTGTTTGTTGAATAAATGGTTTCAGAGTATGAGTTTAAATCTTTTGCTTTTAATTTATATTTCTCATTATGCCTGTGACCCATGGAACAAAAATGGGAATTACCTTTAGAACTTTCTTGTTTTCTGTTTGTCACAGAAACTGGCAGTTTTTAGCATTTAAAAAAAACCACAAGTGGTCTTGCTTTTGACTCTTTTTATAGTCCTGTGGAAAATGAGCATGTGAAACTATTAATTAATTACTGGCAAAGGAATGCCAGAATCAAGTGTTTTGAGAGATAGATACTCACATACCGAAGTGTAAAATACACATTAGTTCCCTTGGCTGTCCAAAGACACGATAGCAGGAGATCAGAAAGATTATTGATGGTAGAGGTTAAATACATATTTAACCCAAAAGAGAGTTGAACCTGAAATAACTTTTAAAAACAAATCTCATCCAAAAGAAAATATACCATGAGCAATGAACTGATACTTGGGTCAGAGAATAGAGGATGATTAGTAATGCTTTGATATTTACCCACCTTTGCATATGTCCACACAAATGATTGATTTTAGTCCAGGGATACTTCATGTCCAGATAAGGAGCCCCTGAAAATAAACAGATACATTTAAAGTTGATGTTTAGCTGGGATGAGTCTATCCTCAGGAGGCATAGAAGTGTGTAGGACATCCATAGGTTTTGAAGTGGGAGCCATAGACAAGTGACATGTCCTCTTTGAAGTTCAATTTTCTTCTAGAAAATGTGTATGATATTTTTTGCCCCATTTCTATCTCCTAGATTTGTTTAGATGCATCCTAAAACAACTGAAATTCTACACCTGGCAGTGCTTGTGCTTTTTAAACTGTAAATGCTTAAATGTAAAATAGGATTAGTTTCATTAAGCCAAAATTGGTTACTGCGAGAGCAGCAACTTGGAATATGAGACAGTTGCTCCATGGTTCTAAGCCAATCTTTGCTAGAATTGGTCGGTAATTAGCTTTTCAACTTCTGTGAAAGGAATTTACTGCCTTGTTCCAGATGGCATGATAATTCTTCACCAGGGGAGAGACCAAAGATTGTTCAGGAAAATGCACTCCCCTCTCCAGCACGGCTCTCCCTGGATCAATTACGATGAAATGGATGTACATATGTGAATCTCTCCATCTGGTACCACCTGAATTTTTAGGGGGTAGGGAGGAAGCATTTGTAAACTTCCTTCACAAAGTCTTCATTGGACATATTAGTATTTTATCTGCCTGTGCCCAAACCAAGAAATACTCATATGCTGGTGTTTGCTTTCCTTGGTTTAGTTGTTTTATGCCTCAGTTCTGGGCCTGGCCGGCAGAGAATGTATACGGTACACACAACAGAGGGGATTGTTAGGGAGGAAACCAACAGTGTTGCTCCCAAGAGCAAGGCTTCAGAATTTCACCTTATGAAGCATTATCAATCGCCTCCAACTCTAGATGCTCTTTTATATTTCACCAACATGTGTCGACTTAATAATAGTGGTTGTTTAGTTCCCCGAGGCTGCCATGACAAGTTAGTGCAAACTAGGTGCTTACACAACAGCACTTTTTTTCATTCACAGCTCAGGAAGCAGAATTCTAAATCTAATTGTCAGGCTGCCACCGTCCCTCTGGGGTGGCAGAGAAACGGCTCCTTGTCTCTTCCTGCTGTGGCGCTGCCCTGGCCCTGTGCTCTGGCTGTGGCTGAATCCTCTGATCTCTGACTTCTCCTTCACATGGCTTCTTACTGTGTGCATCTGTCAAATTTCCCTCTGCCTCACTTTTTAAAATATATAACCCATATATATATGTGGTTAATATTATATATATGGTTTAATATATAGTTTGTATTTTGATCACATTGCTGTTAATTTTTGTCCAGTGCATGCTTTCTCCTCTCAGGTTTAACCCCATGGATTTCCCCCCACCAGTTCACCTGTGCACCATCACCAGAGTGCCCTGTGTCCTACTCTCTGTTTTTGATGCCTCTTTCTCCCCGTCCCCTGCAGTATATCTCTGATTTATAGTTAATTTTGTTTTTCTAATTATTTTTCACCCAATTCCCTTATTTGTTTCCCCTATATGTGAAATCATCTGATCTTTTTCTTTTTCCTTCTGACTCATTTCACTAAGCATAATCCCTTCTAGTTCTAATCCATGCCACTGCAAATGGCATTAGTCTATCTTTTTTAATCACTGAATAACATTCCATTGTGTATATATACCACATCTTCTTGATCCAGTCATTTATTTTTTGGGCATTTGGGTTGTTTCCATATCTCACCTATTGTGAATAGTGCTGCAATAAACATAGGGGTGCAGGTGTCCTTTTGAATCAATGTATTTTTGTCCGGTGGGTAGACGCCTGGGAGTGGAAAAGCTGGGTCATATGGTAGCTCCAATTTTAGTAGTTTGAGGAACTTCCACACAGCTATTAAAAAAAATAAAACTAGCAACAACAAATGTTGGCGAGGATGTGGAGGAAAAGGAACTCTCTTGCATGCTGATGGGAATGCAAACTGGTGCAACCACTCTGCCTCACTTTTTTTAAAAGATTTATTTATTCCTACAGAACCGGGATACAGGCCAGAGATGTGGAGGGTGAGAGAATTCACCAGAGACAGAGTGGGGAGCAGAACAGGCAGATCAATGAAGTACACTGCTGAGGGGAGCAGCAGGCGGATCAGGAGAGGTCTGCCGCGCCATGTGGATCTCCTCCAGGGCAGGCAGGGATGGAACTCATGCGGAAGTGGTTTAAGCTTCTTTGTGCTGTGCTTTAACCCGCTGCGCCACCAGGGAGGGCCTCTGCCTCACTCTTTTAAGGATATTTCTTAAATCTGATGTAGGATCCACCTGCTTAACCCAGGATGGTGGCCTCACTTTAAGATTCTTAATCACATCACATCTGCAAAGCTTCTTTCTTCAAATAAGACAGATTTTGAGGATTAGGATACAGACATATTCTTTGGAAGGGGGATCATTATTCTACAAACTACAATGTTTAAAGTCCTTTTTTGGATAAAATCAGTGAAATATTTCTAGTGAATAAAACAATCATTTTAGTTTCTTGAAAATGTATTTGAGTGCCTATATGTGCCTGTAGTGTTTTAAGTACTTTAATAAATAAAAGTGCAAATGCCTTTGACCAGGACATTTCACTGCTTGGAATTTCACAGTAGATAGAGCTTACCAAAGAGCTAAAAGATTGTTTTAGTGGTTGCTCATGGTGGCATCGCTTATAGGAGAAAACAAATGGAATATTATCAGTGTCTCTAAGGGGTTAGTTAGAAAAAAAAAATCACAAAGTCCACATCACAAAATGTATGTGTGGCTAATAACAAGAATTAGGCCTGTCCTGATACCGGTGATACATTGAGTAATAAAGTCTGATAAACTGAAACTTGGTAAATTAATATAATTAAAAATAGGCAGCAACATATAAATAAATGTTGGAATATGCATAAACTTTAGGGGGCAGCGAAAAATCACAGGTAATGATTATTAGTGATTATATTTACAAAGAAAATCCAAGGGAGAGCCCTACCTGTGGCACAGTGGATTAGAACATAGTACTGCAAGCCAGCCCCAGTGACTTCAGTGCGAGTTCTATCCCCAGGCCCGGAGGTGACCCATGTGGCGAAGCAGACCTCTGCTGTCTCGCCCCCTGCTCCCCTCAGCAGTGTACTTCATCCATCTGCCTGTTCTGCTCCCCACTCTGTCTCTGGTGAAGCCTCTCACTCTCTCACTGCCCCTGTACCTCTGGCTTATACCCTGTATAGTTCTGTATGCATAAATAAATAAATAAATCTTTAAAAAAAAAAAAAGAAAGAAAGAAAAAGAAAATCCAAGGAGGGAAACTCAGGATGAGTGGAGATTTTTACTTTTCCTTTCATTGTCTAATGAATGATTATATTTTTAAATTTGTATATATTTATTTTTAATAACATAAGTAGGTTTTCTCTGGTGGTAAGAATTTAGGGGATCCTCATTTTAAAATTCTTTTATAAAATGTCTGAAGTTTTTCTTTCAAATTAACTTGAAACTAGGTTCAGATTTTTCTATTCCTTAGGATATTTTCTTCCTTGATTTGTATAATTATGGTTGCTCTTCCATCTGTCTTTTTTTCTCCAGGGGAAATTGATCACTCACGTGTTAGGTGTCCAGGATTTAGAAGATAAATCTCTCATCTTTTCCTTTCATGCATTTCTAGCCCACTGAATTAATGTTCTGCTGTTTCAGTGATTTCTTTCATTTGATTTTTGGGTCACTAATTTGGGTCTTACCAGTGACTACCTTTAGCTTCAAACTTATCTACTAATTTGTTAAGTTAAAATATCTTTAGTTTGGCCCTCCCTGGTGGTGCAGTGGGTTAAAGCACAGCACTGAGAATCTAAAGCCACTTCCGCATGAGTTCGATTCCCGCCTGCCCCGGAGGTGACCACATGGCGTGGCAGACCTCTCCTGACCCGCCCGCTGCCCCCCTCAGCAGTGTACTTCGTCGATCTGCCTGTTCTACTCCCCAGTCTGTCTCTGGTGAAGCCTCTCACCGCCCCGAGCCTCTGGCCTGTACCCCAGTTCTGTATGCACAAATAAATAAATCTTAAAAAAAAAAAAATATCTTTAGTTCTAGGAAGCCCTTAGTGTGTGTGTGTGCGTGTGTGCAGGTACACATGCATAATACATATGAATATAAGTCACCTTATTACCTGTTTTTGCTGAGCCTCGGTAGAGATTTGTTATGAATATTTTATGTTTTCCTCCTCAGGGTTTAATGACTCCTTTAGGCTCTTGATTCACTTGGGTTTCTTGTCACTTAGTCTGCTTTGCAGTAAACATTGAGTTTCTGAGTATCTTTCTGAAGCAGTTATGAAGGGACTGCTGTTTTGTGTGTGGGTTGATGAAAAACAAAGGCAGACTTTCCCTGGTCCCTCAGTTCCAAGAATACAGGAGACTTATCGCATACCTTCTCAGTGCTTCAGGGGTGTTTGGGAGTCAGAGAGACATGTCATCTCTACTAATATTCGGTAATATTTTAATGATTCTGATAGTGGGGAAGGTCCAGGAAAGTGATCTCCAAGAATGAGATCTTCTCAGATTCATGCAATAAGGACCCCTATGGTGGTCTTTCTATGGTTCAAAGGGGAGAATATTTTGGTATACTTTCAATCACTCCTCTAAGGCCTTATATTCTGCGTACTATCTGGAGCTAGTTCAGCCAACCTACAGATACATGAATATAGAACAAATGAACAGAATGGCCCAGCAGAGGCCAGCCTATGTCAGTCAACCACTAATCAGCCTTCAGTCGTGTGAAAAATTACAATAAGTGATCATTTGAACTTACAGATTTTATTAATAGAATAGGCCTGCGTTCTGTTGTCTGTCACTACCAAAAAGCCAATGAACAGACAGGAATTGAATCTATTAGCACTTTTATATTTCACTGATCTGAGTGAATGGTGGGCATAGCACCCTGAAGAAGAGACTGTTCTTACTCTCATCTCAAGTTGACATTTTTTTGTACTGAGTTAAACAAAGACAGTCATAAGCAAACAGTCTATCATAACACCCACCATCACAATTGATGTTTCTGGTATTTGTCACATTCAGCCCCCAAAACTAGTTATCAGCCTCCTGGTTATTTTGACCTTGGGTACATCCTGGCTGGCTTGGTTGATTTCTGATGGTGTCAATGTCTAGCACTCATTTGAGCATCATCAAGGCAGGATTCTCAGTTTAAATTAAGAGTCTTAGTTTAAGAAAAACAGATCATTAGTCATACATGTGTACTACCCACTTCTCCCTCTCAGTTTGTTACATAGGCGAGCTAACTCATGCCAGAAAGGAGAGATGCTATTTCCTCACATTTGTCTCTCCATAACACATACCCACACACACATTATTATAAAAAAAAAATTGAGACCAGAGAAAATATCTAAAAGGTGGAGAAGATCTGATATAAAGTTCATCAAGATGAAGTTGTAGAATGTCAGAGTTTAAATAAGATTATTGGACTCTTGCTTGAAGATAGGATTTGTGACTTACTCAAAGTTCCACTCTGTAATGCTTGTCTAGAAGAAGGGCTAACCAATATTTACTGACTAATAAATCACCTTCAAAATATTTGTAGTTGGATCCCTGCCTCATACACTAATTGAGAATTTCCCCTGCAATATTTCCAGGGTCAATCTCGATCTGTTTCACTGTCTATACGATGGGGAACTCGCCACCTACTCACCAGCTCTTTCCTTTGTCGAACAATAATTATCAGAATCATTTTATTAAAGTAAAGAGGAAGCCTAGTTGACTGTGAAATTTAAGACAAAAAATTTAAAAGCATGGTGCTTTTTGCCTCCTGTAGAAGCTCCGCTGGACAAACCAGGCATATTTCCATAAATTAGCTATTGTGAACCAGAACATCTGCATAATAACTTCCATTCAGTATTGTTACCTTATATTTCATCCAACTCTAAAATTACACTCCTTTATCTATAATAAATGATTTAGTTCCAGTTGGAAAAAGCAAAATGATCCCTTTTGGATCACAATTACCTAGGAATGTAATTAACAGCATCTCATTTCGTTAGTCCATCATCTAAACTCTCTGTGGATGTCTTTAAATAGGAAAAATTGGCAGTTTTATTGTTTTCTTGATGTATTGCAAACATAGCTTACTTGTATACCCAACTCTAGAGCCAGTACAGATATTCATTGGACCTACAACAAATTTAATTTGTATTTATCGCAGTAAGCAGTAACATTCGATTTAAACAGATACCATTTAACATTTTGCAGTATTTTTAGACACCACCAACCCTGAATATAAGGGAGGCTCAAGGTCAAAGATAATTATCTGAATTCTTTCTCTCATCCTTTTAATTTCAGTAAGTCAGTATGGAAGCATTTATTCAATTTACATAGAATTATTACGAAAATAAGTTATTGCAGTATTTGTTATATTAATAGCCACTAGCACTACTAGCGGTACTATTAATAGCCTCGAGCTTTATTACTGTTAGTAGCTCAGTAAGCTTTATAGCTCTTCACACAACATGTTAGATCCTCAAAATGTTTCTTACAGCACATTTATTCTGGCCTTCCTAGACAGAATTGGGCTGCTACAATCTAGTAAAAGAAAAAAAGGAATCATGACAATGAACCTTCTTCTCACCCGACTTCCTTAGGAAAGGCTTAGCTAGAGGAGATACTTGGAATCTCAAAGGGGATGTTCTTGTCTTAGGTCTTATCAGGCTCTTCTAGCTGGGCTGCAGAGACTAACAAGGCCTTTGGGCTAATGGCAAGAGCATAATTAATCAAGCAAAATTCAAACCCATCATACAGGAAGCCTGATGACTTCAGGGCTGAAACCATCCATTACTTACGAATTCCTCATCTCTGTCCTGTTCTAACACCAAGCTCTGTGCTTAGCATATGTTGGGTACTTAATAAATGAATGTGGAATAAAAAGGAGGTATCTTACCAGAAACCAAGGGAACTTTTCCAAGTTCAGTCCAGCCCAACAGAGGATTAGTAGGTGGCAGGCAGTCTCCATTCCTTGTTTGATGTATATGCTTATGGATTTTCTCCCAGATATAGTTCATTTTCAGGTCGAACAATGATATTGTCATTATAGGGATTTATCCAGTGACTCCAGCCAAATATCTGGTTGTTTTACAACTATCCCAGAATGGATAGGTTCATGCTTAGTTCAGGAGGTTTAAAAGCAAACGATGGAGCCCTTGGCCTCATTCCCACAGGTTTTTCAACAGTTCTCAGGGGAAACAAGCCAGCAGGGAGACAGCACCTTGGGCCCCCTGTGAATCTTTATATATGCTCTTCTCTCCTTTGGGCTTTGTCTGGTGTTTTCTCCTGGTCTCTTCCTCCGAAAGCCTTCATTTGTCCTTTTACTCCCAGCACCATCGTTCTGTAGCTGTTGTGTTACCATCCGTGGTAGCTGGCCCGATGTGATGCCTTCCTTAATGCTCTATCTCCAGGTTCAGGTGTGCCCAATTGTGCTCACCCAGGTATTCCAAATGTCCGCCATCAGGCATGTGTACTCTGAGCTCATGCTCCTAAGCACCTCTTGCATTCCAGGCTGCAGGTGATGGCCACAGAGGCCAGTGGTGCAGAAGCCTGACCATCGTCAGTTACCCTATACCAATACAGACATTGCATATCTATAGGTGGACTTTGACAGACGTTGCTAAAAGATTGCAGCACGTCTTTTTGCTGAGTTACATGTATTATCATAGACATGGAGATGTGCCACTGAAATTCCCCTTCAAGGAAGGGCTCACTGGCCAGCTTTTCTGACTGTGGTCAGCCAACACTCTAGTTGTCAGCATCTTTTAGGTGGGCTGCAATGTGCCCTGTGTCTGAAAGTTGTGCCCTACCCAGGGCAACCTTCACCTAGTGATGGAGTCATCTGGGCCCCTCCCCAGGTGGCTGATGCTTGGTCAGCTTGCCTTGTGCTTTGGCTTCTCCTTCTACCCATACCTGTTTCTGCTGCCTCCCTTTCACAGGTGCTGGCCCCTAATCAACAATTCATACTCCCAACTCCAGAGACCTAACCTGGTACCACTGATAGATCGCAGGTGGCTGGTAGAATTAAACTAATTTTCCATGCCTGTCCTTCCTGAGGCCAACACTCACTAGTAGATGGTATAGTCAAGATAATCAAAATACTCAAATGACTCCTAACAGTAGACAAACCCTATCCTCCTTTGGGTTGCAGGCCATTGGGGAATATTGCCTGGTATCGATGATTTGGTTCCCTTCAGCAAAAACTTGTGCCTTCCTTCAAAGGACTCAAGTAATTTCCTTCATCATTCAAGATAGTTTCTTAGCAGGATTGATTGACACGGAGGTGGGGGGGGGGGGCTGCAGAGTCCTTCGTTAGGGCTTTCCTTGGAATGAAAGGAAGTTTAGCAGACTCCTGATGACAACTGCTAGGTGCAGCAGCAACCCCCACCAGTTACGACAGATATAAGTCAGAGATTGCAAATATCTTCTGGGCATAAAATTTACCTGTAATCTACCTGGCAAAATCTAACTGGCCTGAGAGTTTTGCATGGGGAGGCAGCCTCCAGGTGAGGAAAATGAAACCTTTCAATACATTTGGAGACTCTATGAACCTTGATCCCCAATTTGAGCTCTTCTTGCAGAGGGACAATGGTTTCTTTAAAAAAAAAAAAAGTTTTATTTATTTATGTATACAAGAACTGGGGTATAGGCCAGAGGTTTGGGGAGATGGATGGGTGAGAGGACTCACTAGAGACAGAGTGGGAAACAGAACAGGTGAATTGACTGAAATGTACTGCTAAGGGGAGCTGAGGGTGGTAAAGGAGAGGTCTGCTGCACCATGAGGGTCACCTCCCTGGCCAGGGATCGAACCCGTGCCTCAGTGGTTGTGGATAACTTCACAGTGCTGTGCTTTAACCCCTTGTGCCACCAGGGCCCAGACAAAGGCTTCTTAAGTTTATCTTTGCCTAAACAAAAGAATGAAGGGAGGTTCCCATGTTTCCTAGTTAATGAGAATGCCTTTTTGACCAAGTTATGGGTGCTGTACCAAATATCAGGACCAGTTTTCTGATTCCCATGCTCAGGTCCTATAAGGACCTCTCACCCAGAGGAAGACAGAATATGGGTGCTGGGTTCTCTTTGCACCCTGGAGAGGCTGCACTTTTGAATGGAACTTTCAGGGCTAGTTTTCTGTCCTTGAAGTTAATTTGAATACAAAAGGGGCCATGTTGTTTGCTACTAGCAAAATCATCAACTGGATTTCATGGGCATATCCAACAAATAATTAGCATTTAAATATTATTATTATTATTAGAACAATTGGGATCAAATATGGGTGCATAAGTTATATACTGTAAACAGTCATTTTTTCCCTTTTTATACAATATGTATCAATGAAGAAAATTCAGCACTATAGAGCAATTAAAATAGAGGAAAAAATCACTCATAATTTTACTACTTGATGACAGTTATAATATTTTTGAAAAAAAAATCTGGATCTCTTTTTTATAGCATGTATATGAAATAAGAACATTATAATGAATAGAGTACCATATTGTTGTGAAATTATTTATTCTATAGTCTGTGCCTATGTTTGTTTGTTTGCCCATTTTCCCTTTTATTTCGGTGATTACTGTGACTTCATTTACAAGAAACCTTTGTCAGAAGGAAGATATTTCCTATGACAACCCTAACTCTGATCTTTGGAGGGAGTCCATAAAACCTAGGCTTGGCCCACAGCCAGCCTCCCTGTTAGGTGGAAAGGGGATCCTGCACGAACACCACAGATACAGGTTTTGTGGACTCCACCCCAACTCCAGACACCAGAACTACAGACCTCATCATCACCAAAGGGAGGATTGTGGGGACCTGAGGGTGGCATTGAGCAGCCAGATTTGACATAAAAACAGACATGTGGGGGCCCTCCCTGGTGGCGCAGTGGGTTAAAGCACAGCACTGAGAGGCTTAGGCCACTTCCGCATGAGTTCGATTCCCGCCTGCCCTGGAGGAGATCCATATGGCCTGGCGGACATCTCCTGGCTCGCCTGCTGCTCCTCTCAGTGGTGTACTTCGTCGGTCTGCCTGTTCTGTTCCCCACTCTGTCCCTGGTGAATCCTCTCACCCTCCACATCTCTGGCCTGTACCCCAGTTCTGTATGAATAAATAAATAAATAAATAAAACAGACATGTGGGTCTTTAGGGGGTCTTTCGGCTTGTGACTTGACTGCTTTTTGCCAGCTTTCAGCATGCTATTGGGGTTCCAGTCAACAGAACTGGTAGAATGCATGACCCAACTTATCTCCCTTTTTTCCTCTGAGTTATTCATCCCCTTTCCTTTGTTAATAAACCCTTTAAGAACTTTTCTGTGTGTGCCTGAAGTTGAGTCTTATTATAAGTCCCTTTAAGCACACGGGTAAGGACCCACAATCAGGCAACCCATTTCACATGGAGTTGCCCTGTGACATCCACATTCATGCCCCAGAGTTTGACCCCTTTTCTCACCCCCTCAAGCCTGGGGATGACTGGAGTGTTAATTCTGATTCAGCTTATAGCTTTGCCCATAGAAATTGAAAGCTGAATCCTGAAGGAAATCTCCACTGATAATAAAATAGCCATACAGAGAGCTTCAAAATAACATCTTCAGTAGTCAGAACATAGCACCTTAATGCCACTTACATAATACCTATCAATTTATAGGATTTACAACATAATAGAAAGAAAAATTTTCTGAAAACATCAAACTTTTCTTGTCTTTCAAGGTAGTTTTTTTTTTAAGATTTACTTATTTATTCATACAGAACTGGAGTATGAGCCAGAGGTGCAGGGGCAGTGAGAGGCTTCACCAGAGACAGAGTAGGGAGCAGGACAGGCAGGTCAATGAAGTACACTGCTGAGGGGAGCAGTGGATGGGTCACCTCCGGGATGGGGGATAGAACTCGCACTGAAGTGGCTGTGGCCAGCTTGCAGTACTGTGTCCTAATCCATTGTGCCATCAGAAAGGACCTCAAGGTAAAGTTTGACTTGACCTTTGGGTCACATATTCCTATGGAAGGCAGGAATGACCCGAAGACACCTGAGGGGAGTCTCTGGGAGCTGGCAGGCTCCAGGTGCCAGTGTGTGCCAGCAGCGCTTAGTCATTGATCAGCTCTGTGATGGGGCCATTCAACTCCTTTCTATGGGACTCCATTCTTCCTCTGTACAAGCGTTCCTTTGTTTTCTTTAAAACCATATATTTATTTGGCTTTTACATTAAGCCTAACATCATCTGGTGCTGTGGGTACAGCATCTTAGACTGGTGTGTTCTGTGCTCTGGACAACTATTTACTCTTCAGAACTGAGCTATCCATGGTGGTCACCAAGGGTCACTTGTAGTTACAGAGCACTTAAAATGTAAGTGGTCTAAAATGAGTTTTACTCATCATACATTCTGGATTTTAAGGAGTTAGGATGAAAATGAAATTCAAAATAAAACTTTAATGATTGTTCTATTGATTGAAATGGTAGTATTTTGAATATTGGACTAAATAAACATGTTAGTGAAATTAATTTCATCTGCTTCTTTTAATTTATTAAAAACATAACTGTAAGAATATTTAAATGACATCTGTGACTGTATTATATATAGTTCGCTGGTCTAAAGGAGAGAGAGTGATAAATGCAATATATACATGAGGTTAGGTAGTTACAGTAGTTAGAGTTGTGCTATGTGCCTGGAAGAAGCAAGTTAGGAGGCAGTTGGGGGTCTTGTGATCTTGCTTGAGGGGTTCCCTAAAGGATGAGAAAGTGTGAGTCAGGTGAAGAGAGAGGTGTGGGTGCTGGAAAGGAAGGACAAAAGAATGGCAAATATGGGTTGACGCATTAGAGAATGAGGAGCCTGGTGTGGCTTAACTTCAGTGAGGAAAGGAGAGATGGTAAAGAGAATTGGGGGTAGCCCCTTGGATATGTGGTGAGGACTTGGGATGTTACTAAGGAATGGCTAGAAAGAACTAGCAGAGGAATGGCTTGAACCATGCATTTAAAAAATCAAGTCGTGGGCCCTCCCTGGTGGTACAAGGGGTTGAAGTGCAGTACTATAAAGCTACCAGCAGCCACTGAGGGCATGGGTTTGATCCCTGGCCATGGAGATCTCTCCTGTTTCACCCGCTGTTCACCTCAGCAGTGTACTTCAGTCAGTCCACTCGTTCTGTTCCCCACTCTGTCTCTGGTGGATCCTCTTATCCTCCGCATTTCTGGCCCACACCCCAGTTCTTATATACATAAATAAATACAACTTTAAAAAAAAAATCAAGTTGTGCTGACTGAAGAATGGGACAGGGCCCTTAGGGAGTGGAGAGAATCTGTATGTCCCTGGTGACATCTTCATTGGAAGTTTCTTCCAAGATAATGGAACTTACCTGAGAGCAGGAGAACTCAAAATAAGGTCCCTCCATAATTCAAGGTTTACATATATTAGGAAATAACATATGCTTTTTGTATTTTTAATTTGAGAGGCATTTTAATGCTGACATTTATTAATGTTTAACATGTACCAGTCTCTGTGTGCAGTGGTAATTAGCATAGAGACTAGAACTGGACTTCCTAGGTTCAAATCCTGGCTCTGCCACTCTGGCTCAGTCTTCCCAATAGTAGAGATGACAATGATAATCTCTTCCTTGGGACTGAGAAGCTGTTGTCTTGATTCTTATAATGGTGGTTGCTAATGAAAAACACCCCATTTAATTCTCACCCAAACTCTATTTTGTCCATCTTCCAGGTGAGTTTATTTTTTTTTATGGTTACATTTAAACAATGTGCAGAAATAGATTCCCAACCATTTTCTTCCTGATTCCAGTGCTGGTGTTGCTTCCACTGTCTGGATTGGATCAATGAGAATCCATGTTTTTTCTGGGGTACTTTCTGGGAACTGATTTCTACTGTCTTGCAGTCAATGTTTACAAATAAGTTTACAAATAAGAGGAAGTGCCTCTTCCCATCTTTCCTCTTTTTTTTTTTGCCAATGTTCATCCCTTACCTTACCAATAAATAAACCCTGATCACCCAGCCAGCATCACCTTTTTGCCATCCCTGTACATACAAGCTGATTCTAACTTCTGCTTTTGAGGCCATCAATCATAATTTTTAGTTCAGTTATGGTATTTTTTAGTCCATTAATTCTGTTGACATGTTTTTGTATTTTCTCTATTCTTATTGTTCATCTATTGTTTTTCTTGTTTCTACAAGAATGGTTACAATTGTTATTTTTAATGCCTTTTCAGGCTAGTTATAGCATTCTGCTGGATTGAGATTTCCCTTGGGGTATTTGGGTTCCATCATTTGTGCTTTGTTCCTCTGCCTCTTCGTTTTGAGTTTTTATGAGTTAAAATCAGGAGTTTTCTTTTCTTGTCTTGAATTGGCCTATACTTACAGGTTCCAGGGTAGAATCTGAGATACTTACCCAGCATAGTTAGAGATCTGTTGCTTCAAAGACCGATGTCTTTGCACCTGTTCATTTCGCCAGAGCACTAGAGCAGGTGGGGGCAGGAGATAGGTGCTGGGAGAGTGAGTGCTAGTGAGTTCTAAGAGTTCACGGTTCCACAGGTGCTGTGACTACTCCAGTTGGGAATGGGTCCCATCTCCCCAAGGCCACATTCTCAGTTAAAGTTTCCTAGTAATCTTGTGCTTGCTTCAGCCTCCCAGCTGTGGTTCAACCATGGTACATGTACATGTTCTGAACCAGTTGTGACTTCTAGTACTGGGAAGGTGTAATAGGTAGAAAGTAGTCATGGGTCTAGGGGTTCTTTCCTTGCCTTTCGACCACAGGGCCTTGCCCGGAGGTGTGTGCCTGTTGTTAGCAACCAGGTGTTTTGAATTCTGGTTAATGTCAGTAGAGCAGTTAGTTGATAGCTCAGCTATGGCCCTGATTGGGGGTGGGGGTGGGAGGTTGATGTAGGTATTTCTTATAACATGTCTTCAAGTTTCAGAGAAGAGCTTTTCTGTACGGGCACCCAACTGAGCCACTTTAGCTTTCCTTACCAGTCTGGGCTCCAGATAGTCACACGTGGGCACATCAAGCTCAAGACAACCATCACCACTTTATTCAGACTTCATGCCGCAGTCGCCATGACAGTTGGCTGTTCTCAGCTCTCTCATTTAGGGCCCCAGGGTTACTTGTTCCCTGGCTCCATCCCACACACCATCCCAGGCCAGGTAGTTTCACTGTCAGTTCTATTAATTTGAAAGAGAATATTGGAGACCTTGTCATCTCTTTCACAGGTTTTAGTGGTAAGCAGGGCAAACAAGCCAGCAGACAGACAGCAACTTGAGCCCCATCCCCCTGGGTGACACTGCCCTTTTATCCCCTCCCCACTGGGCACAGTTGTGCACACCTGCACATGCACACACCTATGTCCGGTGTCCATAATCAGGCACGCGTGCCCTATACCCAACATGCCTTTTATGTTAATAAGCTCAAGGCTGCAGGTGACAGCCATAGAGGCCAATGGCCTGATCAATTTCTTTTTCACCCTAGAACTCCCCTCTCCAGAGTAGTCCCCAAATTCTAAAGTCTCTGGTGCATGAGCCCGGAAGCAAACAATGAGAGGCTCCAGACAGCCGGCGCCCTTCCCTCTCTTGGGGTGCACTGTGCAGTAACACTCCAAACACATTGAACTGCAGTTTTTCCTACCCCCTCGCTGAGTAGTCCTTCTCGGTACATGCCAGAGCCATCCACTTGACATCCAGAGCAGACTGTCTTCACTTACATACTATATTGTAAATATGTGGAGGAGGTAGACCAGATGAAGTTACAAATGACTGCTCTCAGATAAACATTAACAAATTTGTCTATCCCCCTCTTTTTTGCAGGTTTGTCTTCTTGCATTCTGAGGAAAAGGGAGTTAAACAGCAGTTGTTGAAAAAAGCAAGCTGGCACCCACTCCTCTCTGTGCTGAC
This sequence comes from Condylura cristata, assembly GCF_000260355.1. NCBI lineage: Eukaryota > Metazoa > Chordata > Mammalia > Eulipotyphla > Talpidae > Condylura > Condylura cristata. Next base: position 50,960,839 of record NW_004567105.1, read on the forward strand.
CCCTTCTGCCTCCCCTTTGCAGACCCTTGCCTTCCTCCCCCTCTTTTTCCCTTTGTGTAAATAACCCTGCACCCTGCCAAAGGTCAGGACGATGGTCTTTCATACATGAGTCTGCTGCCCTCCTTGCTTGTCAGCACACTAAAGCACTTTCAAACTTGGTTTCCTTTTACTTGCTGAGGGCAACAGAGACAGGAGTTTGGTATCTAACCCCTTCTTTACTTTTTCACTGTCTTGATGGACTCCATTATCTCTCCTTTTCCCCCATTTCCATCTTCTGTTTCCTGACATTGATACCTGAGGGTAACTGTTAACTGAGAAAGACTCTCATGAAACCAACTAGGGGCAACTTGAGAAAATGAGGTATTGTAACAGGGTGGTCCCCAAGAACAGGGGAGGTTCCAGGTTCCCTCCCCCACCCAAAGGAAGGTGGAGCTGAGCAGGGAGGAAAAGAATCTGGACCAGAGACCCGAGGGAGGCACATGGAACAGAGAGACAGAAACTGCTCTTGTTTCTTGACCCTGGACTGGGTGAAACAGATGTGGGTGAGAAACCTGTGGGGTCATTTGACTATGGCAGCATTTGTCCTGATTTTGATTTTGCTCTTTTCCTCCCAGACTTGTCTGGCCATTTCTGACCCTTTTCTATGGGTCCCTGCCAGAAGGTGCTTTAGACTTGTGGGGGGTTTTCAGGTCTTCCTTTGGGCCAATCCCACTTGGGTAGACTTTTACCCACAAGGGAATGGGTAACTTTGGATATTTGATTTAGAAATTATATTCTTTGTCTTTTCTGTATTGTGCACTAATTGTATTAAAGTTCTTATATGTTTTGTCTTAACGTGGCAAACGGCAAAACCTATTTAGAGTGGGCAGGTTTGGGGGTTCAGGGGTGCCCCTCTCTCTGCCCTGTAACAGATTGGATAGAAACAGAATTTAAGCAATTCCTTGGTTCAAGTCATTGCTCAATTACAGCAGAGTTGAGAAAAGCTAACTCAGAGCAATAAAAAAAAATTTTTTTAAAAGGCCTCATTTTGAAACCAGTCTGTTCCAACTTTAATTCTCTCCCCAAACAATAAGGCAATTGGTGTGGCAAGTGGCTGGGATGGACATTATTCATTTGCACCACTTAACTATACATAGGTCTGTATAGGCCCTTGCAAAGGGCTAGAGAGTAAATATTTTAGATTTTTTGAGTCACTGAGGTTTTTGTTACAATCACTCAACTTCACCATTATAGTTCAAAAGCTGTCATAAAAATTACCTAAACACAAACATACACATGGCTATGTCTCTATTTTTTGAAAGTGAAGTTTGAATTTCCTATAATGTGTACATGTTAGGGAATAGTGGTCTTTGATCTTTTTTCTAGCTACTTAAGATGTAAAACCACACTTGGCACAGGGGCTACATTTGGCAGAGTTTGCTAGTCCTGAGTTCACTCTGCCAGACACAGTATGAACAAATAAATATGGCCTTTACCTTCATAGAGCTTATGTGAGGTTGTTCAGTTTTCTCAAAGTGTGTGCTTGGAATGCAGTTAATTAATGTTAATTAAAGTTAATTAATTAATGAATTGTCTTCAAAATGGTATTTATACTCAAGACTGGGAAATACTGAGTTTAAGCAAACTTCTTAGAGCCTTTATTATGTTAATGTACACTGTGAATTTGCATGCTGGAATATTGCTAAAGAAAGCGACAAGGCCAGATGTATTTGTCTACAAAAGCATTTATAGAAGGGACACACTGAGAAAACCTCTGCTTTTTTAAACTAGGACAATGAAGTCATTTACCAAGTTTCCCCAAACACTGAATTGGAAGATTGGTTGGAAGGTGAAGGCGCCTTCTTTCTGGGGTCAACATTGCTCTCCCAGAGCATATGAAAATTACATTCACTCTCTAGATAAGATGTGGAAATAAGAAAGAGAAAAATCCATTTTGTTATTTCCTAAAACAATTTCCTCTGGTGACTTCACATCTTGTTATGTAAAATGCTGGCTGAATTGCTGGGCTGAGCCTGAGGCTGTCAGTCCTTACAATCTGCATAACCCTCAAACTCACCCCAGCTGCTGGACTCATTTCCAATACATCCTTCTTAGTTGTGTAATTGTTGCTTTAATAATTAAACTTCAAAGCCCATCTGACCCTAAGCTCTTTGGGGCCAGAGTCCATGTGCTAAAAGCAGTTGAAATGAGTCTGGGGAAATCTTCTATGCATTAAACCAAGGTGTGAGTTGTCTAAAAGCAAACATGAATACTAGGATTTCCTGGGACTGTATTAGATTAGAATCAGAGAGCCTTTCAAGAAACTCATATAATATGAATAATTCTCAAAGCCCCAGGTGCTAAAGGACTTTAGAGAAGAGTCATTTTATATGGGAGTTAGTGTTTAAAGTCAGCATATAAGACAAAAATTGTGCAGTCAAAATTACCCTTGAAAAATCCTTTAAAACATCAGTAAGATGTCAAAAAATCCGTGACTTTGTGTATATCTTGGAGCAAGTTCCTTTCCATTAAAGCTCTTAAATGTGTTGTCTTGATGTGGCGGGTGGCAGAACCTATTTAAAGAAGCAGGTTTGGGGGTTCAGCCATGTCCCTCTCTCCCTGCCCTGTAACAAAATAACTATCTTCAACATGTTCCTCACACATATCCATAGAGAGAAGAAAAATGTCCACCTTTTAGAAGGTAAGGTCATCTCCTGTGGGATTCAGCCTGGCCTTCTGATTCTGGAGCCCATACTCGGTTTCACTTGCTCTAGCATGTGCTTGTCCTGTGCCGCAGAGTCACGGAAGGAGACACCTGGGTGTGTCTGGAAGGATCTTTGGAGCTCCAGCCAAAGGTTCAGCCACTGACTGATTGACCCATCTGGTGTTTGAAGTGATCTCAAACATTGTCTTGCTGATGAGGTAGTCTTAAGCAGAATTTTTGGAAAGTAAAATTTCAGCCTGTGGCCCTCCCTGGTGGCGCAGAGGGTTAAAGCACAGCACTACAAAGCTTAAGCCACTTCTGCATGAGTTCGATTCCCTCCTGCCCTGCAGAAGGTCCACATGGCGTGGCAGACCTCTCCTGACCCGCCCGCTGCTCCCCTCAGCAGTGTACTTCGTCGATCTGCCTGATCTGCGCCCCACTCTGGTGAATCCTCTCACCCTCCGCATCTCTGGCCTGTACCTCTGTTGTGTATGAATAAAAAAAATTTTTTTCAGCTGATTAAATTGGACTCTAGACAGGGACTTGGAAATACCACTATTAGAAGAGGAAACATTCTGAGACAAAGAACTTCTGTAGGTGGGATCTGCTCTGAATCAGCTTTATTTCCCTGGAATAAAAGAGAACAGAAGACACTTTAATCATGTTTGTTGGAATGAGTGGCATTTCTAGTTGCTACTAAACATGCTTGATTGGCTCAAGCTCAAGTAATATAGAAGAATAATAAAAAGAGTTAAAGGAAAGAGGTTGAAAACCAGATGGCGTAAGAGCATGATGGAGCTTGAATGGTGTTGATGGAAAGTTATCGATGGAATTAGGGTTATTAAGTAACTGACATTGAGATGTAGATATTATCCTGGATAATCTGGGCGGACTTAATATATTTATATGTTAAGTTATCGATGGAATTAGGGTTATTAAGTAACTGACATTGAGATGTAGATATTATCCTGGATAATCTGGGCAAACTTAATATATTTATATGTCCTTAAAAGGAAAAGTGGACATCATCCAAACATGATTTTATATTAGCTAACATTTTTTTTAACATTAGTTAAAAAATACTAGCCCGGCCCTCCCTGGTGGCGCAGCGGGTTAAAGCATTGCACTAAGAAGCTTAAGCTACTTCCGCATGAGTTGGAACCTCGCCTGCCCCGGAGGCGACCACATGGCGTGGCAGACCTCTCCTGACGGCCCGCTGCTCTTCTCAGCAGTGTACTTCTGTTCTGTTCCTCACTCTGTTTCTGGTGAATCCTCTCACCCTCCGCATCTCTGGCCTGTACCCCAGTTCTGTATGAATAAATAAATTTAAAGAAAAAATAGTAGCCCTGTGAGATAGGTTCTATTATTTCTTCCTCTTTATGATGGGAAAAATCAAGGCCCCAAGAAGGTATTATCTAGAAGGAAGAGTAGATATTAGTCACATGAGGCTATTTGAATTTAAGTCTAAATTAATTCAAATTTAATGTAAAATCCAGTCCCACAGCTACAGTAGGCACATGGAAAGTGTCAAAGGAGGGAGGGCCAAGAGATAGCAGTGAGAGGAAGAGTCAGCTCAGGACTGCTGGCTGTGAAGCTGGAGAAAAGAGCTGCCAACCAAGGAGCGAGGTGCTCCAGAGCTGGAAAAGGCAAGGAAAGGGCTTCTTTCCTCGAGACAGCAGAAGAAATGCAGCTCTACTGAAACTTTCACTTTATACCTGTGAGATCCATGTCATTCTCCTGATCTTCAGAATGAACATACGGTCTCAAGGAAAGATGGAACTGTGAAGTAGAATTGAGCATAAGCCCAAATTCTGAATACTCATAGCCTCTTGGCAAAAGTACTTCACCAATTAAGAAAACTTCATGTATTAGAAGGTTCCATCATAATTAAAAATACTCTAAAATTATTGCTGCCCAATATGGTAGACATTAACCACATGTTTAGTGGGCATTTCAAATGTGCCTACTGTGGCTGTGGGACTGGATTTTACATTAAATTTGAATTAATTTAGACTTAAATTCAAATAGCCTCATGTGACTAGTATCTACTCTCCCTTTTAGATAATACCTTCTTGGGGCCTTGATTTTTCCCGTCATAAAGAGGAAGAAATAGTCGAACCTATCTCACAGGGCTACTATTTTTTTTAACTCATGTTAAAAAAAATGTTAACTAATATAAAATCATGTTTGGATGATGTTCAGTAAGAATGATAGCATTTGCATTCAGGTGTACAATGACTTCTCATTTTGAAGAGTCAGAGTTAGGTCCTACATCAATGGAAAACAGAATAGTTTGTCATCATCATTATGATCTTCCTCTTTAGTTGACATTTTAATACACCCCCCTCCCTTTCTAGCCTGTAAATAAGTTTGGGTAACATTTAGAAAAATTGGGTAACAGTTTTTTCTAAACCAACATCAAGATCTGTCTGAGTTAAAGTCTGACTTCCTGTTACAGGGGGCTGACTGTCGTTCAGTCTTCTAGACTCTTTGTCTTGTTCTGCTTCTTTATCTCCCACAGCTAGATTTATTCCCCATTTTCCTTTCACTGCTGGATCTCTGTTTCTCCTGTGGCCTCATACCAGGCCAGAGGAGAAACAGTTCTGCCTGTTCTAGGCAGGCAAGAGGGACAGAAACACTTTCTTTTGAGATTTTAACTCTAAATTCTGGGAGAAAAGTGCTACCTAGGTCTTTTATTTCACTGACCAAAGAGAAATCATATGGATTTCACTAGATATTAAAGCGCTTGGGAAAGGATACACTGTATTTTTTTGTTCCTAGGAGTAGAGGAAGGAAGAGTAGATATTTGGGTTGGTACTGAGTGAGCAAACCTACAATATCTGGCACTGTTTAAACAATCCAAACAATAGCTACCAAATACATACTGTATCTGAATATGCAAGTCTAATAACATCTTTGAGTTTGTCCATTTCAAAAATAGGAAGGTTAATGCTCACCTGTCTGATGCATGTGAAGATTTTTGCAAACAATGCTGTCGACTGATTTTCAGAAATGATCCCACTTTCAATGCTTTGTTCCTTTTCCCTCAGATTATATGATTAAAATCTCTTTGACAATGACTATGTGAACCCTATTAATAGTTACTTTAACTTCTCTAGGACCAATTATTAGGTTAGGCCTACGGAAGAAATCTTATTCAAGTGATTTCGGGGTGGGGGGGGACACATTGCTAGAGAACTGTAAGGGAATGGGAGCCCTAGAAGGTAGGAAACAGGTAAGTAGGCCTGTGTTTATCTGATGAAACCAGCCTGATGCCAGGAGGAGCTCTAGGGTGGGAATTGCATCACAGAGGTTGCACTGCTGGGGTCCCGCCAGTCAGGGGCACACAATGCCTTGGAGTGGAGGCCAGAGCTCCCAGGCTTCAGCCCAGGGCAAGTCACTGGAGTCAGGCAACCAGTGTCAAGTCAGCAGCCAATAGTTGCAGAAGGTGGGGGCACTACAGGTCATGTGCAGGGAACCCTGGGAGATGGAAATAGTGTCTACTTAAAAATTGATCTGGAAATGGAATTTATTTATTCTTGTGAACTGCAAGAGTCAGTCTCATCCTCCCTTGTCAGAGAGCCAGCACCACCACTGATTTTCCTTGTGAGAAATAAAATAATAATAATAATAATAATAATAAAATATTAATGGAGCTTTTGGAACAAGGTTAGGCAGGATGGTCTAATAGCATCAGTAAACACTTAATATGCCTTATGGTAGTAACACTTTTCCCACTGTGGCTTTTTCCTTAATCTAAAGAATTATGCAAGATTCGGGGCAAAAAAATCTTTTTTTACCAATAGAATTTTACAGAAATCTTAGCACTTGGTGTTTAAAAGAAATGGAGAAGGCTTTTCTGTAAATATAGCGGATCAGAGTGGTGAGTGGTGGTGAGTTCTCACTGAGATTTACTGGAGTTGAATGCAAAGATAATCACCATAATAGTCATAGTAGTGGATGATGTAAACACGTAGCTGGTCAAGGCCTGTGCAAAGAGCACACCTGTTGTCATTTCATTTTTACAACTCTGTGAAGTCAAAAGTGTTATCCCCATTTGATAGATGAGGAGGTTGAGGTCCAGAGAGGTGAGGTTGCTTGCCCAAGGGCATACAGATAATGAAAGGCAAAACTGAAATCTTAATTCAAAGTCTGAATGATTGATGGCAAAATTGGAGAACCTGAAAATGAAAAACAGGAGTGCCTTGGGGGGTGGGGGTGGGGCAGTGACTTGAGGACTCAGGAATAGCTGGAAAAATGACAGCATAAATAAGAGGTTCTTGCTTTTTGGTGAGGAGGCGAACATTCTGAATGAGTCTAGAAAGAATTCATTGAATACTATCATACTATTCATGCCATAATTATTTATGGAGCTTTATTGCTTGTCAAGAGCCCTAAACCAGGCACTGTGGATATGAAAATAAAGTGGTGTTTCCTGATGGAGCTTAGAATACAGTTTGGGGAGAAGGACTCTGGAAGACTCTGCATGCAGGTATTGTGATGACCAAAGGGAAGGCCAGGGTAAAAATTCTTCCCCCAGTGTGGGCAGGGGCTTCATGGGAAACTTCTCTGGGGAAGAAATCTTTAAACTGTGATGTGAATGGTGAGTGGGCAAGGATGAATATTACCACAAGAAAGGACAGAGGAAATTATGGTGTGTGAATGGAAATGTCATTGTAACACTTGGTGTTTGAGGGACTTGGACCAATTGAGTCCATTGAGACAAGGGGAGTTCAGATAATCACAATGCATATTGATTTTTTAATGGATAACCATTTAAAGATATCAGTGACTAAAGTGTATAGTGTAGAGAACACTCAATGATCCTGACTCTGTAACATGTCTTACTATTTAATTAATCCCTATAAGCTGTCTTACTATTATCCCACTGTACAGATGAGAAAACTGAGGTACAGGGTACTTAATCATGTATCCTAGGACAGAGAGCTGATAAATGGCAGTGTCTTGACTTCAAACCAGACTCTAAGATGTTAAACCCCCCACTGTCAATTTTTTTTTTTTAAAGATTTATTTATTTGTTCATACAGGACGGGGGTACAGGCCAGAGGCTCAGGGGCAGCAAGAAGCTTCACCAGAGACAGAGTGGGGAGCAGAACAGGCAGATCGACGAAGTACACTGCTGAGGGGAGCAGCGGGCGGGTCAGGAGAGGTCTGCCACGTCATGTGGTCACCTCCGGGGCAGGCGGGAATCTAACTCATGCGGAAGTGGTTTTAGCTTCTCAGTGCTGTGCTTTAACCCGCTGCGCCACCAGGGAGGGCCATTTTTTAAAACATATTACTTACTCTTATCCCATACGACAAATTTTGAATTAAAAAAAAATCAGAGACATCTATTTAAAGTAAAAATAATATAGCTGAAGCTAATGTATAATATACTGAAATTTCAAAACAAAATGGACATGACATGAAAAATAAATTTTTTTCTCTATACACTCTCAACTTGTATTCAGAAGCCACTTGTGGCATGAACACTTGTTAAAGGACTGGTGGCCTAAAGTCTGAATTTTCCAACCAGTCATTCATTCCCATGTTTCCCAGCTTGGTAAACAGCACAGTGAGGCTTTCATTTTGCCAAGATTTGGGGTGACCACCATGACTCCCCCATTGACTTCTATACTCATAGTCTACTACTGTCATGACCTTGTCAATTCGTCCTCCTATATACATCAGAATTTCTCCTCTTCTCTACCCTCAACGTATCCAGACCACCAGCATCTTTCTTCTGGATGCCTACAACTATCCAGTGGAATCATCTGTTCAGATCCAGCTTTCCATCCATCCTCCATCCACCCCACTGCCACAGTCTTATTAAAATGCTAATCTTGGCCCTCCCTGGTGGCGCAGCGGGTTAAAGCACAACACTAAGAAGCTAAAGCCACTTCCGCATGAGTTCGATTCCCGCCTGCCCCGGAGGTGACCACATGGCGTGGCAGACCTCTCCTGACCCGCCCGCTGCTCCCCTCAGCAGTGTACTTCCTCGATCTGCCTGTTCTGCTCCCCACTCTGTCTCTGGTGAATCCTCTCACCCTCCCCATCTCTGGCCTGTACCCCAGTTCTGTACCAATAAATAAATAAATCTTTAAAAAAAAAATGCTAATCTTTTTGTGCTGCTTTCCCAAAATAACCCCTCACTAGTATGTAGCACTTACCAGATGCCAGACAGTACTTTAAAGATCTTATACATATTAATTCATTTGATTCTTGCAACCTCTCTATGATAGAGCGGCCTTATTTTTGAAATTAAAAGAATTTCTTCTATTTAGGGCTGGTTAATGCCAGAATTTAGGCAGACTATTTAGAGGTAAAGACTTTTCCTCAATGTAGAAAAAATTAAATTTTGAAGACCTGCCTGTAGCTAAGTTGTGTTGTGCATTTCCTAGAATATGAAATCGTCAGTCTAACCAGACTTTGTTTCAGAGATTTTTTGTTCCCTTTATATTCTGGAATGGAGTTTTTCCTTTTGATGACATCTGCCAACTTCCAGAGCTATTTCTCACTAAAATCCAGATATTTATCTTTACTTCTCATCTTATGTTTAAATGTTTAGGTTTTAAAAGAAAGAATGGGGTGAGGAGTATGAGAATAAGACTGGATTGGTCTTCTGGCCTAATAAAAATGTTGAGATAGTAAAATTTTAAAGCAGCTTCTCTCTCCCTCCCATCCCACCTCCACTCACAGATAATACCTTTTATTTTCAAGTAAAAATATTTTTTCATCCATTGTCATCATTTTCTCTTACAATTTGTCCCATATAGACGCACATTCTGATTGTCCCATTATTCTCACCTTTTCTTTATTAGTAGTTTCTTCAACTTATTAAATATTTATGTTTCTTTATTGACTGTTACTTGTAATTGTGGACATTTTCCTCCATATATCCTCTTCAGAAATATTAAGCTTTATACTTAGCAAGATCAATAACCTTGATATTTGGAAAATTGAAATAAAATATTAGTCTACTGCTCACCCTAAAGAAAAGACTCACTTTCAGAAAAGGTAGAATTTCATTTGTCTGGCTGTGGGTCAGAGGATTGTTGGAGATATTCTGGAAATTAGTTTTTGCTGATTTTCTGGGAAAGGAATATATATTCTCTGGGGCTCCATGTCATAGGTAAAAAGTAATGCTTTTTGAAATGAAGACAAGCAGAAACATTCATCCTGATAAATTACAAGCAATCATTCTGCTCCCAGCATTCAACTAGATTTGTCACAACATTACTCTAGTGGAAGAAGAATGTGTTATCCCCCTGAAAGCCCTAAAAAATTTCTGGGTTTGTTGAGTGTTGTGTGTCCCTGGACTTCAGACTTAAAGGCTAGTTGGCCACTTAATGTCTCAGAGAGCAGGTTAAACCTGGTGAAGCCTGGGCTGGGTATTATATCTCGTTTGATAAAAGAAGAGCTCTCAAATCCAGCATTTCCAGATTCAAACCCAGTACTGTACTTCGTTGGCAACTTTGTGTGAGGAAGTGTACCCCTATCATCCTGGGTTGTCATGAGGAAAAGACTGACCTCATAGATTATTAAACAGTGCAATGAAGACAAAGCACTTAGAATAGAATCTGTTCTATAGTAAAAGCTCAGAAAATGCATTATATTACCAGCATGAATGGTTCATCTGTTAAATACTTGCCCTGGTTTTTAATGTATTTTCTGGACCTACTCAACATGTGACATTGTATATTACACACCCAGTAAATATTAACTGAGTGAGTGAGTAATGAAAAGGACAGAAGAAAGGACTTGAAGGGACTAAAAGGCAAATAAGAATAGCAACCACAATAAAAGAATAATTGAATTCTGTTAGCAAGTCTTGGTGAAAGACTTCATCCTTAAGTAGCTCACTCCTTCCTTAAATAACCCTGGAAGGAGGGTACTATTATTACCAACCCCATTTTGCAAATGAAGAAACTGAGACCTATGGAATTAAGTCACTCATCTGAGACACTCAGTTAATAACTGAATTATTTTTTGAAATGACATCCCCATGAAATTATCAAAAACAGAACAAAACTGAGCTATCTTTTGAACTCAGATTTGCCTGATTTCAGATTTGGCCTACATTTCTAAGGCAACTGACAAGCAACAATTAAGTCTCAGTTGTAAATAGTCTGTTTATTAGTAGGGTCTCTTTGTTCTCCCTCCACCTCCACACTTTTTTTGTCATCTTCTTTTTGTCAGGCAAATTCTACAGTAAGGTGCCAGTTCTGTGTTCTTCCCTTTCATTATCACACTGTGTTTTGCTGCAGAGAAATAATAGCAAAAATATCAGCGATGGGTTTGAGTAGCGCCACCTGCTTCAGATATTTGCATAAAAATAATTTTACTGGCCACTCTGCCTTGGGCATGCTTGCAATGCATTTACATAGTGTCCCCTTCTCAGATGACCTAGATGGACCAGAGGCTGTGCTGGGTGCTTTGCATATTATATATCATATTTAACATTGCAATAACAATTGGATATAGATGACAAAACTAATAAAAATAAAGGCAGGCGAAAGCCTTAACAATGTAAATCTCACTCTAGAATTTTCTAATCTTCCCTCCAAAATCTGCATAGTTTTCTTCTTCTCTAGTGCTTTCAGATAGTGCATTTTTAAAAGTTGCCCAAAGTCTGTGGAAATCTAGTCTGTTAGGTGATTACGTGGCCACACCAGAAATGAAATTTAAAGTAACTCTTCATGATACCTAATTTCAGAGCCTTTTGCATTCAAGTGAGTGGTAGATGTTTTGTTCATCTCTATTTTTGATCATTTCATGGGGATAGGAGAGAAAAAGTCAAATTGGTCCTTTGGGGTGTCAATGAAAAGGAATTGGAAAAATAGTGGAAAGAAGGTAGCTATCTGCCTAAGTAAGAGTTATATATCTGTGGATTTTGCTTTTCTATACACAAGCTGCCTATCCTTTGCAATCCTAAGCAACACCATCCAGATTTTTGTCTCTACAGAGCTGTGTAGTGGCCAATCTGTGTGGGCGACTGTCACTGTAGTGGCTCCGACTGTCTTCTGTCAACTGCAAAGAGCAGGACTGACCACAGACACACCAGATTATAAGCAGAACTTTTTTATGAAGTACACAAATGGTCTCTGTTGGTCTCATATGTCTTTGCACACGCTGCTTATAACTGTGAACACACATTTAACGTTCAAGCAGAGATTCTGGCCAGAGACCCGTAGGCCCTCCAAGCACAATAAGACATTATTTTTGTGCATTTCTTTCTGACCAGAAATTCTCTAATGCTTGTCAGTTCTTCAACAGTATCTGGGAATGTTCCCTCCAAACCCAAAGTAGGGGTCTATTGTAGCTTTTCTTTGAATCAAAATTACCTGGAAGCTAAAAATACACTTTAAAATCTTACCAGGTATTCAACAACGAGACTTCAATAGGTCGTTGTAAAGTGATGTCTGAAGAAGTTGTTTTGTACAATTTCCTCAGTTTGAGTCTTCATCCTCATTTCTTTCAGTATCTGCTTAAACTCTGAAAATTCCTAGAAGACATAGACAGGAAATGCTCAGGCACAAATATATGAATACCTGAGTCTAACAGGTTACTTATTAGCTGTGTTCCTTTAGGAAGATTAACCAAACTTTCATATACTCATTTTCTGTTTCTTTATAAAAACACCAACTTATCTATTGGTACCCCAATAGCCTGTCTGGCCTGTACCCCAGTTCTGTATTTACAAATTAATATATCTTTAAAAAAAAAGAGAGGCTTATTTATTATGGAATATTTAGAAAAATCTGAAAGAAAGTAGAAATAAACAAAAGACCAGTGATATTCCTAGTCCCTCATGATAATTATCATTGTTATATATTGAGAGACTGAATATAGACCATTAGACCATACATAAAAATAGAACTCTAGTTCACAACCTGTAGTAAGTAGCCCAGAAGCCAAACCACAAGGTTGCAGTAATTGGCCCTAAATGGTCAGGCCTTGGTCAGTAACTGTCAACTGCCCCTCCTCCTTTGTTTTGTTCCCCTGCTTCCAACTTAGTACTTAACAGAGAGATCCAAATATGGACCCCTCCCCAATTATTCAGGATGCTCCCCGTTTAGCCAACCTTTGCAGTTTTCCAGGGCCAACAGCCTCTAATAAGGAAACCCCCTGAGTCTTCTTTATCAGCTACCAAATACAAGAGTGGGGGACTAACCCCTGTAGAGCAGGTTCTGAATGAATGGGCTTTGCTTGTTCTCTTTTGCATGATCTTTGGTTATTTATTCATCAGATGTAAATATAAATATAATCAAACATATCTGATACATACTTTATTATTTGAAGATGCTGTATCATGTAGCTTTGCCTTCTATTCTCTCTCCTCAACAATATGCTAAGGTGCTAAATCATTAGACATCTTTTAAAAACAGGATTTTTAATCCATTTCTTGACTTAGTTAACCAATGTTCTTTAGCTTCTCTTTTTTTAGATTTATTTAATTATGCATACAGAACTGGGGTACAGGCCAAAGGTATAGGGGCGGTGAGAGGATTCACCAGAGGCAGGGCGAGGAGCACAGGCAGATCGACGAAGTACACTGCTGAGGGGAGCAGCAGATGGGACAAGAGAGGCCTGCCACGCTATATGGGTCGCCTCCATGGCCTGGGATCAAACTCACGCAGAAGTAGCTGAGGCAAGCTTCACGGTGCTGGGCTTTAACCTGTTGCACTGCCAGAGAGGGCCCTCTTTAGTATGACTTTGCTTATCTGTAAAATGAGCATACTGATATCAATCCTATCAGATAGTCGTGATACTATAGTAAGATAAGATGGATAGAAATGGAATCTTAAAGCTTCTAGCCGAATTTCAAGTATAAGAGAGACATGCCATCCGTGTTCGATGAACATGTGTGATGAACAGGATGCTTCACTTGAAGGCTCCACCCCTCCTCCCACTCCAGCCTCCAATCCTTCCCCCTGTACTCTGGGTATCTTAGCAGTCTTAGCAATCTTTTCCACTGAGGTCAAAATAATTCCAGTGTCCTGGGAAGTGGTATGGGAGTCACAGATCAGGTTTTTTAGCTTCTCTTACAGCTAAGAGCTACTCAGAGAACTTGGTGGTAAGTAAATAAAACCCTATAGGGTCTCTTCCTGTTGACATGGCAACCTGACTACCAGCTGTCAGGCAGTGTTGTCAAGCCACTCATTTGGGGGACCTGACCATCCTTACCTGATTAGCAATTCTCAGCAGGGGGAGGGGAGTGATGGATGTACAGCAGCCCTTGTTCTAGGGGCTCCTTCAACCACTCCCTCTGCCAATCCAAACAAGTCCTGCTTTGAAGCTTGATTTAGGGTGCGCTTTTTATTATCCCCTCCTACCCCGGCAGCTGCTTAAGCCAGGACTGCAAATAATATCTGCCTGAAGACCTTTTATCTTCAAGTTTCCGCCTGGCTGGCTTTCAAAAGCTTTCCCAGTCCAGGCTCCAGCCCATCCTTTGCAGGCACATTTTGCAAGTAGAACCACAGGAAGACACAATAGGCCGCAAACAGCCAGTTGTCAAAAGCACAAATAGTTGGGAGACAAAAATCACTTCCTTAAGGAGCAAGGTACTGCCCTAGAGAGAAAAGGAGAGTGGGTTCCAGTTATCCCCAACACTTGGCTTGGTAGCATCTCAACTTGTAGCAACACTTGACTTGGTAGCGTGAGCTGATGAGTTAGATTCACCCTCTCCTTCATTCTTCCAGCTTCAGACAAAGGGTCTGATTTCTTTCCCAAAAAGCCAGTTGTCTGGGGATGGCTTTGTTGGTGGTACAGTTTATCCATCACACAAAGACCCTTGACAGAGGGGCCAAGTAGGAGCTGAGCCCCGGGCTCCACACCCCTCACCACACTGGCATGTAGTCCCCGAAGGGGGAATGTTTCCAATTAAAGAGCAGCTCTGAATAGGCCCACAGGCTGGGCTGGGCTGTGTTACTTTATCAAACTCTATTGTCATGGTGGGGGGAGAGGGAATGAGCGGTTGATGAGGGATAAGAGAGCTATTTTGTCACATTTTTAAAGGATCTCCAATGTAGACTCATTCATAAGGTACAATAGAGCTTCCGAAGTTAACATGGAATAGAACTAATATGACTGAGCGAGTAAGATAGCTCACAGATTTTATAATGTAGCTTCGGGTTGTTTTCTTCTTATGGAACAACAGGAGTCTAGATGTGGAAGAAACTCAGAGTACTCGAAGCTTGGCTCTGCTCTCCAGGCTTAGATGCGCGGTCCTGGCTGTATCCCTGGGCGGCATCGGGGGTGGTTAGGAGTTGCCTCTGTCTTCTCACATGGAGGGACCGGTTCCTCTTTACGCTTGCTTCTTTCCCTTGGACGCTTAGAGCCAATACTATTGTCAGAAACAACAGGTCACAAATGCTAAATCCCAGGTCACCAAACCCAAGCTAAATTAGACTGAATTACAGTTTCAGCTCTCCCCAGAAAGGGATTTTTAAACCAATCACTCAGGAACAATGTGATCAGCATGAATTAGGTAATCTGCCTGATGGATTCCTGCCATCTCCTGTAAGGAGAATAGATAGAATAGATTCACAACCAAAGTGCTTTTTTTTTTTTTTAAGATTTATTTATTTATTCATACAGAACTGGGGTACAGGCCAGAGATGCAGAGCGTGAGAGGATTCACCAGAGACAGAGTGGGGAGCAGAACAGGCAGATCAATTAAGTACACTGCTGAGGGGAGCAGCAGGCGGATCAGGAGGGGTCTGCTGAGCCATGTGGATCACCTCCGGGGCAGGAGGGAATTGAACTCATGCAGAGGCGGCTTAGGCTTCTTAGTGCTGTGCTTTAACCTGCTGCACCACCAGAGAGGGCCCCAAAGTGCTTTTTTGTCTAATTTTTTTTTAGTCCAGTTTCCTTCTGCCTATAACATATCTTGCCCTGTACAACTCTCCAGAATTCTTTTCTATCTGCTAGAGTGGATGCTGCCTGAATCATATTAATATCACTGAATGATATAAATTACATCTTTATAATTTTCTTAGTTGTATTTTGCTGCTGCTTCTTTTTAACACTATCTACTTCACTGTAGTAAAACAAACTGTTAAGATGCAAATTTGGATTTTTTACCCAAGCATTTTCCCTAGATTCCTTGCCATGAGGACTTTCGGTATCCCTTGTCCTGTGTTGAAGATAGGGGTTGGTAGGGATTGATATGGGTTCCAAGTTAAAAAATGGAGTGTTGGGCAAAGGAGGCCCAAAAGATGAGAGACAGGGAAGGGGTAGAAGAAAATCTCAATGTTCATAGGCCTGACACCTCTCTCCTCCCTTAAACACACCTAGCATGCAGTCAGTGCTAAATAATTGCTTAGTGTGTCAGCAGGCCAATACTTTAGTTTTCTTTCTAGCCCTCCAGAACCAACTGTAATCTGATATGGATCATATTTTGCTTAGTGCAAATTTACATAAATTGCTATCCCTCCTCAATACTTGTGGTTAAACTTTATCTATAATAGTGGAACAAAAGATAATTCTCCAATTAAAGGGGTTCAAACCTCAGCAAATTAGCTGGGGGAGCAGGTGACCTAAATACCCTTCCAAAAACTCTTGAAATCAGAACCCAAGGAACATTGCTACTCATGACTCCTGTATACCCAGGAGCACTGGCCTCTAAGATCAGCATTTTGCATGCATTGCTTGGAGTCCTCATAGAACTGTGGAAGGGCAGGTATTGTTGGGGAAAATAAATAAAGTTCAGAGAGATCAAGAAATGGACTCAAGGTCACACAGTTTATCTTTCTCAGCCTCTAAGTCCCCAGTGGGAGGGGGAGGTTCCTGGCAGGAAGTGTTTAACCACCCTTTCCCAGGACAGCAATAGGTTTGCAAGATGAATCTCCAACCTTTCCTTCCACTGTTGAATTTCTGAACATTAGTATTTACAAGGCCTTGATACAAGGCCTTGTCAGACTTCTGGCTGGAGAAAGCATATTAAGCTTTTCTCCCAATTGTTTTCCCAGTTATTTGCAGCTGATTTTTTCATCAATCATCTCAGAAGAAACAGATAAATCTCTGCTTCATTAACTTCATCTGAAGCCTGGGGAAGTTTAGCTGGAGAATTGCATTATTGTGAATAATCAGCTTTCTACCTCAGCATTTTCCTGTGTATAAAACTGTACCTGGATTAGAGGCCTGCAGGCTTAGGAGCTCCTTATTTATATAAACGCAAGTCTGCCCAGCTGGACACTATTCTCGGCAATGTAAGGATGTGTGAACTGAGGATTAATTTTCACCCGTTCCTGGATCTGTTACTGAATAGGCTTCAAGAACCAATTATAAATTATAATGCAATATAACATATTTCCCATTCTCACAGAACCCCAGGGGCTTAGACAGATAATTTACCTGGGAGTTATTTACATTTATTACTTCTTGTTTTTAGACTACCCAATACTTCCAGTTTATTATTTAAGAATTCTATCTTTTGCTAGTCTGCCTATGTTATCAACTTATGGAAATGAGAATGTGTTTTCTGTGAGGGAGACAGAGGGACTTGAGGAAAGAAGTTGCATCTCCAAAGGGAGTTTGTAAGGGGCTTACCATTTGCTTATCCTGTGTATCATCAAAGCTTATAAAATAGACAATTATAAACCAAGACATTCTGCAGGGGAGGGAGAGCCCAAGGGACTGTGATGATGTGTACTGTGAATTGGTGGTAGAAATTTTATGGGGACTACACCTGAGGAAAGAAAGCAAACATTGTAAACAAATGAATAATGATGTAAAATACGTATAAATAAACTATAAAAATATTAATAAAAACAGCTGAACATTCCTCCCCCTTTCCTACTTAACATATGTCATAAACATTTCCCCTGTCATTAAATTGTCACAATTTTTTTATGTTGTGATGCTCCCAGTGGTTACATTTGCAGAAAACAAAATATTGGTATCTCATTTTACATCAAGTTTCAAAATAAATTCCAGATGGATTCAAGATTTTTTTAAATGTTAAAAAAAAAAAGAAAATGGAAGAGAATTAGGCCCACTTGAGCTTGAATCACAACCCAGCCCTTTACTAGCTCTGTGACCTGTATAATTTACTTAATGTCTCTAAACCTCTGCTTTTTAATCTGTAAAAATGGAAATTCTGAATCAGAGGACTGTTAAAGGGTTAGATGCAGGGCTCAATGCTTTGCCTGGTTTATAAAATATTTTCAGTAAATGTTGAAGGTTGATGAGAAATGCAGGGTAGAAAAAAGTTGTCCAAAATTGCTGGAGATTAGCAGCCCTCATTCTGGCTCTAAAACTGAGTCATGATAACCCAGATGCCCCCAAGCTTCACCCCATCTTGATAAGAGAGGCTTATTCTAATTGCTATCTCAGGAGGAGTTGTTTTTATTCTTCTACAAGGTTCAGAGTGAGTTAAGCCAGCCTTAAATTAAGTTCAGAAATGAGGATGTTGTCTTCCTGCCTCTCAGCTTTTTTTGTTGTTACAGAATCACAAATGAGAGTCTTGGAGTATGAGCATGCATATTTAGAAGAGGCAAGAATCTTATTTCCATAACTGGGTTCCAATCTCTGAGGGGGAAAAAAATGGCATAATTGGAAGAAGAAACAGTGGGTGCACTCGCCTCCTGAACGATGGGTTAAGTCCTCCCACCCCACCTAACCAAATGAAGCCAGAATTATGTGATTCACTATGCAGCGGCCGACAGACATTTTTAATTTGCTTGACATCCTGGAGGGTAAATCTGCCTGTCACGCCACTGCATGCTCAGCATATTTAGGTATAGATGCAATGTTGGGCAGTTGCACTGAACCAGAAAGCATGCGTGGAACATGTGGGAGGCTAATGAAGCACTTGGCGCTTCCAAGGGATTCTGGAGTGACTATTTCAGCAACTGTATCCTAGGGTTGAAAAATGCCTTTGAGAAATGCACAGTTTGAACAGTCTTCACAATCTGTTGCGATCCCAACAGAGTATTTGAAGTAGCAAAGTCATTGTTAAGAATAGAGTACTGTGAGAACAATCTAAAATTTGTTGAATATTAAGATGATTAGATATGTAAGAAAGAACTTGGAACCAATTGGAATAGATTGTTATTAACTCAAACATTTAATTAAGAAAATATATATGGGGCTTCTCAACTTGGATGGAGCTGGAAAGCTCCATAAGCCAGAAAGAGAAAGAAAAATACCGGATGGTTTCACTCATAGCAGGAGTATAATGGACCAGGCGAGAAAATAACAAAAATAATGAACAACAAATACCAGAGACATTTTGCGGGGGTGGAGTGGGGAATGGGATCAAAAACGGGGGGTGGGGGGGTGGGAAGGGAAGTGCACGGGATCATGGTGATGGCACATGGGTGACTCGGTGATGGGAAACCCACGGGGATTACAATTGAGATGGAAAAATAAAATGTACAAAATGATGTAAAAATAAATTGTAATAAAATAAAAAAGAAAAGAAAAGAAAATATATATGGGGCTTCAGCTGAGGCTGGGTTTGGGGCTGGGACCACTGGGGGCTGGGCCCTCCCTGGTGGCACAACAGGTTAAAGCACTGTATGGTAATGGTTGCCTCAGTTGCTTTAGCACAAGTTGGATCTCTGACTAGGGGGGTGACCCGCATGGCAGGGCAGACCTCTCCTGGACTACCCACTGTTCCCCTCAGCAGTGTACTTCATCCATCTGCCTCTTCTGTTCCCCGCTTGGCTTCTGTTGAATCCTCTCACGCACCCTCACCCCACCTCTGGCCTGTACCCCAGTTCTGTATGCATAAATAAAATAAATCCCACTTGTTTATTGTCGCTTTTGTTTTCCTTGCTGTGGGAGTTATGTTCCCCAGTCCATCTTTGTGGTACAGATGGCTTGTGATGTACCCCTATGTTTTCTTTATATCATCTTATGGTTTCAGCTCCTAATGGCCAACTCTTCAATGCATTTTATATTAAATTTTATGTACAGAGTTACATATAGATCAGTTTCTTTCTTTCTTTTTTTCTTTTTTTTTTTTTTTTTTGCACAAGGGTGTCCAAATTTCCAGTACCATTTAAAACATTTTTTTAAAGATCTATTTAGGGCCCTCGCTGCTGGCAAAAAGGGTTAAAGTGAGCACTATGAAGCTATCTGCAGCCACTGCAGCATGAGTTCAATTCCCCACGAGGGAGGTGACACACATGGCATAGCAGACTTCTCCTGACTCTGCTCTCTGCTCCCCTCAGCAGTGAATTTCAGTTGATTTTCCTATTCTGCTCTCCACTCTGTCTCTGGTGAGTCCTTTCAACCCCTGCATCTCTGCCCTGTAGCCCAGTTGTTGTATGCATAAATAAACAAATCTTTAATTAAGATTAAATTAACTGAATTAAATTATTAATTAAGATTAATTAATAAAACTTAATTAAATATTTATTTATGCCTACAAGAACTGGGGCATAGGCTAGAGGTGCGGGGGTGAGAGGATTCACTAGAGACAGAGTGGGGAGCAGAACAGGAAGATCGATTGAAGTGCACTGCTGAGGGGAGCAGCAGGTAGGACAGGAGAAGTCTGTTGCACCATGTGTGTCAGATCCCTGACCAGAGAGAGACCCGTGACTGCCTATAGCTTCACAGTGCTGCGCTTTAATCCCTTACCACTAAGGAGGTTTTCCTTCCTCCATGGAGGAAGTAGAAGAGTCATCATCTGAGGTTGGGCTGCTATTTCTTTGTCATTGGATTCAGGTTTTGCATTCCTGGCTGGGATACTGTGGGGTGATGTTATGTCTTTCCATGCATCGTATGCACGTGAAGTGCTGTCTACTGACCTTTGTAGGTGAGATTAATGTGGTTCACTGGGTCAGGGTGCTATGCGGTTTCTCCATTATCCATTTTCCACTTTAGTGCCTTGCAATTTATCAGTGATCTGTTTGAATTTCCCTTGACATTTTCCTTTGGTATTGGGAGCGCCACTGTTAGCAAGCTCCCTCCCTTCCCTGCATATGTTACTTTTTATCTGTCGTCATCATCTGGACTCCTGCATTCCTGTTTCCAATTGTTCACATGGTACCAGTGGCTCCTACTTTCACTCATCACCAATCTTAATTATTTTCACGCCTAAATTGTCTGATGTTTGGCAGTTGGAGCTCCCGTGTCCTTATGAAATGTCTGTTGTTTCTCTTAGTACTTCCTTTTCATCTGGCACAAGAACACATTCCAGCTTCATCTCCCTGGCCCTGTCTTGAGATCAGCCATTTCTTCTAGAAGCTTTGGCTTCTTTTGGTTTCCCTTGATTTCTAATTTCCAATAACAGCTACTTCTGAATGGTGGACTTGGGATAATTGTTAATAAACTGTTTGTGCTTTTCTGCTGCATTTATTTTTATAACAAGCACCTATATACTTTTTTCCACTAAAGTCATGAAGAGGTTAGGAGAAAACCATCAACCGCATCAACCAGATGGCTGAGATTTCCAAATGATGTCTTCTCTTTTTCCTTCCTCTCTTTCCTGGCCTTCTTGGCTGCACTTCTAGGGACAGGGAGAAATAATTCTTTTGGCTCACATCAGCCCTTTCATCTTGGCAACCTTAGGCAGGGACTTTTCAGAGAGGTTGCAAGTTGGCTCACCCAAAGCATGAAAATATGAGATCTAAGAGTTCAATGAAAAGTGAGGATTTACCCCTCTTCGGAATGGAAGTGGAATGGGGAAGCTTTGTAGTTTCCACTCATAGAGGCTAGAAAGACACTGACCTTTCAGTGGGTAACACAAGGGAAGAGCCACTTCTCAGCCACTGTGGGCATGGGGTCACTCTCCCACTGAATTTATCAGAACAGAGATCAAAATGCATAGTCTTTTTCAGGTGAAGTGGTTAGACTACTATACTGAACAGCAGTGCTTTAAGTGACTGTTCCTGATTTTAGGCCCTTTCAGTTCATTACCATGGAGTAGTGGGTTTTTCATAGACACATTTATCCTGCTATCTCAAAGCAACCCTTTCCTACCCTACACATTCCTTTCCAGTATAATTTGGTAAGTTATTTTGGGGGTCTGAGAATATTAAAAAATGTTCTCTATTTATTAATGATGGTAGCATTCCCAGACTCCTATTGAATAGGAATGCTCTAGTTTTCGATGACAGGGAAACCTCTATTTTTTAGTTTGCTGACTGTTTTTTATCATGAGGTATTGAATTATAGTAAAAACTTTTCTGCAACTGTTGAGAATATCATGTGACTTTTACGTTTCATCCTGTTATATGGTGCATGATATTCATTGATTTTCATATGCTGAGCCATCCCTTATGTCCTAGGGATAAATCCCACTTCGTCAGAGTATATGACCTTATAGTATATGATCTTTTTAATGTGCTGTTGAGTTTGGTACATATCAAGTTAATATTTTATTGAAAATTTTAATATATTTATACATATATATATATATATATATATACATGTATATACATATATATTTATGTGTAGGCCTGCATTCTTTTCTTTTCTTTTTTTAAATATTTTATTTATAATGCATACAGAACTGGGGTACAAGTGAGAGTTGCAGGGGTGGTGTAAGGCTTCATCAGAGACAGAGGGGGGAGCAGAACAGGCAGATGGACGAAGTACACTGCTGAGGGGAGCAGTGGGTGGGTCAGGAGAGATCTGCTGCGCTATGTGGGTCACCTCCAGGGCCACTGGGGATCAAACTCACACTGAAGCGGCTGTGGCTAGCTGGCAGTGCTGTGTCCCAACCCACTGTGCAACCAGGAAGGGCCTGCATTTTTTTTCTTATAGTATCTTTGTCTAGCTTTGATACCAGTAATGTTGGTCTCATATTATTAGTTTGGAAGTGTTCCCTATTGAATCTTTTGGAAAAGTTTGAGAAGGATTGCCCTTCATTCTTTTCCAAATGTTTGATGAAATTCACAAGGGAAGTCATTTGGTCTTGGGCTTTTCTTTGCTGGGCAGTTTTCCTGAATTTTTATTTGCTAAATCTGGCAACTCTTTACATAATGGAGGGGAAGGAGAGTTAAAGGACTTTTTGTAGCAGAAGATACCTGTGACAAGATGTAGCCATATAAATGTGTGTATCTGGAACTATAGGTAGAAGGTGTGAAATCCTGGGGAATTTATTATTAGCAACCCCTGAACTCCAAGGATTGTTGGAAGTTTTTCATTTCTTATCAAATAACCTGACAAGGGTAAGAATTAAATGATAATTATAGTTACTACTGATGGAATATAGACCATGTGCCAGAATTTCATTAGCCTAACAATCATGCTCATTCTCTCCATTCTTTCTGAACACTTCTCTGAGGCAGATGGTCTCATTTTATAGAGGAGGAAACTGAGGTTGAGAGAATTGATGTGATTTGTCTGATGTTATCCAGATTGTGGTAGAGTTAGAATTCAAGTTCTGGTGGCTTGGCTTCAAACCTTGTCTGCTTACATGCTAATTAAGTTGTTCTTGGGCCCCACAGAAGAACTGGATATTCTGGGGTTTCCGCTTGGGGCTTCCAGCAGGTGGGGGCAGGTTTGGATCCTCCTAGAACATTTATGCCTGGACTCCATGAACCAGGCATCATTAGATTTCTGAGCTGGAAAAGATGCTGCCTACCCAGCCAGGCATGGGTCCAGGTGGTCCTTCCAGGGCCATGGTGTGGGAAGGCAGCACGTAAAGTTAGTCCTGTTTCTCGATCTGCTAGAGTTCAAAGATAGCACAAGCAAGTGGTAGGTGAGGATAAGGGATTCCTATCAGGAAAGCAGAGAAGTAGGGAAAAAAAGGCTTTGGGGTGATTCACATGGCAGACAAGAACATGGACTTTGGATTCAGAGATGAGTGGACATCTTGTGTCTCCCACTTCTGGTCATGTAACTTTAAACATTTTACTTGCAATCTCTGAGCATTTTCTTCATAAGCAACTTAATTTAATATAACTACTTCCTGTCATGATTCTGACAATTTAATGAGATAGTAAAGCTTATAAAGCCATTAAAGCACAGTGTTTCGTGAATGCCAGCATCGTCATCACCAACGATGGTGACTGCTACTTGAATGAGGAAGCCGGGACTCCTGAGCCTTCTTCTCCCGGAACTCTGCCTTTCTGTCTTGTTTTCTCTCTGTATTTATTGATCACTTACAAATTTGTACCAGACTTTGTGGAAAGAAGAAACTCAAAGTATAATGATATAAAAATAAGGTCATCCAAAATGACAGATAGCACTGGAGGGGTGGCATTTGAGAGCTAGGTGTGCAGTAATGTAATTGATGAATGTCAGCTCCAACTTACCCAATCCACAATAGTGATGAAAGGGCTCAAGGCGAGAGGAAGCTGCTTTCTGGATTGTTGCCTGCATGCAAGGCTGGATCAGATGCTTTTGCAACACAAATCCCTTCTCTTTGCACTCTCAGCTCTGGCTCCTTCTGTGTTGCTTTCCTTTGCAGGTGGCTCTTTCCAGGAGTAAATTCTACTGGCGTAGAAACCCTTACTGAAAGACAAGTCATTTTACTAAAGCAAAACAGCAACATTTTCTAGCACGACTCTTTAGCTGAATTGCATGCGTGCCCCACCGGTTCCTGAGCCCATCACCGGAGGATGACCGACCCAAGCCAGGGAGCCCGCCTGCCTCTGATGGCGCCCTGGGCCATTTCTGAAGAAGGGAGGATGGGAGCTAGGTAAGCACGGCAATAGATACCTTCCCCTGGAATTGTGGTGATGTTAGTGAAAGCTTCTAGAATGAGGGAAGCCCTGCTCACTATTTATTATTTTTTTTTTAAATATTAAGATTTCAGTGATTTACCACTGGTTTTCAATACTATGTAAATTCGGGGATTTCCACCGGGGAACTTACAGGTTTACCTCTTGACATGTGTAAAAGCTTACTCAGCCACCACCTTTCATACTATAAAATTAACCCCCTAAGCCCTGTTTCCCCCAACCTCCTTAGAGGACCATTGTTTAAAACCACAGAGACATAAACGTGCATTTTGTTCGAAGACTGGTAAACAGAAAACAAGAGACCAGCACGTATAGGAGGGGGTGGAGGCAAGGAGGTAGGAATGGAAAGGTGCACTATTATGTTTAGAGAATTTAGTTAGTCCAAATGAGCCTCCTTTGGGCTCCTGGGTAGAAGAGTCAATTCCAGTTTCTTACCTGTAAATTTTAGATATTAACATCTGCCCTAGGAGTAATAGCGGCTGTTCTCATTGTAGCTAGAACCAAAGCATGCTATGCCCCTGCCTCATCGTGCTTACTCTTCCCTTCCCATGCTTTTCAAATGATTCCTTTGTCAACATTTCCCCCAGTGAGCACTGGCTGCGTGCTGAGGTTTGTTAGCTGTGTCTTTGCAGGGTCTTGACTGGTATGGCAACATACACAATTGAGTGGGCGTGTGTAGTATCGGTCGCCCCAAACAGATGTTTCTCTGGACAGGGCCTAGCTTCATCTCCCAGCATGTAAAAAAGGGTCATCAGATAATAGTAACATGAAGCTGGCCATGAATCTTGGCCCCAAGTCAGCAGAAGAAAGAAATCAATTGCAGACTGACACTAACAGGCAATCCAATGGAGACTTTTTTCTGATTTGTCAAAGTAGGCATCGACAGGAAACATTTATTTTAGCCTCACCATTCCCTCCTCCTAATGATGCTTACTTTGCAAAATACTTCTTAAAGATTCTTTTTTTCGTTTTTCTTTTGATTGCAGCCACCTGCCTGTATCATTTTTTCTGCAAGAACAAAAACAGTTCAGAGATTCCAGCTCCTACAGAAGGGATGTGACTCTATTATTACTCTCTGAAATGGGACTTCTGAAACTCAGCTGTAGGACTGAATCAGAGCCTGAGACATGTCACAAGAGGTTGAAAGAATGATTTCACCCAAGCTGACACTAGAAAGTAAAGGTCAGTTCATTTTTCTAACAGCAACACTCAGAGCCACAGGTGGCATCCAGCCTTCCTAGTGTCCATTTCACTTGTCCATTATATATATTTGCTGGGAACTAAGGTATGAGGCTGGGCTTGGAGACAGAGTGGCAGACAAGGCAGATGTGATCTCTGCCTTTATGGAATTTATATCTAGGGGCAGTTAGAATGTCAGAGAAATAGTCCTAGCATGGTTTGGCCAGTTTTAAATAGGTGTTACCAGGCACTCTAATAGCCCACGAACAAGGAAACCTCAGGCAAAACAGGGACAGTAAAGGTGTCTCAGGAGAAAATGTTTAAGCTAAACCTACAGGCGAGGAGGAATCAGCCAGGTGAAGGTGTAAGTGTGCACCAGGCAAGGGAACAGCCATTTCAAAGCCTGCAAGGCATGCGATACAGAGGGGTGACATTCTACTGTCTCCTTGTCCCTCTGGCCTGCACTTTAATATGGCTCTGACCACATCAAGCAGTAGCCTCCAAATCCTTCAGCCTTTTTCCAGTTATCTGCAGTCCATTTCCTTCTCCCCCGGTCAGCTCAGCCCCCTTACCCACCCCCAAACCCCAGTACCTCACACTTCACAGTGGCTTGAAGTCCCACTCTTCAGGCCCCCATTCAAGGCTGCCCACATTCTGCCTGTAATCCATCTTCACACTGAACTCCTACTACGCTCTTCATGCATGTTCTGCTCACTTTGTTCTAACATCCTCCAGCCCGGCATCCTGCCTCTGGGTAAGCGCTCCACACACATTTTTCTAGGCTCCTCATATCTGGGTTAGCCAGCCACAGCGCAGCCCTGATGGCGCACATGAGCGAAGTAGCTCACAGAGGATTAAATGAAGAGAATATTTACAATGATGGGAGCAGGGCTTAGGGAAAACAGCACGGTAATGTAGTAGCCACTGCTTTCCATCACACCCTTGATCTGAAAAGGCAAGAGATGGAGTAGTTTCCAGATACCAAAGGAGTAACTACGGAGACAACCACACAGCTCATGCTCCTCCATCCTCCTATGGCCTAAGTGGTCATCGCCCTAATCCTACCAGATGCCAGAGGCAAAGCTACCTGTTGATGCAGACCAGATAAGTTAGTCTTCCTGGACACAGAGCACAGAAGAAAGCTGTGCCGAGACCTGGAGGATGGAGGGTTTAGCAGAGACAACCTTTTCCAAATTCCACCATTCTTCCTAACCTTCTAAAAGATTATCCATTAATCAAACCCAACAGGAACTCCCACCTGTGTAACCCATGGTCCTCCAGCCAGAAGCCTGTTTTATCTCCTCTGAATGTGTCTGGCATGTGCTTCCTCAGGATCTCTACCATGGTATTTCTCACTTACTCCTCATGATTTCTATTCTGTGCTTTAGTTTGGGCTCTCTGAAAAAGTAGATCCTCTGAAATAAGAATGTGTGTTAACGGCCCTCCCTGGTGGCATAGCACTAAGAACCTAAAGCCACTTCCACATGAGTTCGATCCCCGCCTGCCCCAGAGGTGACCACATGGCGTGGCAGACCTCTCCTGACCTGCCCGCTGCTCCTCTCAGCAGTGTACTTAGTCGATCTGCCTGTTCTGCTCTCCACTCTGTCTCTGGTGAAGCCTCTCGCCATCCCTGAGCCTCTGGCCTGTACCCCAGTTCTGTATGTGCAAATAAATAAATCTTTTAAAAAAAGAAAAGAAAGAATGTGTGTTAAGGGCATCTGCCACTAGGTATGCTCAGGAAGAACTCAGAGAGAGGTGGAGTGAAGAAAGGGAGCCAAACTAAGGTACAACTCAATGCTGAAGGTGTCTGGGCTCAGAAAACCTCTGCCTGCAGAGTGATCCCTGTCAGAGGCAAGGTCCAGACCAGGAGGACTTCCACATGAGCTGGTTATTGGTGAAGGAATTCAGTTCTGAATGGTTCCAGAGGCCCATGGTCAGATGCTAACTAAAGGCTGTTGAATGGGTAGCTCACAGGATTTGATGTGAACAAAATGGTAAAGAATTTGTGAAATGATGAGATGAAGCTCGAATAGTTTCTTTTTACAAGCACTGCTTTTCGTTTCTTGGGTAGGAAGCTCCTCTAGAGCCACACTAGATTGGAAACCGCCATATACCTTTGTAATAGCAATGGCTAGCACCAAGCTCCAAGGCTGAACTGAGTCCTAGCGCCAGGAGGACCACATGTTTGGTTTCATGCTCTGCTATCATGTTTTGAAATTCTTAATAATTGTTGAACAAGGAGTCCCGCATTTGCATTTTTCACTGGCCCCCACAAATTATGTCGTCAGACTTGTCTAGTATAGTGTCTCACATGAAGTGGGCATTCACTATGTGTCCATTCAATGAAGGAATGAGTGCCTGGTACTAAGTACAAACTACTCATTCTGGAGGAACTTTTGTTCTTCTACCTTCAAGTGCAAACCTAAAGAAACTGGAGTAGGCTCTTACCTTCTGATCCCTCCTTCTTTCTCCAGTCTTCACACCTCTTTAGGCCTCTCACAAGGAGTGGGTAGGACTTGTTTATTTTGAGCCGCTATTTATTTTTCTCTTCCCTGACATGAAAAAATCTTGGCATCAGACAGCCTCAGGGCAGCACTATTTTTATTTCTCCAGCAGAATAATTAATTTAGGCTCAGTTGCTTTTCCCCAGCAGAAATGTTGTGGGCAAAATGGGATGAAGAGGCTGCTGCAGAGGGCTTATTGGGATGGCTTCCAGAGAAAGGAGGCCCATGCATCTGGAGCATATTAACTCTATGGAGAGGAGAGAGCAAAGGCTTTGCTCAGATCAGGCAGTGAGACCACTGTGCTGGGTAGGGCACCCACACGCCTGCCTTAGAATCCTAGAGAGGGAAGGAGTTACAGGAATGATCTATTCTTGAGTTCACAGACCAAATGGGGCCCATCACATGATTTTGTAAATAAAGTTTGACTGGTGCATGGCCACAGCTGTTCATTTGCCTCTTGGCTGTGGCTACCTTTGAAAGACCAAACTGACGCCATGTCAGGCTTCAGAATGCTTCTGAAACAGCTAGGCCTAAGTTTCAGTTATCAACAAGGTGCCAAGGCCAAATTTAACTGTAAATGTCCTAATGTTGCTCATCCCATAGGAACAGCCAATTAGCAAGTAGGCGAGTAACCAGTACATATCAGGAAAGCACCAGATGTCCTAAGGCATCCAGGCCCGGTAGCGAAAGTCACATCTTACATGCATAGACCAACCAGGTTAAAACAAGATAACTTTGTTCAATGTCCACCAATCAATGTACTGCTGAGCTAGAACTCCCCTCTGCTGCACTGAAACTCCCCTCTTCTGTAATAAAAACCCTACTTTCCTGAGCTCAGGGCTCTCAACTTTGGCACTGCATCGGTGTAGATTGGGAGCCCGGGCTTGAGCTTGCAATAAAGACCCTCGTGTGCTTTGCTTCAGAATCGGCTCCTTGATGGTCTTTGGGAAACTCAATATCTGGGCATAACACCCTCATCGTCTAAGAACAGTCCAACTTTTCTGACAGAGACCATGTGACCTGAATAGCCCAAATTACATATTATCTGGCCCTTTATAGGCAAAGTTTTGATCACTTTGAACCCTCAAACTGTGTTCTGTGGGCCTTACTAGTCCTTCAGGATGTGCTATACAAAAAGGATTTTGTGGTTAGATATATTTGGAAAATGCACAAATCTTATCTCCTGTCTTGGAGTTTCACAATCTATATCTTCCTACTATAGCAGACTGTTCATGCTTTGTCCCTCTCCTTACTGTAAGCAGTCACAGCGCTTGCCTAGGTTCTTGTTCTTTGATTCATTTCATTTCCTCCTGCCTGGTAGCTTACCGGCAAGCAGGGAGCACCTGAGGTCCACACCCTTGAAAGCAGACCTCAGCCAATAATGGGCCGTAGGAGGGAGAAAACTGCAGCTTCCTTGCCTGTCGGCTGGGACAAGACAGAGATGTGTTCTACACTGTCTCCCAGAGCTCAGCAAGGCCACCCCAAGCCCCCACTGCCCACGCGGTCAACCTGCTCATGAATGAACGTACCCTATATGGCTTGTCTTCACTTCCCTTGGTGAGGGTTCCTGAAGTCACCTCCCAAACAAAAAAATTCTATTCTAACTTTTATCTTAAGAGTATGTGTCTCGGGTAGTTAAACCTAAGATAGCTACTAAGTAAAGGGGAATACATGGAACCCCTGTATTAAGTGTTTACATCTTATTAACCTGGCCTTCAAGGCTTTTTATGCTCTGGCTGCTATCTAACTTCCCAGCTAATTTCTCCAGTTTCACCCACTCATAGCACTTATTTTTTTTTCCAACTTCTTGAGCCTGATCTATTCTTAAGGATGTCATTTTCTTTCTTTGTTGCCTTGCCAACTCCTACTTTGTTGCCGTTTCTCTTTTCCTTGGTTCATTTTTTCTCAGAAGGCTGGAAATAGTTGACTATAGTTACAGGTGAACTAAGGTGGACCAAAAAGATATGCCTGTGATCAACACATAAAAGGTGACATTCTAAATATAGAACTTGAGTGGCTCGAGCACAGACTAGAGGCTGGTTGTGAACATCTAGTGAGGATATGCCAGTGAGTGTCAACAAACAGCCTTCCTAAAGGCATAGACAAGAATAAGAATCTCAAGTCTTGGGCAAAGAGTCTTCAGAAATAATTGATATAACTTCTATAATAACATGCTCTTCTAGAGCTTTTGCATCATCCCCACATCTGCTCAGAGCAATTGAAATAAAGAATCAAGACAATGTCATAATCAAGTCCACATTATGTATGTCCTCACAGTGTACAGATAAAAGCCTCCCATTTTTCTTAGGCCAGTCCCCTAACTCTAGCTTGATTTCAGAGGGTTCCAGTTCACTTGCACAGGTCACTCCAGAGATTAGACGTGATTTCCATCCTTCACAGCTCCTCCCTTCCTGCTTGGAGGGAAGAAGCCTGGTGGAGGGAAATGTAACAGACAGCTCCTAAGTGACCGTGCGCTGACTGCTATGCAATTTAATGTCTTCACTATTCCATGCAAGCTTTACAGGGGGAATCAAAACTCTTCTTGAAGACCAAAGTATCAGAGAAATCGAAGACTCTTTAAAAATCTCCTTTTCCTACTTTTAATTTCATTATTGATTTTCATTAAGCCCTTTAGAGGCCCACAGTACCTGTAGCTCTCTTTCCTTCAAAGAGAGAGATTTTGAGAAAGCCTCCGGTTCCAAGTTTCCAGGCCATTAGAGATGCGGCAGCCTTAGGACTGACCAAATAAGCATTTGTCCTGATCATGACGACTCTGCCTTTCCCGCTGAAAGGTCTAGCGCTGTCCTGGGATTAACCTGTGCCACTGAGGGCTGCAAACCTGTGTGAGGACAAAGTGTATCCTTAAGGTAAAGAAGGACAAGAAGCTGGAATGAGAAGCAGTCAAGGCAACTGAAATTACTTTGAATACAAAGGGGGAAAAATCACTGAATTTTAAAAGATTTATTTATGCATGCATGCAGAACTGGGGTACAAGCCAGAGGTGCAGGGACAGTGAGAGGATTCACCAGAGAGAGTGGGGAGCAGAACAGGCCGACTGACAACGTACACTGCTGAGGGGAGCAGTGGGCAGGTCAGGAGAGGTCTGCCATGCCATTTGGGTCACCTTTGGGCCAGGGATTAAACTCACACTGAAGTGGCTGCTGCTAGCTTGTAGTGCTGTGTCCTAACGGGGCCAAATCACTAAATTTTTAATGTGCTTTGCCTTCTAAATAAAAAATATGTCTTGGGAAAAAACAGGCCCTCCCTGGTGGCACAATGGGTTAAGTTCAGCACTATAAGGTAGTGGCAGCTGCTTCAGTTCAAGTTCCGTCCTCACCCCTCAGTTGACCCACATGGCACAGCAGACTTCTCCTGACCTACCTGCTGCTCCCCCCAACAGTATACTTCGTCCATCTGCCTGTTCTGCTATCCACTCTGTGTCTGGTGAATCCTTTCTGCACCTCTGGCCTGAACCCCAGTTTTGTTTGCATAAATAAATCAATCTAAAAAAAAAAACCCAAACCAGCTGGACTGACATCCAAAAATGAAAAAAACAAAAACAACAAAACAGAAGGGCAGGCGTGTGGGCATGTGAACGTGGCTTTGCCAGCAGTAACTGAAGGTAGTTCTGGGATCTAAGTCCCTCCTTGTGGGGACAGTCCTCTTCTTGTGGCTGTCATTGGTTCCTAAACAAAGGGGAGGCTTTGCTCTGTGTCTTTGATCTCCAGACTAGTCCTGCAGTGTTTACTTGTTAATTATGAGACAAGCCAGAGTAGGAACAATATTAAGCTATCTTAAACTTCGTTGCCTTATTTATGTTCAATCTTAAACTCTCATTCTTAGCAATGTAACAACAACAACAACAAACAACTGGCAGCCTTGGTAACCATTACTCAGCTCACCCATCTGAGTAAAGCCCACCTTTACTTTCTTTCTCCAATATGAATTTGACCCCTACTTCCTTTTGGGAGTGACCAAGTGCGGAGATTTACGGAGGGACTGGATAAGGGCAGTAGTAATTAGGCCTTGCGTCCAATTAACTGGACCTTGCATCCTGGATGGGACTAGCTGAAGGTGATAACGAACTGGGCCTCACATCAAGGACACAGCGATGAGTCACCCCTTTGAAATCTGAGCTTAGGACCTGTATAGGAGACCCTTCCACCTTACTGAATTGGCAGGAGCTGCGGATCCCACCCTAGGGGCTCCGACTCAGCGGCTGTCCGGGACCAATAAACTCTGCTTGCTCAACCTTTCTGCCTCCCACCTTTCTTTCTTGCGGCCACTCACAGCAGTTGGGGCAAACACCTCCCAGCAACTATCTCAACGCTTCCCTTTCTACATCTTTTGAGGACTCATTTATTGATTTGTTCATTCACTGTTCATCAAATATCTACTGTGTTCTAGGTGCTGTTCTAGGCATTGAAGATCCAAAATAGGTTAGGTCCTGACTTTATAGATCTTTCTTACTAAATGCCTATAAATGGTCACATGAATTGTGTGACTTAAATGGCATATTCAACACCCATATGAAGTATAGCTTTAAAATTTGCGTATTTTCAAATTTGTAAGGCATTGAGAAGTCATCAGTTTCTCTTTTTTCCTCTCTCGTATCTAGATCTCCATATGATGTTTAGTCCTCTGTGTAATGGGCTTCTTTGTGCCACCACCAACCAGGGTCACAGGCAACAAAGGGACAGGTTTTTAAAGAATGACATTTGTCCATATGCCCACTGGCACCTTATTACACTTTCATTAATTAAAAAAAATAATCTCGGTTTGCATGAAAGAATATCAATATGGGAGGGGATTTTAGGGACCATATGGTCACAGTGCTCTGTTTACTTTGAAATGAAGAGTCTTAGATTAGACAGGAGGGGGGTGGGGGGGGTGGGCAAGAAATAGACTGCAGGGTTCTGACCTCTGAGGCTTTGCTCCGGCCCGCAGGGCACATTTCACCTTCAGAAGACACAACCTTCTCCCTGCCCCTTCTTCCAGGGCCTCTTCCTGCTTCTTGCACTTTCTTCAAGGGAAATTAAGGTGATAGGACACAATTTTAAGATTTCATTGCCTTCTCCCAAAGGAAGAATTCCCTGGGAGATTAAAGCTAAATGACTAAGAGAAGCAAGGAAAAATATGTTATATTGTTATTGCTCTTTCCTCTAGCTCTTCTTGATTTCCTTTGGGTTTTGGACACATGAAATGTTGCTGTTACTTCCTCCTTCTCTTCCTTCTCATTACTTTGGGGAATAATTTATTTGAGTCGTGTATAAACCATAGGTAAGAGAGGAGCTCTTCTTTCGCAGTTTTACATCTCACATGATCAGGAAAGGAGCCAGACTGTGAACAAGGCCTGAGCTGGAATCTGGGATTTTTCTGCTGTGGGTTTATTGCTGTGAGACTCTGAGTAAGTCACTCAACCTCATGAAATCTCATTCCCTTTTTTTTTTTTTTAAGATTATTTATTTATACAGAACTGGGGTACAGGCCAGAGATGCGGAGGGTGAGAGGCTTCACCAGAGACAGAGCGGGGAGCAGAACAGGCAGATCTACGAAGTACACTGCTGAGGGGAGCAGCGGGCGGGTCAGGAGAGGTCTGCCGCTCCATGTGGTCACCTCTCAGGGCAGACAGGGATCGAACTCATGCGGAAATGGCTCTAGCCTCTTAGTGCAGTGCTTTAACCAGCTGCGCCACCAGGGAAGGCCCCTCACTCCCTTTTGTGATATAAAGATAACAATACCAATCTCTTAAATTAGTTTAAGGAATTAAGTAAAAGACCATAGGTGATTCTTAAGTCTAGTAGTTGCTCGGTCATGGGCAGCTATTAATAAAAATAAATATGAACAGCATCCTCCTTGGTGGTGCAATGGGTTAGGATGCAGCACTGCAAGATAGCGGCAGCCAGCTCTGTGCTAGTTCAATCCCCGGCCCCAGAGGTGACCGCATGGCGTGGCAGACCTCTCCTGACCCGCCCGCTGCTCCCCTCAGCAGTGTACTTCGTCGATCTGCCTATTCTGTTCCCCACACTGTCCATGGTGAATCCTCTCCCCCCCCCCACTCTGGCTTGTACCCCAGTCCTATATGCATAAATAAATATTTCTTTTAACAGAACTTTAAAATAATAATAATTATTATGAACAATTTGTCTAGAATTAGACCAGGTAGAATAGATATGATGTATAGGTTCTAGGTTGATATCTTTTATGTTATGTCATTAAATGAGGATGAAAAACTTCAGTATTTACTGTTCTTAGATTCAGAATTGGAGATAAGTTACTGAAAACATAAAAGAAGGCATGCTAAATATTTCTCAATGTGCTAGGGTAGACAGCTTGCTGAGACCCCACTTTATACCATGCCAAACCCAGAGTTTGACTATTTCAGAGCCTTGTTGCTAAAAGAACAAAGAGAAATCTGAATCTATATAACCTAGATTGAAATTAGGGGAAAGGAGAAGGATGCAACAAATCTTTCAAGCCTCAATTTCCTGGGTCACTGTCTCTCCCGCTCATGGGCTGGAACTTTCTCTCGTAGAACCAGTGGCCTGGGCTCCCAAAAAGCCCAACTTAGGTTCTACTGATGCCCAAGGTCAGATGACAAGTGGGACTCCTGTTGGTTTTCTTCCAGTCCTTACTAATTTTTTTACAAAGCACTATTTAAAGCACAATCCTGATCTCATACTTGGACCCATTTTTAGATGCTGAAATGAAGAAAATTAGGGGTTCTAGGACTGG
Source organism: Condylura cristata (assembly GCF_000260355.1). Lineage (NCBI taxonomy): Eukaryota > Metazoa > Chordata > Mammalia > Eulipotyphla > Talpidae > Condylura > Condylura cristata. The sequence goes on from NW_004567105.1 coordinate 50,995,587, forward strand.
GTATGTTTCTGTCATGCTCACCAAATTGCAAGGGTGCACACAGCTCGTGTATAGGAATATCTTAACTATATTTAATCACAGAAAACTTCCTAGAGAGATGCAGGTTAGTTCCTTTTGCACAGTGACACTGACAATGCAAAGAAGTTTTCACCTGGAATGGTTCCATCAAGACACTTTGCTGAGCCCATACCTAAAAAGTAGGTAACATTGCCCTTCTAGCCCAAGTTGTGGATTTTGTCAGCAATTCATCTATTTTCCTCTGTCAATCATCAGAACCTCATACACCTTGCAATCAGTTCCCATAATCCACCCTGAATGGGCATGGTACTTGCCTCCCTGACCACAGACAAGTAGGACAGCTAAGTCAGGAGTAGTCACTACCCAAACTCAGGTAATCATGTTCTCTTTGGGGGGTCTGGAGATGGAGTGACTGAGATACTATTGAAAGTCTGATGAGCACTTAAAGGGTGAAGTAAAGTCAACAATGGAGGAACTGAATTGACTCTTGTGCCAGAGGGAGAAAGAACTGGTTCAGAGATAGAGATCAAAGAGAGAAATAAAGATAAGCTTGAAATGAAGTAGGCATATGCTGAATTACTAGCAGATACAGACAAACACAGAGATAAGAAAACAATTCATTTAAGAAAAACTAAGAGTGAAAACATGGTTTTGCTTTGCATTTGTGGATATTATTGTATTCTTTGTTCACTAGATGCCCCAATGACTTGGTGATAAATTCAACACTTCCTTGTGTGTATGTGTTTGAGGTTTTAGTGGGTTTTGCCCATTGCAACCAGAGGATCCCAAGACAGATCTGCATCCATAATCTCATGTTTTGTGATGACTATCATTTTCAAGATGGCACCTTTGTTTTAAGAATAGAGCTGATGGGTCTGGGACTAGAATCTAGAAGGAAAACTGCTACATTCTAGTGTCTTAGCATCATGCTTATTGATTTATCTGTCACTGAGGCTTCACATGCTTTTGTTCTGTTTTCATTCTTTGTATCAGGCTAAAATAGAGTCTATAATTGATATCCTTTTCAGAGACATGTGATGGATGGATTTTCAAAAATTCTTACTGGGCACCCAGAGTGTTGAAATGGTTCCAAGATTCCTTATTGCTCCAGTGACCATAATCTCTTTTTTTCCTTCTTTGAAAGGTGAGATTTGACCTTTTCTTTGGTGACCAAGGTTGCTGTATTCAGCTACTTGCAACTAAGATACAAAGGACTTTGGCAGAGAGCAGCCCACAGAGTTCTATTTGAGGAATGCCAAATGGTTCTCCAGGACCCAGCTGGTAGCACTCTCTTGCACAGTGCTAGAAATGTACACAGTTATTTTTGTTGAGTTATAATATTATTGCTCACAATGAAATCTAATATTAAAACAAAATTAACAACACCCACAGAGAGGGCAGTGAACTTTTAAGCCTGCCAGTGTGTGACTTTGGGAAAATCAAAACCTGCTTCAGTCTCCTCATCTGTGATAATACTTACCTCCTAGGGTAGTAATGGGGTTAAATGAATTAATATTTGTAAAGCTGCTAAAAGAATACCTGGCACATCATATGAGCCTCTTATTTGCTAAAAATCAAAAAACAAACATAAAAGTGTCATCTCTCCCATTCAATTCCAGACAAAGGAGGAAGATTTTGAGAGCTAGACATAAGGAAGTTTTCTTCAAATGTTTTTTTTTTATTTATTTATTTTGGTTTAGATAATTTCATCTAAGTAAACCTTGTCAGACCTTTGAATCCAGGTTTGCTGATAACCTTTTTTAGTATTCTGTAGCCTTGTCATCACTGTAGTTAAAATCTCGATGCAATTGATTGGCTAGTTGCTCAGTGTTCATCTGTGTTCAGCTAGAATTTTGCAGTCTTGTCTGAGGCCAAGGATTCCTTTGGTTTATCACTGTCTTCTCAGTAGTAGTGTCAAATAAAGTTCAGCTAGCGTCTTTGAATGAATGAATGAATGAGTAACTCAGTTACCGTAAGGAAGGTGCTTTAAGGCACTATTGACTCAGCAAAAGCAGACTGATATTCAGTGGTTTCAAATCTATCACATTGTGAAGACAATACATTATTCAAACATTCTTGAAAAGTATGCATAAGAGTTTGAGTTACATTGGGTGTGAACAGTAGCAATAAGATTCGTCCCAGGCAGTCCCACATACACGAAAAGTATCTTTGATTAATTAAAAATCAACGAAAAAAAATCACTTTGTACTTCCTTTTGCCATTATTTTATCTAACTACATATTTAAGGCTGTTTATTTCATAATTTTAACACTCCATATGTTTTGTAGCAAATCTGACATTATAGTGATGCTTAAGATCAATATCATGAAATCCTCAAAATCCAGCTTATTTTCTGTGTGCTCGTCGAGTTCAGAAAGAAGGTCTTTGTATTTTGGTTTGTTTTCTTGTCCCTGTGAGAACAAAGAAGATAAAAACCTAATTCACTGTGCCAACCTGCTCTTGCAGATAACAAACAATAATAAATGTCATTAATAATAACAACATGTCAAGTTGCTACCAGTTTTACCAGTTGAGCTCCAGTGAAATCTCTTTATGGGTTATTTCGCTGAATTCTCACAATGACCTTCTTCAGAATGTGTATTAATTATGCCCAATCTACAAGTGACATATCAGAGATTTAAGTAGCTGGGCTCATGCAAAGCAGCTATTGGCATGGAGCTTGAGTCATAGTCATGGCCACCTGACTCCAGACTCCAAATTTTGACTGCTAAGCTAGCCGCCTCACTATAAACACAGATATTGCTGTTTTCAGATTTTCAAAATATGAACTATTTGTTATAGAAGTTGTCCATTATGTGTCCCATGAAACAATATAATGATCTAGAAACATGTCATAAAATTTGCTAAAAGAAAACATGTGCTTTGGAAGATGGTTCAGTATTTTGTTTGATCATAAATCACATCTAAGTCTTCTTAGTCCTCATAAACAGACAGAAAGAGAGCACACGAGTAGTGCATAGAGAGACTTTGCAATTTCCAACCATAGCTTGAGAAATATCTTCCTAAGTGACATTAAAACTGTTATATGATCCAATGTTATACTGAGCTGTGTTTGCATTTAGTTCAACTCCCAATGTTGAGCTGTGCACTAGCTGTAAAAATCCATGACAACAATGGGTAAGGAATGATGATATGTTCCTTTCACAGCCTTGTTTCTCTGGATTTGTTCTCAAGAAGCCATACCTTACAGGCAAGGGAAAAGAGCTCTGTCAGTCTCCCTCCAAGAGAACTTCAGTTCTAGAAGCACTTCACTGGCATTAAAGATACACAACTTGCTCAAAGGCTAAAGAGACTGTCCTGCTCTTTTTCCCTTGGTATTATAAGGGCAAGGAACTAAAAAGGTCAGTCCTCTGGGCACCTGACCAACCATCTTGCTTTAGTATATTAAAAATGCCTGTGTGCTAAGGTTTATCATGCCTGACTAGCTATAAGAGTGTTAAGATCCGTCACATCATGGGTAAGCTGATGAGACAGAAGATATTCCCTTTGGAATTCAGGCTTCATCCTAAATGTTCAGCTCAGTTTACCAGAAGATTCCACCAGGGAATTTCAGGACAAGTTCACTCAGTCATGAAGAGGCTGCTGTCTTTTGTCACTGACTGTGCCCGCCTTAGGGAAGCTGTGTGGGTGTTGGCCCCAGGCAGCATTCTGATGTCACAAGTATGCCCAGTGAAGTTAACCTATCACTGATGATACTGAGTCAAGCTCTTGGATGAGCTGCTGACTCAAGTTCCTGAAACACAGTCTGTGCCGTGGGTGTCTTTCATTTTTCATTTTGAATGAGGGCAGAAGGGGTCTGGGAGGGTCTGCTGCCAGAAGCCCAGGAATTGGCTGCCTTTTCTGGGTTTTGCCCAAGATGGAGGTTGACACAGAGACTGAAGGTGTCTTTCCTAATGATGTCGGTTTAAATTTTTGACTCTGCTGTTCTCAGAGGGAAGATGATTACATGAAGATGATCTGTCGCTAGGTCCTCATTTTCGCACTTATTAAAACTCACTGGGTGTTTGCCAGGCCCCTCAGTAAGGATCCTTTTTCTCTCTGGGATATGTTATTTCTTTTGACTTCAGAAGCAAGCAGATGTTATAGGATTAATTCACCATCCTTTCTTTAAAGACTCTTTAGAAAATTTTATTTCATCAAAATCTGCTTGGTATTTCTGGTTGAAAAAATCACTTTAAACTAAAGCTTTTCAAAAACAATACATGTGCAATAGATACATATTCATTTAGAAAAGAATATTTTTAAAAGGAGAATTAAAAGTCACTAATTTCATTACTCAAAGATAGCTATTATTAGTCATATTTCTTCCCAGTCATCCTTTTGCATATCACACTATAGCATTTTTTGCTCAAACACACTTTTTAAAAAATTATTGAGAAATAACTGATAATATAATTGTGAACATCTGAAGTGTACAATGTGATAATTTGATATACATTGTAAAATAGTTATCCACATTAGGATAATTCACACATATCAATCACCTCACTTTACTTTTGGCAAGAATATTGAAAATCTACTCTTAGAGACTTCAAGTACATAATACTACATTATGCTATCAGGAGTTATCAGGTTGTAATTAGATTCTCAATACTTATTCTTATAATTGAAAATTTGCCCTTTGACCTTACCCATGAGACCCTGCCCCTCAGTCCCTGACAACTACCATCCTACTCTTGCTATAAAATTGATGTTTTTTTAAAAAATAAGTTATTTGTGCAATCTAAAAGAAATTGATTTCACAAAATTCTTTTGAAATGTTTATATTCAAGGAATCCATTTTCTCTAGTAGATGAGACCTTATTTAACTGCAGTATGCTAAAACCACATGTATGTTTTGATGGAGTTATAACATCTGTGTTTTCATACTGCATAATACACATAGAACCTTACAGTCTGCTTCTTTTTAAGTTTTTTTTTTTTTTCCTTGCTCTGTTACCATTGAGTATTGGCTGGTTAGCACTGCATGGCCCTTTACCTTTTATATATTTTACCGAAGACATTATTTACCAAACTAGGAATGCATACTGCAAATAGAATGTAACTTCAGGCAATACAAAAATAAATATTAAACAAGAATTCATAGTCTTATTATTATTTTACACCCTTCCACTTTTAGCCACTTTTTACTGATAAAGTATGACATAGTAAATGTATTCAAAGAGAGGCCTAATTTACAGAAAAAGCTCCAAGGAAATTATAACATAGGCTAGCGGCAGAGAGGGAAATAATGAAAATGGTGTTGAAATGACTAAAGATGGAGAAACATACCTTTAGATTCTTTAGGTCTCTGCCTTCTTCAGTGATGATTTGCATGCTGCTAGCTTTTATGTTTACATTTTGAGTTTTGACATCATTATTCTTACCTTGGTAGATAAGAGGTTTCCTCTAGTTATCTGAGTCTCTCAAATATTGCATGCATATCTTCAAATTGACACATCCTAACAGAACTTATCATCTCCTCCCCTCTCCAATTCTACCTGGAGTTTTAAGGCAGGACTAAGAAATTGGGTGAATCTCCAGTCTTTCTCTTCTCCAGGAATGGAAGCATCCTCCATTTCTTCTCACAGCCAGAAAACGGGGTATCATTATTTGTACCTCCTGTCCTTCAGTTGTTATAGCCAATTCATGATCAGATCCTGTTTACTTCACCTTTCAAAACCCCTTCACATTCACTATTCTAGTCCACATCACCATTAACCATCTCTTTCGTTTGCTTCCTCATAGCTACTCTGACTTTTGTTCTGCCCTCGTCCCTCACCCTGTCTGATCTCCCACCACAGCTACTGTCACTTCTTATCTTGGCCGTGGAGACAATACCTGGCTTCCTCTGACCCTCTTGAAGAATTGGTCTCTTCCCACCTCCCCAGTCTCATCTCCTACTGCTGCCCATTTTCCCCCTCTGACCAACTACTTTCTGGCCCTCCCTGGGAGGGCCATTAGCCTGCCTAAGGCCATTGGCCTGCTTAATAGTTTGGCTCTGCACATACCATTCCATGTGCTTTGCCACCCTTCTAAACCCCCTTGTCTTGCTAACTCTTGGACATTATTCTGACTTCACTACACCTTAATTTGCTAATATAGATTTACTCTTTCACTGCATTCCTACTCCTTAATATGAGGGGGTCAAATGACCTCTTCAGCACCTTTGTTGCTTCTGGATTGTTAGCTTGTCCACGGCATGAACCTCAGTGCTCTTTCCACCTCCTGGTGTGGCAGGTGTGCAGGACACAGTTGAATGAAGCAAGAATGGGGCCCTTGAGTTGGAGTGATTGGCTGCCTGGGCCAGCCCTGAGGTGTGGCTCCTCTGTCTGTGTGCCTATTCATTCTTACCTCTGTGAAATTCCTAAATTGGGTTTGTAGCAGATTTTTGGCAGTTGTTTTTTCAAGTTTACCATCAGGGTCCGAAGAATTTCTGAATATCAGAGCTAAGGTGGAAACAGCTTTTTCCAGATCTGAGCCCTTCCCCAGAGCTGCGAGAGAGAAAAAAATGCAGTAATTGTTTTAGGTTTGAAATAAACCTACCCCAGACTGGAGCTACCTCTTCCAAGGAGTGGTGGGCAGCAGGGTTGACCGTGTATGTCCCTGTGGTTCTTCCCTTGGGTGTTTTGCCCCATATCTGGGAGCAGGGGATGGAGAGTTTGAGCCTGAACAAAAATTCCTTTGGGAGTAATTAGACTTAGTAGAACTAGGATGAGAGTGACCCCTTGCTTGCCATGTGGCATTGGGAAAGCACCTCACTTCACCAGGCCTTGGTTTTTAATCTGTAATTACATCCCCTTGTTCATCAGCTATTGAGGTAGCAATAACTGGACTCATTCTTGACACTAAGGATATATCAATGAAGAAAACAAAGTCTTGCTTGTGTGGAGTCTATATTCTGTATCTGCTGAGGAAAGGGTAGGTTTCTAAGCTGCGAGTGAGCTTGCAAATAATAGCAGATACCTTTCTTGTGTATCAGAAGAAAGGTATGCCAGGTAGCTTTCAGACATAATTTTAGGTATTTTTCAGTAAAACCAAAAACACTCATTAGTCCCCATTTCACACGTGGGACTGATACACAGAGAGATTAAGAATCTTAAAATGATATTGCTCAGAGTGGCAGAGGAAAGACCTGAACGTATGTCTGACTTCCAAGACTAAAGAAAGGGTTTCCACCTTGGACTCCCTGATTCTGTAGGCATTTCCGTGGGGACTGGGGGACAGGCATCATTGAAGTCTCTGGTGAATTTAAGGGCCCACCGACCTCCAGACTAGGACTCCAAATGGCCTAGCTAAACTTGCCTCTATCCTCTGAAACACAAGATGTATTTTCCCTGACTTAAAGTAGCATATGCTTATCTCAAACACAGAACTGAAAATTATCAAAAATAAAGGATCACAGGAGCTCTGGTTATCCCAACAACACTGATGATACTTTGCAAAGTATTTGCTTTCCTGTTTTCATGGTTGGGTTCTTCTCTTAATAAACCCAGCATGTTGCCTCCTAATTTCTGACCTCTCTGCCTCCCAGAGTTGTGAAGAATATGTGAAAGCAGATTGAAAAGGACTGAGTGCCATAAAAAATGCAAAGGACTGACATTTCTCTTTTGGTGCCTTTTATTGGCTCTCTTGCCTATGGAATGGGGGTGTTGGGAAGGGTGTTAAACTGGGCCTCTTCATGTCAACCTTTCCTACTTCCTACTTCACTTCTTGTGACTTAATAATATTGACCTGAATAGAACTGGACTTTACGTGATGAACTTAAAAAAAAAAATCAATATTGAACTGTATCTAGTTTCTTACACACTATGTTGTATTGACAAATAGTTACTGGTGAGTATTTATTGCCAGCCCCTTTGCTAGCTCTGGGAATAAAGCCATGAATAATACCAAAAAGAGAACTCTTTATCTTCTGGAGCTTGTGTCATGGGGGACAAGTGTAAAAGATGCTTAGGGAGCTTATGCTCTCTATGGGAGCTCTCCTCCCAAGATTGTACATATTTTAACTCATTTAATTCTTGCATCAACCCTGAGGTAGGTCCAAGTATCATCTCTATACAGGAGGAAACCAAGGCACAGAGAGGTTAATTGTCTTGCCCAAAGTCACACAGCAGTTCTGGCCCCTCAACATGATGTACACTGCATGTAGAATTTATTTTTCAGGCAGTGCATTCTGTAGACATTTCCCCCAAACCCAGACTTGATCAGTGTTTCCAAAAGAATTGTAATTCAACTCAAAATTATAATTGAGAATTTTCTAGTAATCACATTAAAACATCACAAAGAAATGGATAAAATGACTTTTAGTTGGTATGTTTCATTTAACTTAAGAAAGCAAAAAATAGTTTATTTCAACATGTGATCAATATAAAATTATTGAGACACTGTACTTTTTCCTACTGAGTTTCTAAAATATGACATCTAGTATCCATGTAGTTTATAACACACTGTGACTCAAATGAATCATGTGGCTTGTGGCTACCATGCTGGGGAGTGTGGCTCTAGACTGCCCATCCCTTGAAGGCAGTTATCACTTATCTTTGTGTGCAAGCCAGGCTCTGTATATTGTAGACTGCAATATCTGTGTGTTGAACTGAGCTAACCAGACTTTCAAACAATTATCTGCCTTTCTCCTCACTTTGTCTGGAACATGGAATACTAAACATTAAATATTTGAACTAGCGAGTTCCTAACAGTTTTGTGTGAGGGAAACACCATCCTCAGTACAATAGATGTCAAATCACATTATTTTGAACTTTTCCTTATATTATTTAGTTTTGCAAATGAAGAAATGAAGGCCCCAGAAGAGAAGTGATTTGTCCAAATTTACATTCACAGTGTATGGCAGAACTAAAAACTAGCTCTCCATGCTTTCCTCTCTAGTTCAATCATTTCCTCAAAAGTCTAGTACAACTCAAAAATTTTCACCACAAAACTACTTGGATTCCAGAGACAAATAATATATTCATCCTCAATTTTTATCTCGCAGGTGTTCAAGGGCATGAGTGCCAGTAACCAGCAAAGAAAAGGTGGATTCATATTGACTTCTATTTCATGACTTTAAAAATCAATCAGCAGGGTCCTCCTTGGTGGTGCAGCAGGTTAAAGCACAGCACTAAGAAGCTAGAACCACTTCAGCATAAGTTCGATCCCCAGCCCGGAAGGTGACTCACATGGCGTGGCAGACCTCTCCTGACCCACCCACTGCTCCCCTCAGCAGTGTCCTTCATCAGTCTGCCTATTCTGCTCCCCACTCCTCTGTCTCTGGTGAATCCTCTCACTGCCCCTGCACCTCTCGCCTGCACCCCAGTTCTGTATGCATAAATAAATAAATCTTTAAAAAAATCAATCATCATTAAATAGAACACATTCTGGGAGATAAACCATGTTTGCCTTGTGTTTTTTAAGGCATGGGAATAAATGTGACCTAATAGTCCATTGTAAAGGGTCTGATTCTAGAATGTATGTGTGTGTGTATGTGTGTGTGTGTGTTTGTGTATGTGTAGCAGGGAAAGTGTTAGTGTTACAATCTGTCCTCAACCTCTCAGAAGGAAAAAATTGTATTAGAAATATGATGGAACAATTACTAAGAGTCCCTGAAAATGTGAAAACTGTAAAATAGAAATCATGAGTCTCATGCTGCGAGAGTGTAAAGATAATGATTTCATCAAAATGGACTTTATTTAAATGAAATTCTAATATAAACTGTTGGTGTTGGAAACATTATCCAGTTGGCCAGCTGTGCCTATTACTCTGTAAAGATTTTAAGCTACACATTTGAGAATAAGTAATGACACCATTATTTGACTATCATTTTTTCATATGTTGTTATTTTCACAGCAATAGTGCTAGCTCTAAAGATATTTTAACTATAATGTTGAATTCTAAAGGTGAATATTTACATTTGGGGCTACACTGTTTTCACTCAGTCAACACTGGCGGTTAGATTGAGTGCTTTTGAGCTCCACTGAACCTTCAGGAATCAGGTGCTGACAGTCTGAGTCCAGAAACACTGAGGCTGCTGCCATGGAGAGGCACCTTGGGCTTGTGGGAAGACACTGAATGAGGAATCAGAGGACCCATACTCTGGTCCTCATTTGGCCTTTTAAAGGGCTGTCTAGTTTAGGGGAGTTAATTTCTCTACTGGACCTCAGTTCCTGAATCTTTAAAAAGGACATCATGAAAGTTTGATGATTTATCCCTTATATCTTTAGCATCCTTTGAAGTCCTATTATTTTTATCTCTCAGCATGTTGTCATGGTAAGGAAGAAATCATACATCTCAATCACCCCAGGTCTTACCTTTTATTGAAGCCAGTTGTTTGGATATGGAAACGCTGCCAACAAATGGAAAGAAATATAATGACTCTGGGAGTTTGGATATTGCTATCTGCATCTAAGGTAAAGCAATACAATGATTTTAAAATGAATTGTTTCTCAATAAACATTCTGGTGGTGCAGCAGACATCTGTCTTTCAAACTGCTTTCTTTCCGGATCACAAGGTAAGAAAGGCTTGGTCATGGCTAGCCAGTTACATAGCAGGAAGTGCTTGACCAGAGCACGCCGAGTCCTGAGTCACGCTCTGGCCGTATTTACATCCTCGCATTCAAAGGGCAATGGAAGGAAGGAAATGACATAATCTGATTTCCACTGGAGGATATTATTTTACCTAATGTTATTTCACCTATTGAAGGAGGCCAGGTGAGAGGAAAGAAGATGAAACTTGCTCCCTTATAAATTTGTTCTAAAGAGCACATCAAAGTTTGCTTGACATTTCAACCCTCAATGACTAAAGAGGCTTTGAGAAATCCAAATAAGTGAACCGAACTTGATTATGTCGTTGACGTAATCCCTTTGAAGGGAGCTTTGGAGTTCAAGATCTGGCTTTAACATTGAGTAGTCAAGAGCTCATCATCTTTGGATTATGTATTATTTTAGTTGTAAAATTAGGAAACTGGATTCTGTACTTTTTATGAACTTCTTGAAGAGCTCCTCTTGATTTTCTAAAAACTCTGCACCATCACTATTGCCTTCATAGGCTAAAGAATGTCATCTTTTCATTTTGTACAATGCGCACTTGCAACATGGCTTGTGGTATTTTCTTTTTTCATGATCTCTTCCATTAAGTCTGTGAGGCCCTTGAATACTAGAGCTGTGAAGTTTGTCTTGTGTCTCCCATCCTGACTTCACAGAACACCTAGCACTTGTGTGTTAAAAAAGTTTTTTGAACTAAAATTGGTCCCCTATCAGGAATTTTATGAGAAATAATATTTTTTCACTTATTAGCCATCACTTTACATATTTAAACAATATGAAACAATTTTCCTCTGTCACTGATAATTTGAATAACTATGTAACACAATTCAAAACATTAACCAATTTTGATTTACACATTTCTCAAAGAGGCAAAGATATTTGTTATGTTTCTTGTATTGTTTTTTCAGTTTGCAATCAAAGCTGCAAGCTTATGCTCTTTGCTTTGTCAATACAATTTAAAGCTAGATTGGGGTGAGCATCAACTTGCAAGATCTTTGCTATTGAGTTGCAGGCTTGAACACTTTAGAAATATACTTGCAAACGTAAATGGAACTGAGTAAAGGAGAGCCAAGTGCCACTGACCTTTTGGGCATTTTCCTAGATGCTAAAGTAGATGTTGGGGCTGCAGGAGGATGGGGCTCCCCTTCCAAGTGGAGATCTTGGTCCTGGGTACTATGCATACAGCCACACATATTCTGGTCTTCTGTTTTGTGGACTGCTCCTAAGCAATGGTTGCTTGGCCACTGTTACTTTTGTCCTCCACACCGTGACTACTACACAATGGCCCCTAGCTAGAGCTTTCTCCTGGTGTTATTGCATGTAGACGTTAATCATACATGCAGTCAACAGGTATTTGAGTGTCTACTGTGGGGCAGGCACTCTACAAGTTGTGGGGGACTCAACAGTGAGCAAAGTAAAAGCAGGACCCTGACTTCAGTGTGCTTGGTGAGGACAGATACTGACCAGGTAATCACACAAGGAGTTGCATCTGTAGGGAGTTACAGGTATTAACCAAGAAGGTCAGGGAACATCCCACTGAGGAGGTGATGTTTAGTGATTTGTGGGAGTTAGTGATTAGTGGGAGGAGCTAAGTAGGTGAAGTGGCAAACCTCACTACTGGCAGAAGAAAAGCTGTACTAAGCTCAGTGAAAGGAGGGAGCGAGAGAAGGCCAGGGTCACTGAACCAGAGAAGCTGAGGGAAGTGGGGCTCCAGTTGCTGGAGAGGTGCTGGTCTAGGTGCAGGTAGCTCCTGCAGCAACTTGTGGGCAGCCATGGTGAATTTCACTTTGTCAAAAGAATAGGGACCATTTGTGTTTTTTTAGCAAGGTGAGTGACATAGATTTATAGCTTGGGAAACTCACTCTTATGTGACTAGTAATATAAAGAAGTGAACAGAGTAAATGCAGGAAGATTGTTGGGGAGCTTCTTTCACTTGTATTAGCTCAGAGCTAGTTTGTAAAAACTAGAGCACATATCAAGTCAGTTAAACATCTCTGGTTCAGTGAAGACCAACAATTACTTAGATCAGTGGCGAGTTGATAGGTGAGAGAAGATAGAATTTAAGAGCAGCTAAGAATAGTCATTATTTGGGCTTCAAGGGGGCTCCAGGGACACACTACCTTATTGCCACATGACTGGTTAATATGCCACCATCCATGTAGCCACATCACTCATTGCTTGTTCTTCATTACGGGTTTTCTTTTCTCTCTTCCCTCTACCTACTGCCCAACTTCCTTAGCATATTCCAATTTAAATTATGAAAGAAAATGATGTGTTCATTCTCTTTTGTTTTAATCAGGAAAGTTTTGGCTAGTCAAGGCTTTTTTGTGGCTCTATATAAATCTCATCAGTATTTGTTCTATTTCTTTGAAGAATGTCACTGAGATTTTTATTGGAATAGCATTAAATCTGTATATTGCTTTTGGTAGGATGGTTATTTTAATGATATTGATTCTTCCGATCCATGAGTAGGGGAGGTCTTTCCATTTCTTTGTGTTTTGTGTTTTCTTGTATTTCTCTTAACAGTGCTTTATAATTTTCTTTGTATAGGTCTTTTACCTTTTTTGTTAGGTTTATCCCCAACTATGTGACTTTTTGTTTGTTTCAATTGTAAAGGAGATTTTTTTTCCCACCTCTTCTGATTGGTTGTTTGTGTATAGGTAGGATATTGACTTTTTTGTGTTGGTTTTTTACCCTGCTACCTTACTAAACTGATTGCTTTGGTTAGTTTTTCTATGGAATGTTTAGGGTTTTCCATGTAAATTATTATATCCTTTGCAAATAAAAATAGTTTTACTTCTTTATTTCCTATTTGGATACCTTGTATGTCTTTTTCCCTGTTTTATTGCTTTGTCCAGGACTTCACACCCAGACTTCAAGCTATATTACAAAGCCAAAATAATCAAAACTACATGTTACTGGAACAAGAATAGACATACAAATCAGTGGATCTGAATAGAAAACTCAGATATATACCCACAGGTTCATGGACAGCTAATCTTTGACAAAGAGCAAAGAATGTGCAATGGAACAAAGGAAGTTTGCTCAACAAATGGTGCTGGGAAAAATGGGCTGCTACATGCAAAAAAAAAAAAATGAAACTAGATTACTATTACTATATTGCACCATGCACAAAAAACAACTCAAAATAGATTAAAAGAACTAGACATAAGACCCCAAATCATACGATATCTAAAAGAAAAGGTGGATGAGACACTATCTGACATACACCTCAGTAACATCTTTAAAGATACATTACCCAAAGCAAGGATAGTGAAGCATAGGATAAATAGCTGGGACTACATCAAGTTAAAGAGCTTCTGTGTAGCAAAAGAGACATTTCACAAAACAAAGAGACAGCCCACTGCTTGGGAGAAAATTTTTGCACAAAGGACTGATCACAAAGATATACAAAGAGCTGATTAAACTCAACAAAGCGAACAACCCCATAAAAAAAAAAGTTAAACAGCACTTCTCCAAAGAGGAAATGCAGATGGCAACAGGCATATGAAAAAATGGTCAATATCACTTGTAATAAGGGAAATGCAAATCAAAACCACAATGAGATACCATCTCATACCAGTGAGAATGGCATGTATTAAAACAACTAGCAACAACAAATGCTGGTGAGGATGTGGTGAAAAAGGGATTCTCTGACGATGTTGGTGAGAATGCAAACTGGTACAACCACTATGGGAAGCTGTCTGGAGGTTTCTCAAACTGCTAAAAGTAGAGCTTTCATATGATCCAGCAATTCCACTCCTAGATATCTGCCTAAAGAACACAAAAATATTTTCTCAAAAGGACACCTGTACCCCATGTTTATTGCTGCTCTATTTACAATAGAGAAGATGTGGAATCAACCCAAATGCCCCCATATAGATGATTGGATTAAACAGATGTGGTACATATACACAATGGAATATTACTCAACAATAAAAAGGATAAATACATGCCTTTTGCAGCAACATAGATGGAGCTGGAAGGGATCATGCTTAGTGAAATAAGCCAGAAATAAAAGAAAAATACTGGATGGTACCACTCACAGCAGGAGCATGAGGGATCAGGAAAAAACAAATTGTAATAAAGTAAAAATGAAAAACTATAAACCAGTGACATTTTATGGGGGTGGAAAGGGGAAGAGGAACAAAACCGGCTTGAGAAGAGTGCACGGGACTATGGTGATGGCATACTGGTAATTGGTGGCAGGAAGTCCATGGGGATTACAACCAAGATGAAAAATGCACAAAATGAAAAATGATGTAAAAAGTAAATAAATTTAAAAAATAATAAAGTAAATTAGAAGAAAGAAAAATCGATCAGTCTTGTTTATTATTGTTGTTCATTCTGGTCAGAGTTTTAATATCTGTCTACCCAGAGCTTAACCTAGTTAACCTATGCAATTACTTCCTTTATATCAGGAAATGACCCCGAGTCAATTTCACCAATCAAGTCAAAACCTATAGCTGGTTTCCTCAATAGAGAGTTTTGGGTAGGGTTCTCTAGTCTGAATTTATAACAAATGTTCCAGATGATTCTGACATGGACAGCATAAGAGAGTGATTGGCAACAGCAAAAAGAGAATCTGAAGTAGAAAGTTCTGAATGGCATTTCGTGTGTAATCAGATAAGATCCTTAAAAGTGCCGAGTGTACTTTCTCATCTTTAAAATAATACTTTTCTCATGGGGTTGGTGTAAATGCTGGATGAGTCCATGCTGATGATGTGCTCATCACAGTGTCTGATACATAAGGAGCAATCAATACATAATAGTCATGGAGATGATGTCAGAGATGACTATGTCACAGACTCAGAATCCAACGCAGATGGCCACAGAGATCCAGCAAAGGATTGCTCAGAGGATGCGACCAGGAACTAATTACGGATGCTGAGACACCCAGGGACCAGTCACAATGGGAGACTATTATCAGCCTTTGTCCTGAAGAGGCAGGGATTGGAAATTGTATGATGGAGCCCAGTTACAGCTGGATTCTTGGAGTTGAGAGCACTTGACAGAACTGTGGTTGGAGGGAGGCAGCTAGAAATCTGATTCCATTCTGTGCTTTCTATTAACTAGGAACCGGCCTCTTAGGGTACAGAGATGGGCGGAAAATGGAATGGTCGTCAGGGGAAAATGAATGAATAAGGAAAAGCAACACAATGATAATGGATGGTATTGGAAACAAAATATTGGTAACCAGATTTGTTGATAATTTCTCATCTGCATTGATTCAAGGGCAGCATTGTAAAAAATGACACTGTTGCATCTGTAGAAAGTTTAGGTGATGATATCTTTTTTTCTGTATCAAAATCTCATAATATGGACTATTTCAGCTTTTTACTCACAATGTAAAATGGATCAGAGAAAATATTTTTTGAATTCCTTAATCTATCTGAATTTTGGCACTGTAAGGGTGACACAGAAGTGTAATAAGAGGTGAATACCCAATTGAAGGAGGGAACTATGTGGATGGCAAGCAGGGGGTTGACAAACGACTCCAGAGGACTGACTGACAAGCATACAAGACCACCTGCCAGAAGCTTGCTGGGAGGGCTCTTGTGAATGAGCCAGCGGCCTGCAGGAAGGGCAGAGGTAGCATGGCATCAGCAGTGCTTGAGGGTAGGTAAGCTGTCTGAATGAGGAAACAATGCCATCACAGAGAAGTGTGTTGTTCCTTTAACTAGGTTAACTCTCACAATTTGGTTCAAGGCGCCGCATCCTAGTCTGTCAAAATTAAATAGCAGGTAATGGGGGCGAAACATGAAGAGACTTGCCTTTGATGATTGGTTAACACTGTTTATCTGGTGCTCAGTTCTCTGCGAGCCCCTGGAACCGCAGTCCTTCATTTGTGCCTTTGGGAGTCTTATGGCCTTTTGAATTTATGTGTCACCCCTCCCCCCGCCCCCCAATCAAGTATTTGTGCATTTTCTGGGCTGAAAGAACTGCTAGATTCTCTCAGTGTCTTATAACCTAAGTAGGCCCAGCATTGGTGTAGGAAACTGTTACAAGGTTGGACAAGAGTTTGCCTTTTTATCATCCCAAGAGGTACAGCATTTGTGGATCCTTAGTTTTTCTCTTATTTTATGTGATTGTTAAAATCTGTGCACTAGCTGTTTTTGGTTTAGGTCTTTGATAAAAATTCTTTTTATTCTCAACAATCATTAGGCATAAGAATTATTATTTCCAAATGATGAAACTAAGGGTTAGAGCATTTAAATTACTTGTCCAAAATTTTGTGGTTAATAAAATGGCAGAATCTAGATTCAAACCAAAGGCTGTAGAATTTCAAACCTGATGCTCTTTTAAACTACATCATATTGCTTTTTCTCTAGTTGATCATTAGAATTAGTTTCAATTCTTGTTTTCTATGCTGAGACCACCTATTTTCTATAACTCCTATCAAAAAAAAATCTTACTAGAATTTTCTAGCCCACATGAACCTCCTTTTTCTTTCCCAAAGCACATTCTGCCCAAAGCACATGTATGATTCTATTTTAAGATTTCTAATTATCTGTTTTACATTAATAATTAGCTGTGACTTATCTTTCCTCCTCATTAGATGGTGAACTTTTTTATTTAATGTATATATTTTTTCTTGCATTGGTGCTCATTTTTTGTACAACATTTGACAGTGAACATTCTAATAACAATAATAATGAACTGCATTGACTTAAAACCACCTTCACAATCACATATTAAAAGCCTCTTTTGGTGGTATCAGTGTGATTGTTTGCATTGTGCATGTGCCTTACACAGATTGAGATCAGGACTTGCCCCAGAGTACTCAGTTAATAAGCCTTGGGATTCAGAGGAGGTCTTTCTGACCCCATAGTCATTCTCTTAACTAATATCCTCAGGGCTACTTTTAAATTATACTTGTTTCTTTCTCTGAGTCTAGCTTTATGCTCAGGAAGTTTACAAAGCTGGATGCTTGTTAACTACCGTGTGACAAAGAATATAGATTTGTGATGACCACTGGAGAAATTTGGGCATATGTGTAGTGCTGGGAGAGACAGACGTCCAGTGTTGCCTCCTGCTTTCTGAGGAACCCCAGAATGAAATGTCAGCCCCAAGAAAAGGCTGCTATGCTTACTCTGAAAGAGATGGTGGGGATGAAGATTATATTTTTTACACAAAAATATAATCACTCAAAAACTACTCGATTTAATATACTAAGTGTATGGATCCATTCTTCTGTTGATGAATGATTGTATTGTTCTGGTTTTGAACCATTATTAAAAAAACAGCTGTGAATATTTTCTGTAAGTATTTATCTGTTTTTTTTAAAAGATGTATTTATTTATTCGTACAGAACTGGGGTACAAGCCAGAGATGTGGAGGGTGAGAGGATTCACCAGAGACAGAGTGGGGAACAGAACAGACAGATCGATGAAGTACACTGCTGAAGGAGCAGCAGGCGGGTCAGGAGAGGTCTGCTACGCCATGTGGATCTCCTCCAGGGCAGGCGGGGATCGAATTCATGTGGAAGTGGCTTAAGCCTCTTTGTGCTGTGCTTTAACCCACTGTGCCACCAGGGAGGGCCTATCTGGGTATTTATCTGGAATTGCTGGATCATAAGGTCGACCATGTTTAATTTTCTTAGAAACTGCCAAATAGTTTTTCAAAGAAATTGTTTCATTTTATACTTCCACCCACAGTGTATACAATTTCTAGTTTTTCTACATCTTCATGAACAGTTATTGTTCATGATATTGTTAGTCTTTTTAAAACTTTATTCATCCTGATATCACAGTGTAGTTTTAATTTGCATTTCCCTAATCACCAGTGGCATTAAATACCCTTGCATATGCTTATCAGCTCTTTGGTTACTCTCTTTGGAATATAATTCATCATTAAAAAAAGAACAAACTACAAATACACAGAAAACATGAGTAAATTTTGCAGTCATAAAACTGATAGGTTGAGTAAGGAAAGTAAATATAAAAGATTAAATATGCTGTTTGATTCCATCTATATGAAGCCTCTTCTTAGGGTTGCCATTTCATTCTGGGGTTCCTCTGAAAGCAAGGAGTTAACACTGAATGTCTCTCTTGGCACCAAGTATATGCCCATCTTTCTTCAGTGGATATCACATTCT
The DNA here is from genome assembly GCF_000260355.1 of Condylura cristata. Lineage (NCBI taxonomy): Eukaryota > Metazoa > Chordata > Mammalia > Eulipotyphla > Talpidae > Condylura > Condylura cristata. Next base: position 51,014,242 of record NW_004567105.1, read on the forward strand.
ATATTCTGGGTTACACAAAGTTCAAGAACAAGAAAAAAACCTAATCTATCGTGGTAGAAATTAAGATGGTCGCTATCTTCTGGAAGGAACCATAATTGTATAGCTGAATGAGGGAATTTTGTAGTTTTTTTAAAATTTGTTAATATATATATATATATATTTACATTGTTGTTCATTTTAAAACAATGTTTACTTCACCCCTCCCCCAATTCACCTGTAAATCACCACAGTCCCCTACATTCCTCCCTTCCTTTCCCTCTCCCTCCTCTACACATAGGGTATCTCTGGTTTACAATTATCTGTTTGTTTTTGTTTCTCTTTGTATTGTAATAACAATGCAATTTTTCCACCTATGTCTTATTTGGTTCTCTTATATTCCTTTAAGTGAAATCATTCAGTGTTCTTTTTCCTTCTGACTTATTTCACTGAGCATGATCCCATCTAGCTCCTTCCAGATAAATGATTTTACATGGTTGTATACACGCATGAACAAATTTTATTCCTGTAAGTTTACTAAAACTTTTGCCAAATGAATTCACTTGAAGAGTGACATTGAATCTTTTGTTATCTCAGTTTGAAGATGCCATCAAGAAAGATATAGTTTATACCTTCCCACTACACCCCACTGGCATCGCCCTGCTAAGCAAAAAAAGGCTGTTCAAGTCCTCAGCCTCCTAGTGCTCTGATCTGGTTTTTTGGGCGCTGTCCTTTCTTCCATTAGACAAGAATACCTCTTGGTTCAGGAACTTACTTCTCCAACTAAATGTCTCCAGTTCTATTAGTAAAGAAGCTCCTTTCCTTCCTAATGGGAACTTAATAGGAATAATTTAGTTTTTGAGTTCTTCAATTTTGTTGCCTCAAACTCTGTTTGATAAACTACAAAGTTGGGCTCTAGGCATGAGAATTACTTATATTGATTTTCTCCTGGGCCTAATCTAATTTTGTTTCTCTATAGCCAGCTCTGCTCTTTTTCTGCAGTAAAACCAAACCAAAGACTTTCTTTCTTGCTGAGGCAGTAGCTTATGTAGCCAGGCAATAACAATCTAACTTTGGTAATGTCATAGCAGCCACTGGCTTTTCCCTGGAACCCCCCCCCCCCATTTTTATTCCTTGGCTGATTTTGCTAAGGTGGGAAGTGTTACAAAGAGAGCTACTCATATAGCTATGTTTTCTGAGTTAAGTTTTAGGCAAGAAACGCAAAGTGTTCTGATATAAACTGGGTACTATACTCTATAAACTGCCATTTAAGAAGTCTTTATTCTGTTGTTGATATGGTACGATTTTTTTAAATTGAAAAACTGTGGTAAAAGAAACAATAATAAATTCTTCACCATTTTAAAGTACATAATGGCATTAAGTACATTCAATTTGCTGGTAGCCTTCACTACTGTCCATTTTCAGAACTGTTCCTATTTCGGTCAAACCAGTTTTTCAGGAAAGCTGGCTTGCAGCACTATGTGTATATTGGGGCCATAGGTTTATACCCTTTCAAATGGATGTCTTCATCCACACCCATTTCCAAATATCAGTAACGCTCTACCCCAGTCCATTGGATGCCCTCGACCCTGTGCTATCTCTTCTCTCTAGAACCTCAGTTCCATAGTCAAATTGTCAAATTGCAAAAGTTGGTTGGTTGTAGATTGACTTAATCTGTCTTTGCTTGTTTTATGTTCCATATGTGAATGAAGTCTTCTAATATTTCTTTTTCTTCTTCTGATTGATTTCACTTAGCATAATCCCCTCTTGTTCTATGAATGTTGTTTAAAATCACAATATTTCACCTTTATTTATAGTTGTAGTTATTTCATTATGTGTAGAGATTGTGTCTGTTTTATTATATTCTCTGTCATTGACACTCAGGTTGTTTTACACAGCTTGGATACTGTGAATCTGCTACAATGCTCATAGGCGTGTCTTTTCCTCTCTGAATCAGTGTTTTTATACCCTGCAGATAGATACCAAGGGTTGGGGTTGCTGGATCAAATAGTAGATATCTATTTTTATTAGTTTGAGAAATCTTCATACTCTTTTTCATAGAGACTGAACTAGTTTACATTATTTCCAAAAGCATGAGTGTTCCTTTTTTCTTCACAATCTCATCAACGTTTTGTTGTTAATCACTTGATTTCACTTGCTCATTCTTACAATGAGGTGATAACTCATTGTAGTTTTGAGTTATGTTTTCTAGATAGTAAGTGATGATGAACTTTTTTTATGTTTTGTCGGTCGGAAACTCTTTTCATCTTACAAACTGAAACTCTGTATCATTAAACTATGATTCCTTATCTTCTTCTCTCCCCAGTGCATGTATATATCATATTTTGTTTTTCTATCCATCCACCAATGGGCAGGGTTGTTTCTAACTTTTGGATATTGTGAATAGTGCTGCTATGAATGTGGTTGTATAATTAGTTGTTAAATAAAGTCCTTGCTTTTAGGATGTTTACCCAGAAGTTAAATCTCTGGAGCACACAGAAATTCCACCACACTGTTTTCCAAGGTGACTACATCATTTTATATTTCTACTAATAGTGCATATGACTTTCTATTTCTCCACCTCCTTGCCAACACTTACTTTGGTTGTTTTCTTTTCTTTTTTGGTTGTTTTCTTTTTTGATAGTAGGCATACCAATGAGATGGAATCATTTGCCTTTCCCTAATGATGATGATATCTTTTCATGTGCCAATTGATTGCTTGTGTACCTTTTTTGGAGCTCATTCCTTTACTCACTTTTTAATCAGGTTGTTTATTTTATTCTTGAGGTGTAGTAGTTATTTACTCTAAGAAGCTAAAGGCAAGTCAGCATTTGTTTGGTCCCTGGACCCAGAGTTGACCCACATGGCTTGGCAGACCTCTCCTGATCCACCTGCTGCTCCTCTCAGCAGTGTACCTTGACAATCTGCCTGTTCTGCTCCCCACTCTGTCTCTGGTAAATCCTCTCATTGCCCCTGCACCTCTGCCCTTTACTCCAGTTCTGTATGTATAAATAAATAAATCTTAAAAAAAAGAAATAATATTATAGAAGTATCATTGACTCAAACTTACAGCTGAGAATACAGAAGTATCCATATAAAATTAACTTGTATTTTTTTCCCTAAATGAATGTCTTTTGAGGGCTCACTATGAGTCTGACAGTATTAAAACCAATGGAGATACTTCAGTGAAGCAATACAGAGTTCTAGCCTCCTACAGCAAACATTTCAATGGGAGACACCCAAGAAACAAGATGAATACATAAAATATAGAGTAGCTGTGTTTAGAGAGCATACAAATACTTATAGTAGAATGGGGGAGGGGTGCCTTGTGCTACCACAGATTGGGGTAGAACTCCAGATTTCTCAGTTGATCTTAACTGATACCATAGTAGGTAGGAAAACTCAATGCTAATGATACCCTTCAAAAATAAAGTCCTGACTTCTTCTCAACCGTCTCTGATACAACCCTGATATGGTGGTTGGGACCACTCATTATAGGCTGAAGAAGATGTAAGTCTAGGCTTATCACTTGAACTTTGCTGGTGTATGGGGGCACAGGTGTTTACAGTTGCCAATTAGTTGTTTTTTCCTAAAAAATTTCTGTTTTGCTAAGCTGTCCCTTTCCTGCATTTTTAGCTGGTGAAGCATGGCTTTGTGTGTTTGTTTTTGTCTGTGCCTTCATGTTTTGGGTTCTGGGTTTCCAGATAAATGAGGGAATGTGCTGGTACTTTGTTTGAGTCCTGTGTTTCTTCAGTCAATTTTTGTTTTTCCATCTTTTATGTTTGTATTCTGTATGCTAATCTGGGTGTTTAGTTGTACTTAGTAGGAGAATTGGGGGAAATATTTCTATTTTATCTTTCTGGAAAGGGAATTCCCTGTGTAATTTTACAAATATTTGCTTACTTAAATACTTGTTATATGAACAGACTCAGGAACTTACATACTTTGCTCAATAGTCTGTTTTCTGCTTCGATGCTATACAGTATATGATGTACTATACATATAGTATACATGATATATTTTTATATGTGTGTGTGCATGTATATATGTGATATACATGTAATGTTTCTTGTCAATTACAGAACCTGCATATATGGAAATCCACTGCATCTCTATCACTATCCCAATTGTTTTCACATACTATGCAATCAGGTCCATAGGTATGGGGGTGTGATTATATGTATATATGTATGTATTCTCTCTAATAAATTTTTTAATTTACATTCTTCCAAACCTTCTACATCCCATGCTGTTGTGATCTCACAATGTTCTGCAATCAGATGGTCTTGGCTTTATGAAGGAACGTCACTATTATACCTCTATGCTGGCAACTAGCACACTCTCATAGATAGGGAGAGATTCAGAGTTCATGGAAATAAAATTAGAGCAGAATTTAATCCTCCCAAGTTACATATTTTATGCAACATCCCTTTTTCTAATGAAATGGTACTTTAGGATTTGTTATGGAGAAGCCCAACAGGCACTGTCCCTCCCACACCTGTCAGGGGCACCTGTCCGACTCTTTCCCTCCCTGGTGGGCATTTCAAAGTTATTTTGAAATGGACCTACCCAGAGAAGTTGTCAGCAGATGGTCTATAGCCTGTGTTTAATGCCTGTCTGATACAGTGGAAATTAAATTTTTGAATAAGAATTCTTGACATTATATGGGTCTGTGTTTTAACCATCTTACACTGAAATGGGGAAAAGTGAGAACCTTTAATTTTCAACTGGAACTATCATTAAGCAGTCCTTTTGGATGCTCAGTTGAAAGGGAAAATTGGTTAGGATGATTAGTGGGGCAGACTCAGGCCTCTCATGTATAAAACATGCCATGGAATTGCAGTGACGCAGACAACACACATGCATACATGTAGAAATGATGCTTATTATCCCATCAATTGACACAGAAAATGAGTTTTGTCATTGTTATGAACCCACAACCCACTAAGAGGGTCTGGAATCTGGTTAACCATGGTTCCTATTTTAGGATTCAGTCCTCACAGGGTGCTGAAATCAGGTCCACAAAATGTGCTTAAAGGGGCTTGATTGAAAGGCTAAAGGAATTGTCCACCCTGACAGGAAGTACTCAAGTGGTACCTTATGTGGGGTATGGGCTTGATTTTAAACCATCTGAAAGTTTTTATGTACTTTCAAGCCTTCTGTTTATATTTGAAGAAATAACTCATTTTCATGCTTTCAGCCAAGCATATAGCAGAAACTGCCCCCTGTTTCTGTGCCTGATCTGCCCAGGCCCTTCCTCCCCTAGTTATCACCTGCTTTATGTGAATTAGCCGTAAGATTTGCTTTTCTTGTCGGGAAAATCCATGGATGGTTTTTAGTACAGAACCAAGAAAGTCTTAAGTCCTCTAGGGGACAAGGCAGAGGTAAAAGGAGGGTGTAAATTCCTACCTAGACAACAAGACAGGCAGTGGCTGTAAGCCACCCAGGGCTTCCTTCCAGCTCTCTGCCTTGGGTCTCTCAGAGGCTGTGCATCTGCTGCCTGATTTCTGATGGGCTACTTGCTGCGTTTCTCAGAATGGGGATGCCAGGGCACTGCTAACCTTCCTACTTGGGAGCGGCTGGAGGCTTTGCTATGTCTGAGTCAGGTCTAGAGTTGTGGGTGTCTCCTGACGCAACAGTAGCCCTTTCCTGCTGTTCCCTACTCTCAGCTCCAGACTTCCCCTGGAGCTGTGTCCCCATCCTTCACTCAGGCCTCTATTTTTTTCCTTTTCATTTCTTCAGCACATTTTCAAAAACAGGGGAAGCATTTCCTATATTGGTGTCAGAGTTTGAAACTAATCTTCACTGAAGAAGTAAAATTAAATATAAATCTCTACTGGCACTTCTGGGTTGAAGGGAATGTGATTTAATATGAAAAGACTTGGTTCCCAGAATTCTGGCAGGATCTTTTTATAAAGCATCTTTGTTTTACTCTATTTGGGATGACATTCTCACTATAAGGTGCAAGTGGGGTTTAAAAAAATACTGTGTTGATCAAATTGTCTTTGTACAACTCAAAACAACTAGCAGTATGTCTTCCTATTGGCATGTTTGAAATTAGACAGATACAAATAAAGATAACCAAGTTGTAAACAGAAATATTTAATCTTGAACCCAGAAGAGTTATTAATTCACTAAAGAATTCATTTGGAGGATTGTGATTTCCCTAACAAAATTTATTTCCTCCTGAGCTCTGCCTTGGGAAAGAGGGCATCAGCAAGTTGCCTTGAACCCCTCAACACCTGTCATGATGATAAATTGTTACATGGAAAGTCTGTTTGGCAAATCCCACTACCAATTTTAAATGGCTAAGCCCTTTGTAAGTTTCAGGGGACACAGAATACTTAAAAAAAAAAAAAAACAAAAAAAAACAAAACACCCACAAGGAGATTAACTGCTACTGAAGATACCTCCATCTGACTATCACTGACACTGTCAATCAGCAAGAATTTACTTTGTGCATATACTATGGGATTTCTTCTAAAATCTCTAATTTAGAGCAAGAGTTGCTTTTGGGTGGATCAGGCTAGAACACATTTTGGAACCGTTTCTTCATAGCTGTGTAAATCAGAATAAATTCCTGCTTTTCCCGTCTTCATTCACCCTTTCATCGTCATTCAGAATCTGACACTCAATAACCAACATGTGTGGGGTGCCAGCTGGGAAAATGGTGATGTGGCAGGTCTTGGGGTTACAGAGTAGGTCCCTATCCTCAGGGTGCTTCCATTTTATCAGGGGAGAAAACAAAAAGAAAATTATTTATTTTAATAAGGGAACCTGACACATCATTAAGAGTAGCATGGAGTGACAAGTTTTGGAGGGGGGATTTTCAGTTGGGGAGTCAGGGATGGATGTTCTTAATGACATTGATCTGAGTCCTGAAGAATGACAGTGAAGTGTTGTGGGAAGAAACTTTCAGGCCAAGGAAACTCAGGGGCAAAGTTCCGAGGTATGAAAATAAGGACCTTAGGCTACATCAGAGTGACTAAGAAGCTGAAGGCTTCTTAGCCTGTGCCATGCTCGGAGGACTGTGGCCTATCCTGAAGGCATTGGGGAGCTGTGATATGTTTTAGAAGTCTTAGAAAGAGGAGAGTGGATTACAGTGGAGAATGGATGAGTGGTGTGAGAACAGGCAGAGAGTTAGGTTGCAGACTAGTGAAATAGTTGACTGATGATAAAAGTTAGAAATATGGCATTATTCAGAGATGATGGGGATGTGGGGAGAATAAGAGGAAAAGTTTTGTACCTTTCCAAGAAGGTCTTCCAAGAAGACCCTTGGAAATAGGGATGTTCCCCTTGAAGAGGAACTAAAATAACCTGGATAACTGCCTGTGGAACAGTTAAGGCTCTTTAACATTTTTAGAAGTAGAAGAAACTAAAGTAACAGGCTTGGAGACTGATGGGGAGATTAAGGAGAAGAGAAAGTAGGCATGTGGAAGCTGTAAGGCCTGGGCGGTGTGTTTCATGGACACCCAAAGCATTGGACTGAAAATCTCTTGGTTCCATGTAAGGGAATTAGTATGGAGAAGAGACTTCAGAATCCGTTCATTCATTCGTAATTCATTCACCAGGTGCCATTCTAGTATTCAGGGACACTAAGGTGAATAAGACACTGGTTCTTCCTGCCAGGAAATCCTTGTCTGAAGAAGAGGATGGAGAGAAATGAGTGAGGCCAACAATGTGTGGAATTGACAAAGTTCATTTGAAAAGATAAGCATATTGCTTTGTTTGGGAAGTTTTAGGCTTTGTGGAAGAAGCATTGCTTTGGCTGGATCTTAAAAGAGTAGTCAAGGTTAATGAGACAAAAAAGGCATCATGAATAAGAACAGAATATTTGCAAATTTTTCAAAGGCACAGAAATTCAGGGTGGGACTGGCATAAGACACATGGGTAAAATATAGGCCTTTGTGTGAGTATGTGAGCATATGCATCTGAGAAAATTGCAGAGAAATGGCCACCAATAGACCAAAGCCCTGGGGTAGCTATTACAGGCTCATATAGCTCTTGGGAGGAAGTAGTGATTGGGTGAATGAGTGAAGATACCAGGATATTGTGGTGACATGGTCAACTAGAGAGTGAGGTCCCTTCTAACTGAAACCCAGGTCTACATTACAAAAACAAGAGAAATCTCAAATAAACAATCGAAACTTATACCTAAAGCAACTTGAAAAGAATCACAAAGGCAAAGTTAGTAGAAGGAAGGAAATAATAAAAATTAGAGCTGTAATAAAAATTAGAGCTGAAATAATGAAACAGAAATCAAAAAGACTATACAAAAGGTCAGTGAAATCAAGAATTGGTTCTTTATAAGGATAAACAAAATTGGCAAACCTTTAGCTAGCTCATAGAGAAGAGACAAAGCTTTATTAAATAAAATTACAAATGGAAGAAGAGATATTATAACAGATATCCACAGAAATATAGGCATATAGACCAATATATTGGATAATCTTAAAATGGATAAATTTTAAGAAAAGTATAGTTTATCAAGAAATAGTTTGAAATAATGGCTCATGATTATAGAAATTGAAATAAGAAAATATTGGCCAAAAAACCCCAAAAGTTCAGATGACTTTACAATCGAATTCTAATAAAACCTGCAAGGAAGTACTTATAACTCATACTAAAACTGGCCAAAGGCATTAAAACAAACAAACAAACAAAAAACCCAGAAAGACAAAGAAAGCTATAGACTAATATCTCTGACAAATATAGATGGAAAAAAATTCAACATAATCATCAACTAACAAAAAGAATTTAAAAATACATTTGAAGAATTATACACCATGACCAAATGGAATTGATTCCAAGGATGCTTTAATATATACAAATCAATTTAGCACGCTACATCAAAAGGAAGAGCAAATACCCTATGATTGTATAAATAGACACAGAGAAAGCATTGACAACATACAGCTTCCACTAACAGTTAAAAAAAAAAAAAGCTCTTAACAAAATTGGGATATACCTCAATATAATCAATACCATATACAAACAACCCACACCAATTGGGACTACATCAAATTAAAAATATTTTTTAGGCCCTCCCTGGTGGCACAGTGGGTTAAAGCATAGCATTAAGAAGCTAAAGTCACTTCCTCATGAGTTCGATTCGTGCCTGTCCTGGAGGTGACCCACATGACGGCAGACCTCTCCTGACCCACCCTCTGCTCTCCTCAGCAGTGTATTTCGTCTATCTGCCTGTTTTGCTCCCTACTCTGTCTCTGGTGAATCCTCTCACCTCACCTGCACCTCTGGCCACCTGTATGTACCCCAGTTCTGTATGCACAAATAAATAAATATTTAAAAAAAGATTGTTTAGCAAAAGAAAATATCAGCTATGGCAGCTCTCATTTAAGGCTGCCTTTCTATGACTATGCAGGTGTTTCTTTTCTCAAACTTGTCTCTATGAGGGGCAGCTCTCCCTTTATATAAAAAAATGGGCCTCTTGGATATTAAAAAATAAAAGGACAAACCTTTCAATAGGAAAGATATTGATATAGCAGACATTTAACAAAGGGTTAATATCCACTATATATAAAGAACTCATCTAAATCTACAAAGAAAAACCCAAATAACCCAAATAAGAAATGGGTAGAAGATCTGAACAGACATGTTTTAAAGGAGAATGGACAGCAGACAAATGAAAAAAAATGTTCAACATCACTTACTAGAGAAATGTTAAGTATAAAACTCAAAATATTACTATGATTTTATATATGTGGTTATGACATATGTCCAAAAATGGTTGTCAAGAATGAGGTGAGTGCTTGGTGGATTGTGTCTTTGGCAGAAAGGTAAAGTGTTATAGAACTTTCTCACAACACCAAAAATTCCACTACCATGTAGATACCATGCAGGTATCTATTTGAAGACCATGAAATCATCAATTTTAAGGGTCTTTTTTTGGTCACAATGCTTATTGCAGCACTATTTACAATACCTAAGATACCAAAGCAATTTAAGTGTCCACTGATAGATGACTGGAAAAATAGGTGTTTATATATATATACTTTTCAGTTAAAAGAAAAGATGTAACTTTGCCATTTGCAACACAATAGAAGGAACTCAAGGCAATTATGTGAATTTTTGGTTATAAAGATAAAACAACACTGGGCTATTTAAAACAACACTGGATTATTATACCTATATGAACAACATAAAGAAAAAACAAACTAAAAATAAGCTAGTGGACACTGAAAACTAACCTGACATTATCATACATAATCAGGGTAGGAAGGGGCAGAATAAGAATGAAGAGGATATAATTCATGATGGTAGGCATTTGTCTCTTTAAAAAACAAATACATTTTTTTTTTGACCCATGAAAGCTACTCCAGAAATTTACCTGCTAGATATATTTCCTAATGTGCTCAAACACATCCATGTGGTGGAATACTATGCAGCCATTAAAAGGATCATAGATCAATCTACAAGATAAATAACTAAATGGGAACTCATGACCTAGCAAGCACTTAGAGAACATCTGCCATGATCCAGACACTATTCTTAGTGCTTTACAATCATCATCTCACTAATATTCATAGCTACCTTACACTGATGAGAAGAATAAGCAGAGGCACAATTTAGTAACTTGGTCAACTTCCCACCATTAAAAAGTGATGGAGCCAGGAATTGGTTCAGGATTTGAAGGTTCCAAGTTTCCAAGATCAAGGTCACACCATACCACCTGGCCTCTGAGAATAGTGTTTCACGACTGTGCTAGCTTCTATGCACATAAAAAAGTAGGATTGCATCATTGTGTCTTAACCTATATTTCATTAACATCTCCTCTAAGGAAATTTTTTAGTCATCTTTTCCTAATGACTCTCCAGTGAAAATTTAGTATTCCAGATGTACCCTATACCTGTTATGTACTCTCATATATGTGCTGTATACCCAAAGAGTAAGATTTTCTGCCACCGCCTATCCTCTGAACCAATTTTTACTCCTTTGAGGGTAATAATGTCTCCATTGAGAATGAATGGATTATGTATGTGCTTACATCTGCATGGGCCATCTCTGGAAGGATCTATGAGGAGATGAGAACAGTGGTTGCTTCTGAGGATACAGTTTAGGAGGTGAGAGACCACTGATAAGGCTACTTTCCACAACAACAAAAAAGAGTAAACCAAGAAAGGTTCCTGCTGAGCGCCCTCATTTTATCCAGGCTGGTGGCTGCTCAGGAGAACTAATGAGGCTTCCTACTCCCCAGCGGAGGGACTAGGAGAGCTTCCATTTCTCACTTTGTAGGAAGGTTGGTTTGCCTGGCTTCAGTCATTCATTTGTTAGCCACTCCTTCCCATTTCCACACAAGAGGCTATTGGGGGTTCTTCTTTTCCACAAACAACTCCAAATTAGAAGAAAATAGATTTTCAGTGAGCCTCTTAAGCCCTTACTAGAATATGCCTTGTTGTTTTCTTCTGAAAATCCAGATATCCCCTCTGAAGTCACTACAATGAAGGGTGCTTCTCATTTATTCTGTTTCCCAGCAAGTGATGATACCACTGGCTTCAACAGCATATTTGGAGGGGAAAGAAGAGATGGCAGGGTTAGAATTAGTACAAGAATCTTCTAGGTTATAAGCAGTTAAGCAGTTTTTTTTTTGTTTTTGTTTGTTTGTTTGTTTGTTTGTTTTTAGTAAATTATACCTCTCATTTGTGGCAAAACAGGTTGCATGTCATGAAGAACTGGACCCTTAAGGATCCAGATTACCCAGGAAGCCATAGTGCCTATGGTTTCTCATCCCACCCCCTCAGTGCTTGTGAATCTCTTGAGAGAAGTGAGACCAGAAAGAAAAGAAATGCAATAGGACGAAACAGAATTGGATCAAGTAGAAAACAGTGGGAAAGGTAAGACTTGCTTTGCTCAGCTTTGAGTTAATAGTCAGTGTGTTTGTGATGCGTGCCAATAGCATGAAGAGATGACCCTGGCACTTTGGCTGGGTCTTGGAGGATTACCTGCAGCATCTGCATAAATCCTCACCACTCTACTTAGCTCTCTCTACGTTGCTATTGTATGTATAGTCTCCATCCTTTTTCTACTCCATCTCTGGTGAAGCCTCTCACTACAACCTGCACCTTTGTCCTGTATCCCAGTTCTGTATGCATTTTTTTTTAACCTTTAATCTTTATTTCCATTATACCAGGTTGCAAGTCAATAAATTTAGACAGATACTTGATTTTGTGTTTTCTCAGCTTTACTAAATAATATAGACACTACAATTCATAAATATTATTTGACTCCTTATCCATAACAATCTAGGAAATCAAGTCCTAATTTTTAATGGGAAAAGTTGTTTTAAGGACTGTGGAAAGGGAATTATCCAGATAGAGAATAAAACTTAGACATAGTTGTATGCAGCTTTCTGTATACATTTAAAATAAAATAAAATAAAAACCCCATGGTGTACTGGTATCTTAAATTTGCCTATTTATTACTTATTGGGGGGAAAATGTGTACAGGTCCGGAAGGCTGACTCAATGGACAGGTATGTGTTTCAAGGTAATGTCTTATTATCACCTGACATGGTGCAGATTGCAAACAGGTTAACAAGAAAGAATATACTGGGAATGAACCAATGAGAGCCAAGGTATGCAGGCTACACATTGCAGAAAGCCCTTTCTTTGTGCATGGCATGAGCTTTTTGTAAACATGCTGGAAGCTTTTCAAAGGCAGGTAAGATTCTTTTTCTTCTTTAGCTAGTCAACATGCTATATCACTTATAATGGTTTGCATATTGCATGAACAATCTCTAATAAAACAACTTGTATTATCACATTGCTTACATTCAGTATGCATTTATTAAGTAGTTGGTATATTCCAGGCACTGTCCCAGGTAATGCGGATGCAGGTGGGCACAATCCACGAAAATCCCAGCCCTTTATGGAATTTATATTCAAGTGGAAGAAAGGATGGGTAAACAAATGAACACATAATGAGATATCAAGTCCATACGTAATCTCTCCCATTGGACTGTAAGAAGACTGGGGCAAGAATTATGTTAATCCTGCTGTTTCTGCTGTCACGCACTAGGCTGAGTGTTTGGTATCTCACAATTCCCACCTGTAAACAGTGCATCGGAATTTACTGGAGCATTTCAGCAGGGAAAGAGATAAACACTGGCTAGCTGACTGGGAGTTGCTTTCTCAGTATATGGTCATTGACAAGCTGGGTTACTTTCTAGCTAATGAAATCAAAGCTACTCATTGCAACAAAGATTATCTTCAGTCATTTTTACTGAGCATTCTGTTTAGGCAACTCTGCTAAGTAACTTACTTAGATTATATCATTTGATCCTTTGCAGGTGGGGCAGTGCAGTCGGCAGGACATATCAGGTTACCTGGCAAAGGGGTACTAAGTGCTGATGGAAGGCAGCTTGCTAGACAGTTGACCTGAAACTCTGGCAATTATCCTGGCTCAGGGTAATAATAAAGGTCCTCAAGTGGGGAGGAGAGAAGCAGAAGAGGTAGTCAGAGGATTGCAATGTGAGAGGAGTTTGACACACTGTTGCTGGCTTTAAGGATGGAACAAGAGGGCTGTGAGCCAAAGAATACAGGTGGCTTCTAAAAACTGGAAATGACAAGGAAATGAATTCTCCCCTGGAATCTCCACAAGGGAACACGGCTTTGCCAGACATTAATGGTAGCCCAGTGAGGCCCATGTTGGATTCCTATCCTATAGAACTGTTAGATATTACATTTTTATTATTTAACCCAAAATTTGCATTAATTTATCAGAAAAAGGAATTAATGAGAATTACTTCTCATTATATGAGGAGTTTGAAGGTGAGGAGTTTGAAGGTCAGAGATGGTGAGCCATTTCCCCAGAACCATACAGCCTAGTTCTAATGATGGATAAGATTTGAATCTAGGTCTACCTGGCTTCCAGTCAGGAATTTGCATGATCAGCTTACACTGATAAAGCTAATGACATCTACCAATGCTTAAGGATGCAGCCTAGTTCTCAGTACCCTAGACACAGGTCTGGCTCTGAGGTCTCCTGTAAGGCAACTGTGCTGAAAAATGTGTTACTCGCCAGTGCAGGTGGCACCACTCTGGTCAATTCTGCAGAAACATATATCATTACTAACTGTGAAATTTTAATAGAAGGGCTAGGAATCTTGAGAAAACAAGATTAACAAAGGACCTGTGCAGAGGGCAGCCATGCCTGGGGCAATATGTAATCTAAGGAATATATCAAATTTTAGAAGCAAGAGCACTGTGGAGATCAATCAGAATAGATTCGACTTCCCAAAAGGACTGAGAAAATAGCCAGGAAAAGTTTCAGTGTACAAGAAGGAAGGGAAAATATTTGAACCAGGAAAGACTAATGAGCCTGTACTTTGTTTTTCTTATGTTCATCAAAGTGGCATGAGAGCAGGTGACATGTCACTCAAAATTTTTCCAGTAAGTAGGGAGGTCACGTTAAGTTCATTAGTGAAGGGGATCACAAGAATTTTGTCATTATCTAACTGCCCTGCACTTTGGTTTTCTAAATTACTATATAGGTGTAATCCTATTGTCCAATTCTGTACAGTGGTTGAGTATAAACTGCTCCCCTCGGTGTCTGACACATAAGTGCTCAGTGAGTGTTGGCTATTACTTTATAGTGGCTATTTAAAATGACTGTCTTTGGACAACATAAAATCACATGGTGTATGAAGGTTAAAGTCATATTTATAGGTTAGGTAATTTGAGGAGTTAATGGAAAAAAAAATTCCCATAGGATTAAAGGGACAGGGACTTACATTCTATGTTGTCTTTCCCCCTCCCTGGCATTAAGTTGGTAGTTATTTGCCAAACCTCAGTATGGTAAAAACTCCTGGCAGCCCATCTATAGGCCCTTGGAACTCACCAGGGCACACATGCTGACTTAATGACTTCCACTGCAGCAGCTGTGATATTGCCAGAACTTTCTCTGCTCTCGCTACTTGGCCCTAACACAGGGTGATCTGAAAGTGCTGGGAATTATCACTCTCCAAAACGGCCATCCAGTGAGTGACAGGAGCTAGTGGGTAATTATCATCAGTTTTTTGTCCCTTGGTTGGCCTAACAGTGAGATGTTTTCTGCCCCTGTATCTTATGTTCTCCAGGGGCTCCAACCCCATTTTCCCACAGTTGTAACAGTCAAAAATGCAAGATTTGTTAGATTTCCTCCCACCCTGGTTTACATCCCCAAGCTTCAACTTGTACTTGGATTTTGCTTCAGAGTCCATTTCCAGGGAGTCTTCATTAATACCCTCTCAATTGGGACAATATCTACCTTTGCACAGGGTTGTTGAGAGGATCAATGAAATGCTAGGCATTGTGAACTTTGAATACCAAACTACAAATGCTCTATGGAAACGAAAACTTTATTCTTCTGCCAGAACTGATGATTTCTTCTCACCCATATGTAAGATCCAAGCACCAGCCCAAATTATCAGGAAAAATACTTTATCCTATTTTGGGGCTTTCCTGATGGCACAAGTGGTTAAAGTGCAGCACTAAGGAGTTATCCATAGCACTGTTTGATCCCTAGCCAGGAGATGACACACATGGCGCAGCAGACCTCTTCTGTATCCCCTGCTGTGCCCCTCAGCAGTGTATTTCAGTGGATCTGCCTATTCTGCTCCTCACTCTGTCTCTGGTGAGTGTTTTCAACCTCCTCATCTCTGGCCTACTCCCAGCTCTTGTGTACATAAATAAATGTTCAAAAAAATATTTTATCCTAATTCACGTCACCTTGTCCTCATTCCTGGGCTTCTGGCATTTCACACTGTGTCCATCTTCCTTTAGCCCTATTTGCCTTCATTCTATCCTGTTTTATTTCCTCTTTAGCATGTAGAGATGCCATTATTGTTCGGAAAAGATATGCATAGGGACACCTGGTAGCTTCTAGGGAGTAGAGAAAAGGTAAACCTGGCCTCCCCTTAGAGGCCAGCAGAAAAGCAGCCAGGCCCTGCCCTGACAGCCTTTCGAGGCCTGCAGTGAAAACCACTAACTGCTGCAGCCTCTCTACCATGTAGCATTATTTGCATTTACCTCATTTCTTTTTTAATATAGATCCTCTGCCTATCACTGGGCTATAAACTGCACAAGCACAAGCACATCTTCTTTGAATCTACATCCATAGCACCCAGAAGAGCTTAGCACATGGCAGATGCTGCATAAATGACTGAATGGTGGAGTTAAGTAATCTATTCTCTGCATCCCCATTTACAGGTGGCACAGAGTCCCGTGAACCCTTCTCTCAGCCTTCCCCAGTGTCCATGTCTTGAAGAACTGCAGTGCAACATCAAAACTAGGAAATTGATGGATCTGTTTAGTGAAAATGGAATCACCTACCTGTCTAGAGGTTCCCCACTTCCCATAGGATGAGATTCGTTTCCTGTGTCCTACACAACTTTCCATGACCTGCCCCTTCCAAACTGCAGCTCAACTCCCTCTTCTCCCCTGACATGTCGCATGTATCAGGACTTCACAGGCGTCTGCCATCCTCCACCTGAGGTCTTGAATGTGCTGTCCTGTTTTCTGATGGACGCCTTCCTGGCCTTCCTGTCCATCCTATCTTAGCTGAGATGGCATCTTCTCAGAAGGACTTTCATTGAGCATCCTATTCCACTTCTCCCTACAGCCATGCCACATCTAATTTTTTCATAGCATTAATCAAAATCATTTGATGAGTAAATGTTGCTGTGACAGCGGTAATGCTCACTCGTCACTGTGCTAGGGGTTTCTGATGTACTATGTTGCCTTCCTTTTGGTGGTCTCTAATTAAACACTCATGTCAACTCATGTTTACAGTGGCCCCCTTTACGCATGCATCCCCCCTTTATCCTTCCTTACCGTCTCTGTCCCCAGAAGAGGAAGAGGGCTGGACAGAGGTAGGGATCACGCCAGCTCACCTCTACTTACATGTCCTTCAGCCCCCCGTTGGTTGTTAGGACTCAGGCTTATTTCTCTGAAGTTGTATGCACTGCTCATCACATAGGCAACTGCAACCCCCAATGTGGGGAAGTCACCACACCTGTGGGCAACTCTCAAACGAGGTGTGGAGGCTGCAGGTAAACACTCTGGCTCCTATCCCTTGATTGAAACTCAGCAGGCCGTTCTGCACACCACTCACAGGTCTGGTGGAGCTGAGCTCTTACTATCTTCACCAGTGACACCACACTGTGCCCCTTTTTTCCTCCCTGGCTCCATTCTCCTCCCTCCCTCCTGCCTCCGGAATCACCTGCCCTTGCCTTCAGGGGAACTCAAGCAGACCCTCACATGGACTACCTTATTCGTCTTGATACCAATCCTATGAGGTAAATTATTATTCCATCGCAGAAACAGGGGAACTGAATTAACGAAAGCTAAGCATCTTACCAAAGGCATTTATGGACATGCTCACATCCCCCAACGGCCAAGGGTTGTTCCAGGGGTGTAAACTCCCGTACGTCTCAGGCTCCTTCAGGCTGTAGCTTCCAAAATGTCCCAGGGCTGTGTAGAAGGTGGTGAGGAAGTATAAGGAGAGTAGGGTAACACACAGCAGGAATTCTAACCCAGGAAGCTGAGGTCAGACACATCCTTTTAACTCTATGTTTTACCGACGCCCAAGGATGTAGGAGGCTCAGGAAGCTGAAGCACAGCATGAAACAGCTGTGAGCTGCGACTCCAAATTAGAAACTGATTACTCTCCTTTTTTAAAAGGCCAGATCTGCTGCTCTTTTCTTGAAACCAGCAGGAAGAAAATCAGTTAGCAAAACCTTGTTGGACTACAGCAGCATTTTATTACAACTCTGCAGTGGACTATGGAAGCATGTCTCTATCTTGACCAGGGCAGGTGGTATTGTCCCTTTATCAGAACCCTGATGTGCTGTGCAACAGCCAAGGCTGGTAAGAAGAACTGCTACTATGAGGATTTCTATTTTGGAGAGGTATTTTTTAAAAGATTTATTTTTATTTATTTATGCATACAAGAACTGGGGTGTAGGCCAGAAGTGCAGGGGGAGGGGTGAGATGATTCATCAGAGTCAGAGAGGGGTACAGAACAGGCAGATCGAGTGAAGTACACTGCTGAGGGGAACAGTGGGCAGGTCAGGAGAAGTCTGCTGTGCCATGTGGGTCAGCCCCCTGGCTGGGAGTCTAACTCAGGCCATAGTAGCTGGTGATAGCTTGATAGTGCTGAGATTTTTATCCTTGCACCACTAGGGAGGCCCCACTTTGGAGAGTTCTTGACAGTCTGAGGAAGAGACCATTCTCTTCCCATGAACAGTGCTGACGCAAGTAGTCATATCCAAGTGCTCTCCAAGAGAGGAGTAGGTGGATGGGGGAATTCTAGTCAACCCCCTCCTCCCTATCCCCCCAGGCCATTTCTATTTCTCTTTTTTCATATTTAGTTATCTATTTTTTACATCATTCCTTATTTCGTACCTTTTTTTCCATCTTGGTTGTAATCCCCACAGACTTCCCACCACCAGTTCACCCATGTGCCACCACCATCGTCCCGTGCGCTCTTCCCAACCCAGTTTTGATCCTGATCCCCAGGAAGTTCTTTACTCTTGTCCTCTTTCAATCTACTCTCTACCCTGAGGCCACTCAGATCTATTCAAAATTCAGATCTCACTGTGTCCTTCAACTTAAAGTCTTTCCTACTTCCACCTAGCTTCTTTAGAATAGAGATAGATTTCCTGATGATGGGCCGCAAGCAGGGTTTTATCCATCAACTCCCATCAGCACCCACACTTCTCATTATACTTTGATAACTCTATAAAGCGACCCTGCCTCCTACCACCTAGAACTCTGCAAAGGCCGCTCTCTACCTGGGATACTCATTTTTCTCACACTGTCCATGGGAAACCCTACTCAGTCTTCAAGTCTTAAGCTCCTTGAGTTCTCCCTAAGTAACTCAAGTTCCTCTGATCTATCTTTTCGTGGAGTCCTGTGTCTTTGTTGTATATGGCATAACCGGGGTGTGATTTTTTTTTTTTAAAGATTTATTTATTTATTTGTGCATACAGAACTGGGGTACAGGCCAGAGGCTCAGGGGCGGTGAGAGGCTTCACCAGAGACAGAGTGGGGAGCAGAATAGGCAGATCTACGAAGTACACTGCTGAGGGAAGCAGCGGGCGGGCCAGGAGAGGTCTGGCTAGCCATGTGGTCTCCTCCGGGGCAGGCTGCAGGCGGGAATCGAACTCATGAGGAAGTGGCTTCAGACTCTCAGTGCTGTGCTTTAACCCGCTGTGCCACCAGGGAGGGCCACGGGGTGTGATTTTTTAAAAAAAAAATAATTTAGATATTTTATTGAGATACACATTATAATTAAAAAATTTTCTTTTCTGCAAGTAGGTCATGGGGGGGTCCTAGAATCCTGTCATAACAATAGTATATTAAATCCTAATGCTGTTGATATAAATTATTTCTATGGTTATAGGAATGAAATGTTTTCTCACCATGGAGACATATGGATAACCCTGAAAATTAAAAATATTCTGGGGTGTGATTAATTTAATGTCTGGCTCCCCTCATAGAGTATAAACTTCACTGAGGCACTGGTAGGGCAGGCTTCTGACTCTGTTCAATATTGTATCCTAGTACCTTGCCTAGCAAAGGCTACACAGGAGGTCCTGGAATGATGGGATGAATGAATGAACAACATGGGGCTCATCAGACTAGGGCAGGGTGAAATACTGGGAACATTGTGCATTTACTCCTTGTTCTTTCATTGTTAAAGCTAACAAGATTCTATTGTTGTAATTCTCCAATATCCAGCCAGCATTGTATGCAATAACTTTATTAAGGTCAAATAAATATCACAATACAGATTTATTCAACAGGATCCAGAAACTGGTCACAGGTATCATCTAAGAAACAAAGCTAAAATGCTTTTAACATCACAGATCACATGAGCTTATAAATCAGTAACAACTCTTATCTGGAAATACAGATGTTTGGCTTGCCCTTGCTACTGGGCCCAGAGCTTTCTATGTAATTTAAACATAGAAGTGAAGATTGGCATTTTCTTGGGAATAAATATATTCTGGGGAATATTTCTTGAGAACCCTCTTTGGGATAGAGTGGTTCATGGAAGTCATTTTTAATTTATGGATAATACTCAAATCAGAATTAGTAATAGTAAGTTGAGCTTTGACTTGAGAATTTCTAATAATTAAATCAAGGAACATAATAACTTTATAAGCAATCAGGATTTAAAAATTTACCTGCTAGTGTAGATTCTCCAGAATTTTCGTTATAAATCAATATTTCAGATAGCTTCTTGATTATGGTGTCTGATATCTGTATCTCCATTATTCTGAGAAAACAACACTTAATAAACACAGTTGCTGGACCTATTACTCACAGTCTGTAGGATAAGAGCCACAAAACACCATAGAAAGTTACAAGAATGTAAATTTTAGCTAAGTAAATAGAATAAATATTTGGCAATTATCATATGTAACACTGAATAACTACCAATAGGGAAAAAAATTCCAACCCTTAGTTACAATGCAGTCAAGATTGAGTAAAGCCAGAGAGACAAATTTGCAAGTATACAAAGTAGTGAATATCTTATTTTAAACGTCCATTTAACAAATTTATGGTGCAAACTGGAAAATTTTCATAAATACAGTTCAAATATTCATTTTTTTTGAGAAAATGCTTATTCATGCACTAAATCTTAAGGGCATTGATTCATCAAATTAAAAAAATACACAGTAATTATCTAAAACAAATAGTTAAGTCTCACAGTCCTACAGGGCCTACAGCTAAAAAATAATACATGCTTGTTGTGGTACACCAAACCGTCTTATAGAAATCATTGAAACATCAAAACGCATAGGAAAACTCAGTGCTACTTAATTTACCTTATGCATATTACATACTAGAGACTTTAAGCTACAAAATGCTTCTAAAACCTTAACACACATACAAAATGACCATAAAAGTATGTGTGTATCTAATAAGGTCCTCTCCAACTAGCCATCTATGATGAATAATGTATCTCCTCACATCAGCTCATCTCTAAGTATCATTTATCATGACCCAAGCTTTTTTGCTTTAATGAGGACTACAGATTTCTGATTTACATTAAACACTCTCTGTATTAATAATTGATGGGAACTTAAAAACTTCACCACTGAAATGGAAATGGGTGAGGCTAGCTCCAGAAGATACACAGAAGACCTTGTTAAATCTGATTGGTAAAAGAAGCAGGACCTGTGGGCTGTTGCCCAAACTCATCAGCAGGGGCCCCCAAACTCGCCTGCTGACTGTACCCACCACTGGACCCATAGCTGTCTTGGTTGTAGCCACCTTGATTATAGCTGCTTGAGTGCTTCTCCATTGGCTCTGAAAGGTATCTCTGTCCAGAGGAGTGCCAGCCGGTCTCCTTGAAAACAAACCAGATGTTTCCAGCCCAGAGGATAAAGTTCAAGAATCCAAAGACCTGAGGGAGGATCAAAGTAAGTGAGTTGGTAGACCAAACAGAAATTGTCTTCAATCACAAATTTAGGAAAATCCTTCACAATATCAGTCACCAGTTTTTAACTTTTTTCTTCCATGGTGAAGCCTCTTCCACTTTTTCTTTTGGAATTACCATTTCAATACTAATTCAACAAATAATTAGGCGCCTAGTTTTACTCCTTGATAAATGTATGAAAATACATGCATTTATTGAATGCTTATTAGGTAATACTTTCTACATGAAGGATTTCGTGTGTATCAACTAATGAGTCTAAGAGAAAGGAGCTATTACCCCCACATTAAAGATGTGGGAACTGCATTTGCACAGGAGTGAGAAGCTATGTCACATGGTATTCATATTCTATTGTATCTGACTCCACAGTCTGAACTTACATCATTAAGTCTCCAAATGAGGTATTCCTCACAGTGTTTAAGATCCCATTAAGGGGTGTGGGGTTGAGTATTCACCTTTTAACATTGATTTATAAGTTTGCCTTCACTTTTAGCTAAGACTTAAATTTTCCATGTATGGTAAGAACATTAAGGACCTGAGTCATGTCAGAGAAAGCATGGAGCAAACAATGGTACAGGAGCTGTGGAGATAAGCATGACAGTGTGCAGGACAGTTGTTTTGCAGTCTTTTCCAGAGGTGATGAATTAACCTGGGAATAACCACAGGCAGTCAGCTTTCAGAGTCTCCTGTTAGAGACAAATAACAACAACAGGGTGCAAAGATGTGATGACATTAAAGAATATTGAGAAAACACCAGTCTGGCAAGACACTGAACAATCAAAATGAACTTGAGCTTGGTCATAGGCCTGGTGCAGTGTCCTAGAAGTATCCCTTGGTAGCTGGATGGTGGGTTTGGCCAGAAAGCCCTGGGGAGAGGGTGGGGGGCTATTTTAGTCAAGATGAGGCACCTTGGAGCAAGATGGAGCCTTGGAGCAAGGGTTACTTACCAAAGCATCTCAGTATTTTAGTAACAGGGGGACTGGGGCATAATAAATGTCAGTCTTGGAATCATCTCCACCGCTTTGGGCTGGGCTTTGCACTTGCTCTATGACATGGGCAAGGGTGTTATCTCTGAACATCAGCTTTTGTTTTGCTTTTTTTTTTTTTTTCCTTACATGAAATGAAGACAATAATTACTTCCTTGAGGGGCAGATATGAGGGTTAAAAAGGATATTCACAAAGCAGCTAGATGGTGCTGGACAGGTTAGTTAATGCTTACTGACTGGTAATTATGCCCCAAACTACTTTTTAACATACATAAACTGAAGTGAAACTTTGATAGTTAGACCATATTCTTGACAGATGTCAATAGCCAAAATTGAGTATCTTGGTCTCTAATTAGTCTCACTGAAGAATGGCTTATCCAGGCTCCCTCCTCCCTTTCTTCTTCTCTCTTTCCTATTCTCTCCTTTTTCCTTCCTTTAACATTAATTGACATTTACTTAGCATCATTTTGTGCCATGCTCTAGGTTCCTTGCCAAGGGAGATACAAAACAGAAATAAGTACTATTAGTGTTGATAGTTGCATGATCAAAATGAATCAAGTAATCACTCCCTATAGTCACACCAGTTATAACTGGAGAGTTTGGAGAATCAGATAGCAGAAAAGGGGATCACAGAACCCACCCTATTGAGCATCTGAAAAGGGAATAATGTTACAAACATGCAGAAAGAGAGAGGGATGGGTGATAACTGTTCCTGACAGTCTTCCAGTTCTTGGGGCTGGGTCCTATCCTTGAAAGATATTTTTCCGAGCTTTTCAATCATTTTCACAGTTTGTGAAAAGCTTGTTTATTATGACTTGGAACCAAATAAGTTTGTAGTGAAGTAAAGTTATTGTGTTTTAGCAGATAAATATTCGTTTTCTTTGCTTTTGGTAATAGAAATCTGATTTCCTTTGCAGGTTCAAGTGGAAGTTCAAATGGCTTGAGATTCCTTCTGGAACTTTGAATCCTGTTGCAGACTAATTCAATGTCAGATAAAATTTGATTACACTGTTCTTTGGTATCTGATATCTAGAACTTTGGTCCTGCTGTAGAATTGCCTTTTTAGAGTCTGTTTCTTTAGGTCTCATCAATTTCCTGAGCTACCTGACATCCTTCCAATGGTTTTTCTTTTTTCCTGATAAAGAGTCAGTTTCCATTACTTGCAATCCAAATATCTTAACTAACACAGACATTAGTTCCAGAAATGGGGTGAAAACACAGACTTCAGGGATTTGAGAATTTTTCTGTTTAGACAGTTGGAACTGAGCTCTGTCAGTAGGAGATGGAAGGCCTTTTGCCGATATGGATCTAGAAGTATAGGAACGCCAGATTTGTCCTTCATAGATATCATAGCATTGGATTTCATCCATTCCTTATTTTGATTTTAAGAGTTCACATTGTTTCTCACCCCAAAACTCTTCTAGTCAAAAAATTTATTGGGGACACCAGGGATGGAATTAAATGGACGAGGCAGGATGTCATAGTTTATTTTGATTTTTCAAACTAGTGAATACATCAAATGATTTTATCTTTGTTCTTCTAGATATGTGGATCAGGGTTTCACAAACTTTGATTAAATACTATCTATAAATAAACCACAGAGGCAGTCGAATGCATTTTAGTGTACATCTCAATTCATTTTCAGATCTGGGTAGAAATAAATAAAAGTGACTGCAAGACCCCAAAACATGGTTCATTTCCGTATTTATTTTCTTGCGCAGACAAGATTCACAGTCAAATCACAAGATGCTGATTAGTTACCCTTTTTCTTTCTTAAATACCTTCCAAAATTAAATTTTGGAGAGCTCTAGAAAAATAAGGTGAACTTGATGCAAAGATAATTATTCCTAGGGTTGCTAACGAATGTTTTTTCTTTAGCAAATACCGCTGGGCCTTCTATTCTTCTGTAACTATTGTTTTTTGCTGCCACTATAGCTTGTCTTTCTCAGACAGAGCTTCTTTCTTGGAATAACATAAGCCTTACATTCACAGAATAAGAGTCCCAGCTATCTGTCAGGGTTTCTGTCATCCTTTAAGAGCCATACCCTGGATGATAATATTTTACTTTGTTCAACTAATATAGTTCAGCTTTTTCAACATTCTCAAGCAACCAAACCAGACACACAGAGATGATGAAAAATTACCATAATATTATAAGTCTTTTTATAGGATATATTTCTTTCTGTACCCTACTAGGTAGGTGTGAATATTTTTTTTCCAATCAATGCGATGCATTCTAACTATGTGCAGCTTACACAATGCTTTCTTCCCAGGAAACCTCTATGCCATAAAATATTCCTTTTAACTTCTGGCAGCTTCAGCCTTAAATTTTCTATTATTTTTATCTGCTTCTGGCTTGGAATTTTGACTCGACTGTCATCTAAGCAGCTGCCAATACTTGCTGGGTTCTTACTAAGGACTGTAATTGGCAGCACTGAAGTGTATGGGTTCTGACAATAGAAATCGTGAGGGGCAACAGCTCATCCTGCACAGGAAGTGAAATGTCACCTTTTAGATTAGCCTACTTTTGAAAGCAGATATTTCCAAGATGACTTTCTAAGATATTTTTCTTATTCACTTGATTGGCAAATGAAGATTGGAAAAGAAAAACATACCACAGAAGTATTTAAGCTGGACATGACAGGGCTGTGGACAGCCATGCATTTGTTGGAGGGCTGTTTGCAAGCTGACATCAATAACAATACTTCCTTTGGGTCTGTTGCCACCTTGACATCGGACAGTCCTTTCGCCCAAGCTGATGAACCCACCAACCACAAGAATGAAAAGACAACAGTGACGATGAAGTCCTACAAAAAAAAAAAAGAAAGAAAGAAAGAAAAAAGAAAAGAAAAAGAGATAAAATAGTAAAAGAAATGTTAGCTCAATTAGTTTGTAGAAACCATTTGTCCTGCTTTTTGGAAAATCCCAAGATACCATAGCACTAAAACAAGGAAAAAATGTACTGAAAAAGAAATGAAAGAATGTTTTGTGACAGTATATTTACATAAAATAATAATAGTAATATTTATTGAATGCCAACCATGTTTCAGGAACAATTCGGAGCAGTTACAATCTTCATAAAATTTTTCTTATGCTAATTCTGTAATGGAGTGGCTATATCACATTTGCATACGATAACACTAACGTAAACAATGGTGGAAAATTTGTCTGAGATGCCACAGATAATCAGGGATAGTGTCAGAATTCAAATGCAGACAATTTACTCCTAAGCCCATGATCTTAACCACTCTTTTAGGATGACTTCAAACATTAAGAGAGATTTGCTAATTTTTAAAGGCTCCAGCATGGCAATCTTTATTCATTAGTTTACTTATTCATTTAATAGACCTGTGTGTTATTTACTGTATGCCTGTTACTGTGTTAAGTGGGAGATAGTAGCTATAATGTCCTGAGTACCTTTTAAGGACAAGATAATTTACATATAATTATCCTTATACATATGTTAGGCAGTATTTTTTTTTTAAAGATTTGTTTATGCATACAGAACTGGGGTACAGGCCAGAGGTGCAGGATGGTGAGAGGATTCAACAGAGACAGAATGGGGAGCAGAGGGCGGGTTGGGAGAGGTCTGCGGCACCATGTGGTCACGTCCTAGGATAGGGATCGAACTCATACTGAAGTGGCTGTAGCTTCTTAGTGCTATGCTTTAACCCCCTGTACCACCAGGGAGGGCCAGGCAGTATTATTATTATATTTTTTTAAGATTTATTTATTTGTGCATACAGAACTGGGGTACAGGCCAGAGGCTCAGGGGCGGTGAGAGGCTTCACCAGAGACAGAGTGGGGAACAGAACAGGCAGACTGATGAAGGACCTGCTGAGGGGAGCAGTGGGCGGGTCAGGAGAGGTCTGCTGCGCCATGTGGTCACCTCCGGGGCAGGCGGGAATCGAACTCATGCGGAAGCGGCTTTAGATTCTCAGTGCTGTGCTTTAACCCGCTGTGCCACCAGGGAGGGCCCAGGCAGTATTTTTAATGTCCACTTTAAAGATTAGGGAGCTGATGCACAGAGATTTCAGGGAACACATGGAAAATGGCACAGCTTGAATTCAAATCCAGATCTGACTTTGAAACCAATCTGCTATGAAAGTAGGAGAAAGAAGCTTATTTGGTCATGTCAAATAAAATTTCTATCAGGTCTGGAGGTGAGCAGTTTAAAGAAGCACACAGTGGTCTTTAAATCTCCAAGCTTCTTCTTGCTGTATCCTCCCTCTTGACTCCAAGGGTTGGCAGGGTCACTGTCTGAGACTTAAGCAGTCCCTATTATATAGCACAGGATATTTTTTCAGACTTACTGTATTTGTGCTTGACTAAAATAAAATGTTGCAGACTGCTCACCAAACATAATGAAAATACTGAAAGGAACATAGTAAATTTGATACACCAAGAAAACCAAACTTCTTTTCTATTGTGAATGCTATGCCCTTAAATTTGGAAACCTGGCATTGTTTCTTTCCTCCCCAAAGGTAGGGCTCATGTGACTTTCTCTGGTTTGCCTTCCCTTCGGGTGTGACTGGAATACTTTTCATCAAGATCCTGACAGATACACTAAAGGAACACTTCCTCTCAAATGATGCTGGCGTGATGATAATGTGGTAAGCTGTTGTTTTTGTAGGGAGTGTTTTAAAGGATCCACTACTAAGAGTGCTGAATCTTTTTGAGCAGCTGGTCTCTTTTCATCCAGTCTTGTGCAGTTGTGACTTACATGTGTCAACTCACCAGCGGACAATTTTCATTGGCTTTAGAAAATGGAGGGCTGATTTGTAACCCATTCACAGGGGTTTATGGCAAGGGTACTTTAACCCTACACCTAACTTTGTTTTATATACCCATCCTTCTTTAACTACCTCCCTTTGCATTTTTAGTGCCATCTTGAGGTTCAAATTTCTCGTGAATCATTTTGGGTCACCTCTGGAAGAAGATGGAGGTATAAACAAACAAATATATTGATCATTGTTCTGACATGAGTAGAAACATTTTATAAAGAAGCTCAAGCGTTTGGGTTTAAATTAGAAAACGGAGGAGTTACAAATAAATAAGCCAGGTTGTCTGTTTCAAATACAACTTTCAGTTCATGTTCAACCTGGTGCCTTACTTGATCATTCTTTTATGCATCCTTATTCAGTCAAATTTTTTAGTAATGTGTCAAATACTGGGCAAGGCCCCATATAGGATTAAAAATATGTAATACGGATTGTGCTTTCTTAATATTACATATTTGTTAGTGCCCATTGATTTTTTTTTTACCATTCCAATCAGAAACAGACTTGATAAAAGGTCATTAGGATGGGGAAATTTAAGAGAGAAGACAACATCATGTGAAGACCTCTCGATTGGAAACTAAAGAAAATAGCATCAAACTTTTAGGTTTATTTGTTAAACTAGCAATAGTGACGACACAACATTTATTACACACTAATTATATGAATAGTATTATTGTAAGTTTGCATGTTTTAAGTCCTTACAACAGCATTGTGAAATAGAGACTTATCTCTTGTGCATCTTATAGTTAAGGGAACTGAGGCAAAAAGAGGTCAAATAAAACTGCTGAGAGTCTTAAATTAGTAAGTGGGGGAGCCAGGATTCTAAGCATGGTCATCTATAATAATGCCAGGACCTCTAGCATGGCTATTATATACTATTTCTCATGTTAACTGTAAGGAATAATGATAATCTTATTTAAAACAAGTTCATTAAAATGCTAAAAAACAGAATTTGAGGCCCTGCTTAATATAGGTATAAGATAGTAAAGAATGATTTTCCATATACAAACTTCATGATAAAAGTCAAAGATCTATGTCCTCAGACTACTATTTTATAATGAGGGACCAATATATTGTACTGAAGTATCTCATAGGCACTAAAAGCTTAGAGTCTATCACCAGACATGCCGGGGTTGAATTTTGACACCATAGCGGGGTAATAACAATATCTGTCTCACAGAATGTTTCTGAGGACTGGAAATGTTTGTTTGCTGGTTTATGCTACTAAGATGTCAGTTCCTCCAGGGCAGGGACTTTGTATATCTTACTCATCACTGCATCTTGGCAGAGAGGTGCTAGAAACATTTTTTGAATAATGATGAATAACAGAATAAAAAGACACAATAAAAATAAACAAAATAATCCCAATTTTGCTTTAAAAAATCCCACTTAAGGTATGCAACACCATAGAAGAATTTACTGTGTGCAAATGGTAGGACTAGAGATTATTTTTATTTTGCTTTATATGTTTGTATACACACACACACATATACTTTTTAATCCATTTTTAAGATTTATTTATTTATGCATATAGAACTGGGGTACAAGACAGAGGTGCAGAGATGGTGAGAAGATTCACCAGAGCCAGAGTGGGGAGCAGAACAGGCAGACTGACAAAGTATATGCTGAGGGGAGCAGCAGGTGGGCCAGGAGAGGTCTGCCGGGCCATGTGGATCACCTCCAGGGTGGGGATCGAACTCATGCTGAAATGGCTTTAGCTTCTTAGTGCTGTGCTTTAACCCGCTGTGCCACCAGGGAGGGCCTATGTTTGTATACTACTGTTATTATTTTTTAAAGATTTATTTATTTATGCTTACAGAACTGGGGTATAGGCCAGAGGCTCATTGGCGGCGAGAGGCTTCACCAGAGACAGAGTAGGAAGCAGAACAGGCAGATCGATGAAGTATACTGCTGAGGGGAGCAGCGGGTGTGTCAGGAGAGGTCTGCCATGTATGTGGTCACCTGAGGGGCAGGCGGGGATCGAACTCATGTGGAAGTGGCTTTAGCTTCTAGGTGCTTTAACCCGCTGCGCCACCAGGGAGGGCCTGTTTGTATATTTTTAAACACTTCTAACTTTATAATTAGACCAAGTCAAAACAAGATGGCAATGTGATCAAGGCAGTGATGGATTATATCAATGACTCTCCCAGACAAAACTTCAGATGGCTCTATTTGTTCTTACAGCTGCATCAGGATTTATAATTAGACCAAGTAAAATATGTGAGCAGAATTGAGAGTTTTTGCTTCAAAGGATATCAAAAAGTAGCCTCCAGCCACACTTTGCTTAGTGATAGAAAACAGACAGCTATAACTAAGCAAATCTGAAGATGCAGAGAGATGTCGAAGAGTCTAGCTAATGTATGTATTAGTCTGAAATTTTCTATTTTTGATTTTGGGTGTCAGCCTGATTCTGAGATTTCTTGCCAAGTGAGAAATAGTGGGAGAAAATCCCTGACCCTTCTTACACCAAGTATATAATCTCCTGCTGAGTGTCCCCAGTGGCCAAACCCAACTGGAACCCAGGGAAGGGAACCCACTGGTGTGCCACATGCAGGACATTCCCTGGGTGGACAGTGTGGTGCAGAGGGACAGGGCAACAGAAGTTGCTCTGAATTGTGGTGTCTCAGGAACCCCAGCAATTGCAGCTGTCATTTATATTTATAAAGCATTCTGCTGAGCACTTACAGGCATTGTTAACCTTACGACATAGGTACTTATGTTAGCCCTGCTTTACTTATGAGAAAACTGAAGCCTACGCGGGTTAAATACTTTACTTATATTTAATGCCCAGCTTGACACACTGTAGCACAGAATAAGCTTTCTGCAAAAGGGGGGAGGGATGCTCTTTGGTGTATTTTATGTGGATAAATATTTGAATTGATGTTCTCAAAATGTGGTCATTTTAATACTATTGATAATAGGTATCAACTATTATGAGTTTGATTTTATCCATGCAACTCTGTTATTGTTTAATATTTCATACAAAGCAAGTTGCCCTTTTTTACATAAATAAAGCTGTCTTAGAAGGAAATTCTATGCATGTTATAATACCAAACCAATACAACTGCCATTGATAGAAGAAAGCTACAAATATAAATGCTATCCATTGCAAACACAATACCTGAAAATGTAGCTGTTAATGTATGTCCATGCTTTTGGAGACAACCAAATATGACAGGGATATTAAAGAAATCCTAGCAAGCCCTAGTCAGAAGACTTGTGTTAAATTCAATAAGGAATAATTCTCCCTCATTATATAATGTCATGTGATGGCCCACCAAAAAACCTTCCCTGCATCAAGAGAGGTAAAATGCCTTGCTCTTGGGAAGTGATTTTCTTCTGATGGTGCAGATAAGAATCCAGTTACAAATGCAACCTTTCGTCTAGCATAGTGTGCATATAAGAAACTTAAGACACATTTTTAACATTTACTGCTAGATTATCATAGTGCATATGTTGACCCTTTGAAAATATCTCTGCTATTGTTGTTTGTGTTATTTATTCCCATAGAGTGGAGAGGCGGCTTACAGAAAGCTCTTAAGCTTGGGATTTACATGGTCCCCAAAGTCCCAAGAAATGGCCAGAGGAGTTGCTATTAGCCCCATATTACATGTGAAGAAACTAAGCCAAGAGAGTTAAATGATGTGCTCATGGTTCTTGAAATGGTTTATAAAATATGCTCTGAGCAACTGATCTCTGTACCAAAAGAACACTGACATGCAACTTGGTTATGTTTCTGCAATATGCTAAATAAATTCCCTGATCCAAGAAAACATCTTTCTGGGGCAGAGGGAGCAGACTGGAGTAAAGCTGCCTGGGTGGCTTGTTTTCATTTAGTTTGTTACCCCAACTTCTCCTATTTTGCTGTTAACAAACTCGCTTTTATTAGAATGTGATTTGATATATTAAAGATGCTTGTCATGGATCAGTCTAGGTTGCAGAAGAGGGAGTCATCTTTGATGACAGAAAATTTACTATTTTAGAGGCAGATAAACTATCAACATCTTAACAGTTTCACACCACAGTCCCGAGAGTATTGGTAACAGATAATCCTTTCACTTCTATTTATTAGTAAGTATTGTTAGTATTTCACCCCTAATCATCATTAACCTGCTTTGTCTTCTTGCTGGCTTTGCTCTTTTTTCTGTGGTTGACTCCTAGACCAGAGTCTTATACCAGTTCTATACTCCTGAGAGCCTAAACCAGAAACTGGCAATTCCCAAATTCAATCACACTCTCAGTGTAAGTGGCTCACTTTGTTATCAACTTCTAGGAATCTAAGAATGAAGCCGTGGATCAGGGAACACAGGACTCAAGCAACGTGATGGAAGTTCAGCCCTGGGGAGAGCTTTGGATTTGTCTTGTAAGAGAGAAGAGCTAAGCACTGGCTGGATAGAAGAACTTTCTGTCCAGTTACAGATTTGTTTCATTATATCATTTGAAGTGCTATCAGTAATGGCACTGACTTCTGATGAATACCTACAGTTTTTAAACACACTAGATGCTAAAAAGGCTTAGAGATCAGGGGGCCCTCCCTGGTGACGCAACAGGTTAAAGTGCAGGATTACAAAGCAAGCTACAGCCACTTCAGCACAAGTTTGATTCGTGGCCAGGGAAGTGACCCACATGGCACAGCAGACTTCTCCTGTTTCACCTGCTTTTCCCCTCAGCATTGCACTTTGTCAATTTGTCTGTTTTGCTCCCCACTATGTCTCCAGTGAATCCTCTCACCGCCCGTGCACCCAGTTCTGTGTGCATAAATAAACAAATCTTTAAAGAAAAGTTTTAATGATCAAAGACCAGTTCATCTTCACAATTGTGTCATGATGAAGATAATAATACCGATTTTATAGATGAGTCAGCTAGGTTCAGGGAAGTTAAGTGATATGTCCAAGTTATAACAAATAACACTGAATTACACTGAGTGAAAAACGAGAAAGTCTCAGCTGGGTGCTACTCTGTCCCAAACACCTATTTTGAAACCTCTTTATCAAGTCCCCAGGTTCAGAGCCTACAGGTTAACAATGGTGGCTGGCTAGAATACAGGGCTCTGGGCTACCCACTGAACCATTTCGAAGTTTACCTTCTAATTATGTCAAATAAAGCTTATTTCTAGTAGTGGCACCAGATGATTTTCAAAAATACATATTATTTTAGTTTAAGAAATTCATTTACTTTAAAGGACCTCAGTTAGTAGTTCTTGCCCAGGTCTTCAGAGCAAGACATAAGAATATCTGAAGTCTGGAAAAGACTTTGATATATGCCAGAGTAGAAACACTGGGATTCTAACCCAGTGTTGTCTAATAGAAATGGAATGTTGGGGCTGTAAATCATGTAATTTACGGCAGCCACATTAAAAAAGAGAAATGTGGGGGCAGGGAAATGCACTGGACTATGGTGATGGCACATGGGTGATTTGGTGATGGGAAGCCCATGGGGATTACAACTGAGATGAAAAAATGCACAAAATGATGTAAAAATAAACTATTATATTATTAAAAAAGAGAAATGTATGTTAATGATATTAATATGTGATATGCATTTACAAAATAAAACCTAATGTATAAGAATATGTCATTTCATATAGTCAGTATCAAATTATTAGTAATATATTCTACTTTTTTGGTACTAAGCCTTTGCAATCTGGAGTGTGTATTATAACTACAGCACATCTTAATTAAGTGTACAATAGCCATATGTTGCCAATGCTATACTTAACAAGTTAGAACCACAGTCAAGTGAGAGATCACTGACCTCACAGTTTTCTTCTGTACTTGAATCCGAGATGGTCATAGTTGCCATCCTTCACCTCAGCTTTTACAAGTCCAGAAGACCTTTCATGTTCCTCCAGGGCTGTAGGAGTCTGTAAGTGGGTTGATATAGTGGCCTGATGTATCACCCCCAATGACCTTATGGAGCTCAGAAGGCAGGTCAGTGTGAGTCTTGGGCCTTTTGCACTGGTAGGCAGAGGAAGGATGGACTCTAGGGGCAGTCCAGCCAAATGGCAACTGCATTTTAGGCTTAATGTAGGGGAAAGACTGACTTGCTCCCTCTATTTTTCAGACAGGTGGCACCATGGTGGCTGGTGAGATGGTATGAGATATGTGGTATCATTTTATAGCTTGGTTAGATTACTACATAACTCCAGCTTGAAAGATGTAGAGTCAGGATTTGGACACAGAGAACTGAGTTCCAGAATCTCTATTCTTTATCTATTATGAAAGCACTCTGTGACTGTTAGAGACCCCTCAGAAAAATCAAGTTGCAATATTAGAACATATGGCTACAAGTTATGGGCGGTTATTACGGGCCTTAAAATACCACTTAGAGAAGCCAAGGTTCAGAACTACTACGTATGTTGATGGAGGTCTCAGAGTCATTAAGTTGCCAGGTTTGTTTGCACCCAAGGTCTAGAGCCTCTCACTTGTCTTCCCTGGCAGGTAATCCTTGTTACATCCCAATCGGCTGTGGTGGAGGGGCACCATGTGTTGGGCATGATATTGAAGGGCTTTATACATTTCACCTTTGTCCAACCTCACCATAACCCAGTGAAGTGGCTGTTGGTTGTTCTATTTCACAAATGAAGAGTAGGGTGAGCGCTAATAGACATTACATAATTAGGCAAGCTAGATGGCAAATTCCATCTATTTGTATCTAAATCCATTGATTTGTCTGTCTAGCACACTGTCCTTTCACCCACTATATTCCAATTTATATTCCATTATTGCCAATATATTCCTATGAGAGGGTAGGTAACCTATATTTTTATGATCGGGTAGGCTATCTTTTCTCAGCTCTCAATTGCTTCCCTTTTTTCTTTATACTGCTGGGGTTCTTTTATTTATAAGTGCAAGAGACACTATTGCCACACTGTCCATTAATCAGGATTTGCAAAAGAGAAGAGTATTGGGTGCCTATGTTCTATTACAAGAGCCAGGTAATAATCAATCATCATATTTCATGTGTTAAGAATTGGCTTAGGTTTGAGATCAATATAGGACTTCATTTCTTTATCTCTTAAGTTAAATTTGATTGTGATTGACAAACTGTGCTTTTTCTTTTCTAGTCTGACCCTAGACAACTTCATCAGACAACTGATTTGTATTTGCTCAGCTATGGAACTGTGGTTTCCTGTTTGTTAAGTTTTCTTGTGAAAATAAGACAAAAATATTTTGCACCTCTCAGATAATTATCTTTCTTACAATTAGCTCTCTCACAGTCGATTGCTTTCATGATCTTGGTGCAAGGGGGTGCATTTTTGAAGTTCGCTAGCTTGTTGCAGTGTTACTGCAAATGACATGTTAAAAGAATCCTTAAAATATAATGGGATTTCCAGTTGGCCCTGCCTAACCTTTTTCATTACAAATAGCTTATATCTTCCCAAACAAGTTCATTGTAGTATTAGAAATTAGAGACTTAAAAATAAAGTAATAGTGATAATGGTAGTAGAGTAATAGCTTCAATTGATTGCTTATTATGAAACAGGAACTGGGCTAAACCCTTTACAGACGTTATTTTACTTAATATTGAAGGAATTTATGCTAGGTCTTAGTATGAATAGAAAATAAAGTGCCACTTAGGCTTAAGTCTATTAGTCTTCAGAAGCTGGTAACTGTGGGTTTAAATCTTAATTGCTTGCTAATTAGCTCTGGGAGTATATTAAGTCTCAGTTTTGCTGACTATAAGAATGGCAATAAAGACATTTTTACAAGGTTTTTGCCAAGTATAAATAATAAGTTAATTTAATTTAATAAAGTGCTTAGTCCTGTGCCTGATAAATAATAAACTCCCACCCCCATATGTATGTTTCACTAAGCATAAACACACACATGGATACATACATACACACATGTCCATGTGACTCAAGGTTCACTCTTGATTAGTACGGATACAGGAAAATTCTACTACCTATAATAACTGAATAATTTAATATAGAGGTATACTGACATTATTCATTGGGCTTTCATTTACTCAGCGTATCTCTATTAACAAATACCTATTAAGAATCGATTAATCAGCGAGTCTTGGGAATACAGAGCTAAATGAAAAAGATAGGGTTCCAATATTCATTCTGGTGAAAGAGTCAGAATGTCAGAAGAATATGTAATTGTGATTTCTTTGCAGGAAAAAGACTTGGTGTTTTGAAAAAAAAAAAAAGTATACATGTGAGGCACTTATCAGTCTAGGGGAACAGGGAAACCTACAAAGATCTGGTTGTATCCCAGATCTTTGTAGATTTATCCCTTGGGTGTTGTCAAAGTAGAATCATGTCAAGTAATAAATATACCACAAAATGGCTTATCTATGAGACTTATGAATTGGGGATCTAGAAGTCTGAGTTTCTCTGTACGACCTGCTTACTCTGTCTAAGAAGGAAGCATGATGCCATTAGTCAGAACCAAGAAGACTTGGGGGCTATACCACCAACAGAAGGAATTTTAAATGTGAAGAGGAAAGATTGAACTGAAGAGGGAAGAACTACTTGTTTTTTTGGGAGTGTTAGTGACCCACATGGCTGTTGAGGCTCCTGGTTCTCTGCACGTGCTCACTGGCAACTCACTCTCTCTTAGAAATGTAACCAATAAATAAAGTGGGCCTGAGTAGTACATAAATTCTGGGGTGGGTCTGTTTTCATATCTAAATGTTGGCAAGAGGATATACCTGCCTTTCTGGACCCTCATACTGTAAAAGTTTGCAAGTTTAGGGCCCTCCCTGGTGGCACAATGGGTTAAAGCACAGCACGATGAAGCTATTGCAGCCACTACAGTCGAGTTCGACCCCAGTCAGGGAGCTGACCCACATGGTGCAGCAGATCTCTCCTGAACTGCTCGCTGCTCCCCTCAGCATTGTTTTTCAGTACATCTGCATGTTCTGCTCCCCACTCTGTCTCTGGTGAATCCTCTCACCCTCTGCACCTCTGGCCTGTATCCCAGTTCTGTATGCATAAATAAATAAATATATTTTTTTAAAACTTTGCAAGTTTAGGGAAACAATTAGGGTTAAGTATTTCTAGGGGATATGTTAGTTTACACAGAAAATGACATTCTTTACAAATAGTAACCAGTAAGAAGTATGAGATCCTAGACCAGAGGTGAGGTAACTGTTGAAACCAGAGGGATGGTAAACATAACTGGGGAAAGTTGCATTTGTAGAATTCGTCAAGGGTGAATCTGGACCTGGAGGTGTTTACTGAACATCATATCAGCCTTTTTATTTGTATGTGTTTTTAGTATTTATAAAATATTTTGGGGACTGCAACTTAACTAAATGTTAAGATTTAGGCAATGAACCACCAGCTTTATTTACTTGATGTGAAACATCTGGGTATTGTAAACATATCTGGAAAACACCAGATGTTGGGCAGTGTGAGATAAAACATCTGGACAGACATGGTAGGATGCTTGAAGTCAAAAGCAGCTAGATTTGAGCTTCATCTCTCCACATGGCTATGCTGTTCTTTTATTGGGTGTGCAATATTATTCCAGCACTGATTTCTGATATATATATATATATATATAACAATATGGGAGTCATATATATGTGATCTCTCTCTCACACACAAACTTTTAGAAAAAGAAGACACAATTACCTTTCATCCTCCGTACTGTGTAAAAAGTAGAGTCATGGATAATTAAAACATCAGATAATCCAAAGTGATTTCTCAATTTGTCTAACTATTTTGAAGTTGCCACCATAGCCATATTTAAAAGTGGATGTTTCATAGGACATTATTTCAGGGAAGCTATACTGCAAAATTCTGATTCAGAAAATACTACAGATCTTTTATTGCTTTTTCTGAACCAAGTCAGCTTCTCTTTGAACCCTGCTACATTCTCTTGAAATCCCTTTCCCTGAAACTGGAAAAAATGCACATCTCCCTCCTCCAGAATTACATAATAGTAGAGTGGGAAGAAACTGTCGAGATAAATCCAAGCTGTCAAGTACTCTTTGAAAACATAATCCTACTATTCCACACTACTGATCACCTCCCAGATAAGACAAGAGCTGATATATGAGCTGATATATGCAATAAAGACAAACTGATCATGAATTAAAAAAACTCTCTATGCTTCAGTGTTTACAATCATTACCATGGAATAGAAGCTTACTTTACAAGGCTCTTGTGAAGATTGAAATTAATTAAAAAGTGTTAAGCATGGAGACGAAAATATTTTGAGGTTTGTATTAATGGTTCTGAGGTTGATGGTGATAAAGATGATGTAATCTTCAAGTAACATGATGTGATTTGGTCATTCATTTGATCATGAATTCAGCTGTTAATGTCTGCATATTTGTTTTCATATGTTCTTATTAAAATAAAGAAGAATCACTCTGCTGAGGTTAAATTCATATTGCCAACATTTCACTAACCTAGTCTAAAGTTTTAGCCAGTGCTTCTTTGTAGGAAGAGCTTTAAACCTATTGACAATAAACAGGATCTAAGAATGAGTGTGTGTGTGTGAGTGAATATTTCATCTGGTTGCAATTATGTCTGGAAAAGACATTTAAGGTCATTTGAAATTTCACTTGGGAGAAGGAGTCACTGCTTTGATCAATAAATGCCTTGAACATTGCTAGATTCTCAGAAGGCACACAGTATGTGTTATCTAAATTCTGTTCATGTGTTAGTATCTTTCATTGGATTCTAAGTTTCTTAGGGGAGTTGCTTAGCCACACATGTCCCTAGTGCTGAGTCAAATGCCTGGCATATACATGACTTCATATGTATACACAGACACAGCCACACGCATTGAAAACAAAAAAGTGGATGCAAGAAGAAAAAAAAGGAAAAAATATTTTGGCAGAGTCACTTAGAGGAAAATTCTGGATTTCAAAAATCTGTGTTTCCTGAATTATCTGAAAGATACAAGAAACTTAAAACACTATTAAAAAGAAAATTGAATGGCTGGAAGATAAAGATGAAAGAAGGTTGTTGTGGGTTATTTTATTTTAAGATTTTATTTATTTGTGCATACAATAACTGGGGTACAGGCCAGAGGTGCAAGGTGTGAGCAGATTCACTAGAGACAGAATGGGGAAACAGAACAGGTGAATCTACTGAAATACACTGCTGAGGGCAAGACGGAGAGGTCTGCTGTGCCATGTGGGTCACCTGCCTGGCTGGGATCGAATATATGCTGCAGTGGTTGAGGATCACCTCACAGTGTTGTGCTTTAAACCCATTACACCACCAGGCAGGCTCTGTTGTACATTATTTTAACATTTTTCCTTATGCATACATTTCCTGCATTCTTTTAAATGACAGGGTTTGAAAATTTTAGCAGTTTTAGAATAGATATATTTTACTGCATTTGACCTTTGGCAATGTGAGAAGCTTTCTGTTTAGGGGAAGGATTATGATTACATTTCACACCTCCCTCCCACCAGCATTTTTTTTTTTTTATAAGTGAGCAAGCAGTTAGGTTCATGAAAAGAGCTGCTATTTTTCAAGCATTCCTTATGTCTTTCTAGAATTGAAGACCCATTATTCTGTCATACATCAACCCATCTGTCAGCCAGCAACAGATGGTTAAAATGAAGAACTTCTGAAATACCAGGGAGGAAATTATCCTGTACTTCACCATCCACAGTTTCAATTCAGTCAGACTTCAGCAAATTCCTTTGCCACTTTCCCACTCATCGTATGATGTGAAAGTGAGGGGAAATATTACATTTGAATTACAAATCAGAAGTCATTCCTCAAAAAGATGGCTAGTGCATTCTGAGATGTTGGCTTGACTTTGTTCATTGGAGAGAATGTAGACCTGGGTTTGAATCTCAGCTACTTCACCTCTTTTGCAATCTATTTGAATTTGTAGGTTTTTATTTCCTCAGTTGAAATAGCAGATTCAGTAGCTTGTCTTAGAAAGTTATTGCTAGAACGAAAAGAGCAAGAATAAACTGTCATACAATATATTGCAAAACTAAGCACGGGGTCAGTGATAGATACTATTGTTTCCCCATCTCTGTTCTCTCCCCTCTTCCTAAAAGTTTATTCCTGAGCAAGGATTCTGTCTGACCAGCATGATTTGAGGAGGTGCCAAAGAACAGAAGGAGGGTAGACATGAAAAAGTAGCAGTGTGGATGAAGATGGATGTCAGCCTGTCTGTCTGCAATATGTGTGGTATCCAAAGAGTAACTCACCAAAACACTGTGCTGTGTGGTGAGTGTGTGAGGGGAATGTATTGTACATGGCATTGAAATGTCATTGCATTTTAGGGGGATACATATTTTTGTCAGCTGGGGGATTTGGGGAATCTCAGCTACAAATTCCCAAGAGTCATCATATATTTCTTGGCTGTCATTTTCAATCTGGAAGAATTAAATATTTGTGATTTTTACCTGACAAGGCATAAATATTAATTGAAGCATAAACATACTTCAATCTTTATTTTGCTGATTCCACTTATTTTTGTCAGTTCCATCATGTTTCCAATATTTAGCTGATGGTATTTAATATTCATAACTTTTTTGTGGAGGCAGTGGGAGAGCTTGGGAGTATAATCTCCTCAATGCTATTGTTCCATAAGTGCTGCTGTGTGTGGTAAGAGATAAGGACAGGCCTGAAAGCACTGAGAGGCAAGATGTGTCTCTAATGCCATAATTCTCATGATCATCTCGTTGAAATGTAGGTCTGGAGAAGATCTGAGAATAAGCATCTTTAACATGCTTCCAAAGCATGCCAGGGCTGCTGGTTCATGACAAACCTGGAGGAAGTCCTACTGAGCCAAAGAGGAAATGTCCTCCATAAAACTTCCCAGTCTCCTCCAGCATCTACCACTCTCAAAGAGCCTTCCCACACCACTATGCAAACAGCACCATTCTGTCTTATATTCCGACAAGCAGGCCTCATTTTACCAATTCAATGTCAAGGCCACTTTCTTTTTACTTTCTCTCTTGCAACATTTATTGAGCAGCTTCTATGTACCAGGCACTGTGCTAATTGGTAACCCCATTAACTCTCATTGATAGAGTAGGTATTATTATATCTATTAATTATAGAGGCACAAAGAAAGTAAATAAATTGCCCAAGCCCACTCAGCTAGCAGGTGGTAGCTCCAGAACATCAACAGTTTGACTCCAGAGCTTGAACTGCAGTTATTAAGGGTTTTTTTAGATTATTGACTGGAATGGGGGCACATATCTTTGCATAGGTGACAGCACCTATTCTAATGTTAGATCTAATCAATATAAGCAGATAGAGTAAAACTCTTACAAATAAAGAAGAAACATACAAATGCTGATTTTTTTTTTTTTGGTTTCCCTTTTTTTCCAAACAACCTGCTTAATGAAACCTGTGGAGCTAAGTCTCAAGGGATTAGGACTAATTATACTAGACAAAAATACTAATAATATGTACATAGTTAAGCTGCATATTATTAGAATCTGGGTATGAGTAGTTTGCTATGTGGGTACCACTTGACCTACAGCATATTACAATCTGCTAATGTGAGCTCTCATTATGTGCTATATTGAATTCTGTTGATGAGAGGAAGAAATAAGCTATTTAAAAAGTGAAGGTTCTATCTAAGATATTCTTAGTCACAAAGAGGACCCTGATTCCACACAAATTTGCAGAAATTAGTTGAATGGTATAATAACCTTATACCAGTTTGCAGATATGCCCCTGTTAATTGCCACACATAATATCATTCCTTAAATTCTTTTTCACTATTACAAAAATAAAGCCAAGTAGGAAGTGTAATTTTAGAGTACAAAAGCTGTTTGTACCCTATTCTAGAGGTTCAGTAGGTAACACCCTAGTCCTAGATTGGGGGAACCACCCCCATCCCATGTATGAAGCCATTGGAAAACACCTGGGAAATAAACAGCTTGCAAATGCTTGGTTTTGATGATCTCAAGAGAAGGTGAAAGGTAACTTAAAGGTAATCACATGTAGCTACAGTTAAAAAGAAATCCCTGGGCCCTCCCTGGTGGCGCAGCGGGTTAAAGCACTGCACTGAGAAGCTAAAGCCACTTCCGCATGAGTTCGATTCCCGCCTGCCCCGGAGGTGACCACATGGCGCGGCAGACCTCTCCTGACCCGCCCGCTGCTCCCCTCAGCAGTGTACTTCTGCCTGTCTGCTCCCACTCTGTCTCTGGTGAATCCTCTCACCCTCCGCATCTCTGGCCTGTACCCCAGTTCTGTATGCGCAAATAAATAAAAATCTTTAAAAAAAAAAAAGAAATCCACACTTGCAATAACAATGACCTTTTAAATGTGTGGGAAATGTGAGAGCTGAATGACATGCAAGTGGTGCTGGGTTCTAGAGTCATTTGTAATGGGAAAATCACCAAGAATGGAAATAGTCTGTGATAAAACTTTTCAAATCTCCCATAGTGAGTGACAGCCTCGCTTTTGTGTGTGCACAAAATTGTGGGCTTGGGTTTAGGGACCATAGATGAAAATTGCCTATCTTTGAAGTCAGGAACTGCTTCGATTCAGGGAGATGCCCACTGTGACTCTGAGGGAGCTGACGGAGCTATGGCTGTGATATAATTCCTGATCTGATGATGGACAAATTGCACTTTCCCCCAACTCTATATATTCTGTGTATGTTTGTTAATTTTGCTTTTATTATTTGATAAACACATATCACTGAATAACCATACATTAAATGCACTCCACAATGTTGTTAACTTGGAATGGCCACGAGGTTTTTTGCGAGGTTTTGTGTAGTGGCAACTTGCCCTTGTCCCACCCCACTTATCCAAAGGCTTCAAAATCAGGGTTCTCGACCCAGCACTCCCTTGAAGCAATTTATGAAGTGTCAAAGCAGAACACAGTTTCGATGAGCCTTTTTTCTGTTTTGCATGTAGCTATTCTGACAGTGCCCAGGCCTGTGGGAGAGACAGCCCTTTGAGTGCTCTTCTTTACCATCTCCCCTTCTCTGGTTCTTCAGACGTTCAGCAGGGCACAGGAGCTAGTTGCGAGGGTTCTAAAGTCAGCTCTGGCACTTCATACTGACTTGTGTGCCTTAGCTAAGATTTCTAAATGCTCTTGCCCTCAGTTTCCTGATCTATAAAGTGGAGGATTTGAATGAGATATAACAAAACACTCATTACATGAGCTTTTAGCATGATTACTTCCAGGCATATTAGACATAGGTCAGGATTGGTTAACAGTAAAACTTAATTGTCAGGAATGAATTCCCAAAGCAGGTCACTGGTTGTGAGCTCACTGGAAGTGAGAGTGGGTATGCTGAGGCCAACCCATTGAACCCGAGTGAGACAATTCACAAGCTATAAGGACCAGAGGCTGACTGCGTGGAAACTAAGTCAAATCAGCTTGATGCAGTGTTAATAAAGCCTGACACTTGTGTTAGGTTAATAATGCCTCTACCACTTGGAAGAAAGCAGCCACTGCCCATTGCATTTCTTTCTGAGATCCTTGTACTGCACTGTGAGCCTCGTTTTGGGGGGATATTCCTTTCCATCTTATTCTGAGACTGACACAGCCATCAAACTCCCCACAGGTTGTCTCTGACTTAGGATTTGTATTACTCCAAGCAAAGCATCATTATTAAAGTACTATTTTCGGAGTCACATTTTTAGTTGCTCTAGGGTACTTAATTTCCATGAATTTAGGAAAGAAATGCAACCTTTCTTACAGATGCTGTTGTGTTTCCTAGATCACCTGCATTTTATTAATATACATATATTTTCCCAAAAGACAAGCAGGACTTTCTCAAAACTGTGAGTTCTATTCTATAGAGGTTTGGATGAACTTTACTCATATCAATAATGATGAAATGAGGAGCTTTCTTTTCTGAATAGTTACTAACTTCTTTCTTGCTAAATAAAACATGGATGTGAGGACAAATTTCTCTTTAGCCATTAGAGAGCAACAAGTTTAATTGTGTCATATCATAGTTATTTTAAAGTATGAATGTGAAGAACTTACAAATGAAAATTCATAGTTCATCTTTAATAATT
The DNA here is from genome assembly GCF_000260355.1 of Condylura cristata. Taxonomy (NCBI): domain Eukaryota; kingdom Metazoa; phylum Chordata; class Mammalia; order Eulipotyphla; family Talpidae; genus Condylura; species Condylura cristata. The sequence goes on from NW_004567105.1 coordinate 51,057,365, forward strand.
AAAAAATGGAGCACTTTACCCCCTCCCCACCATCCCATGTGTGGTGTTCAAAACTAAGGAGAAGTGCCAGAGTGTTCTTCCTTAAAATAATGCATCACAAGTTTTCTTGTGGTTTATAATGAGCTATGGGCAACTACATGCTAACACATACCAAGTGGACACTGGGAATATAATAATGGGCTAAAGCACACAAAAATCCCTACAGAATCTCCTTTCTTACAAGGAGACAGATGGCAAATAAAGATATTGGTGAATTATGTGGCTGTTTGGATCATGGCATTATGGAGAAGAAATAATGCAAAAAGAAGTATAGAGTGATATGATGGGACTGATACGTAGGTACTGAAATTCTCAGTAGCGTGGCCAAGGAACTCTAAGGAGAAGGTAGGTTTTGACTGGGGACCTGAAGAAAACAAAGGAGTCATGTGTACATACGGGCACAGGGCTCTGAGTCAGGCTAGAGAAATGCAGCCTTGGTTTATTTGCTTTGTAAGGACTGAACAGCAGTTCTTTTTTTTTTTTTTTTTAAGATTTACTTATTTATGCTTCCAAAACTGGGGTAAAAGCCAGCGGTGTGGTGGGTGAGAAGATTCACCAGCGACACAGTGGGGAGCAGAACAGGCAGACTGACAAAGTACAGTGCTGAGCAGAGCAGTGGGCAGGTCAGGAGAGGTCTGCCGTGCCATGTGGGTCAGCTCCCTGACTGGGGATCAAACACTGGGAATATAAGATTGGGCTAAAGCACACAAAAATCCTCCCTGACTGGGGATTGAACTCGTGCTGCAGTGGCTTCAGAGAGCTTCATAATGCGGTGCTTTAACCAGTTGCACCACCAGGGAGAGCAATTCTGCTTCAAAGAAATGGTGTTTAGGGGAAGGGAAAGGAGACCTCTAGGTGGTTAGTGTCATACTTTCAACAAGGGCTGACCCTAGTCTGGATCAGGGAAGGAGCAACTGAAGTCAAGGAAGGGAGAATAAGGACAAAGATTAAATGGAGGGCGTGAGGGATTTAATTTTGAGGTGGGGGCATCCCAGAAAATCCTCAGGTTTCTGGTTAAGAGATGGTGGTTCCTTTTTCCACAGTGGACACCTCACTATGAGAATGTAGGATTCCAGGGTATCTTAGAGCAGCAAGCACTACCACCCCAGCATGTTGACTTGGTGAACTTATCCACACTGAACTGAAGAAGTTCTGGGAACAGATGGGTCAGGCTCTTAGAAAGTTATTTTATCAAGACATATCCAAGGTGATATTTACCCCATTGAAATTATACAGTTGGGGACTTCCCTGGTTGCACTACAGGTTTAAGCACAGCATTATGAAGTATCCACAGCCACTGCAGTACGAGTTCGATCCCCAGCCAGGGAGGTAACCCACAGCACAGCAGACTTCTTCCATCTTGCCCACTGCTCCCTCAGCAGTGTATTTCAGTCAATTCCCCTTTTCTGTTCTCCACTGTGTCTCTGGTGAATCCTCTCAGCCCCTGGCACCTCTGGCCTGTACCCCAGTTCCTGTATGCATACATAAGTAAATCTTTAAAAACGATACAATTGAAACAAATACCACTGCATTTCTAAAACTCCTCTTTAACTAGGAATGGTAAAGGGAAACCTCTCAACTTTTTCATTTCATGAACTTTTGGGTGTAAAAGTTCAGCACTACCACCTTAAGTTCTTGAGAATTCTCATTGGGAGTCCTTTTCTTTTTATCCCTGAAATATGAGTGTTTTGTAGAGTCCTAACTTCTTACTCTTCCTCCCTCCCCACTTGCTCTCACAGGCTCCTCTGAAGTTCAGATCCACACACCATCTCTCTGTACTGTCTGTACCTGGGTGCTCTCAACTCCTCTAATTTGACTTGTCTGAAAAAGACTCACTGTCTCCCCTTTGAACCTACTCCTCTACTTGTGGGGATCAGGTAGCTAAGAGCAAAATCTTTGGTTACACTAGGATCCTTCTGAAGATCTTCCTTCCTCTTTTCCTACCCTCGGCCTTTCTTGGGCTATTGTAAGGTAGTGCTGGTGAGACCAGAACCTGCATGGACTGACAGGGTTTCTGTTCTGGCTCCTCCATTTACCAGCCACATTACCAACTTGGGGCTTCACCTGAAATGGAAATAAACACGCCTAGGACTTCTGTGAGTTTTAAATGAGGTGATGCATATGAGATGCACTTAGTTTCGTGTCTGATGCTTAGTAACTGCTCATGAAAATCTGATGCTCTGAGTGGACTAATTGCTTTCTCCTATCCTATTGCCACTATCTTCCAGTGAACCCACACCAGAATAGTACTGAATTGCTACTATGAGCTTTCTAAACCACACGCTTACTAATGCCCCTCTTCAATGGAAAACTTCCAGTTGCTCGGATAAATGGCTTAGACTTCATCCTGACATGGAAACATAAATTTTTGGAACCAGAGATGTTTTAGAAAATGTAAACAGGCTTATCACACATTTCATAGCCTCAGCTCCCACTAAGTCTTCTACCTTTAAATATACTCACCCTCAAGCACGCACCCTCAAAAAATACACTCATACTCACATCCACTCACGCATGTATACACTTACACACACACTCCCTATCTCTTCAGAGTGGGCTGTTACTCTACTTCATACCTCATTGGAGTAGCTTCCTACCACATTTGCTCATAGAAACCCAACCTTTGTTCTCATATTGACATTTGCTTAAAAAAAAAAAAATGTCCCCTAGTTCCTCTGGTTAGGAGTGACCATTTTCCCCTTCCTCCTTTTACACCATTACTTTGCTCTCTGGGCCCTGTCCAGAGCTGACTATTCCTAAGCCAGTCCTCACTACTGTTCAATTTTCTAGGGGCCTCGGAGTTTAACATAGTACTTTGCTTATAACAATTTCTCAATAACTGTTGAATTCAATTAGGAAGATTTCTGTCTCTACGAGCTGAATGTAAACAAGCAGACAGCATTTAAGCATTGCGTTGACTCAGCCACCTGCTGCTCCCTGGTTCACAGTTTACCTTACAACTGAGTGTGAGAACTGTATTTGCATAGCCATCTGTTTTACAAATTGCCAGCAGGCCTGGATTTCCCAACTACACCTTACATTCATTTCTCCTCACTAGTGAGCCTTTTGGTGAGTCTGCCACATAACAGTTTAGACCAGAGATTAAAAACAGATTCAGTTAGTTAGGTTAACTAAAAATGATGGTTTGGGGTTGAATAAAGGTGCAAAGGGACTGTCAAGGGTCCTGGGCTTCTAAGGCTCAACTTTTTCCCTGGTCAGTATGATTGCTAATAATTGGAAGGAGATTTAGATACCATGCTTTCTATGCATGGAATATTATGGTCTGGCTGACATACTGTTAAGCAGAATGATGGTACAATTTTCAGAAAATAACACAGCTGCTTCTTGAAACTTGGAAAGTCATTCCAACTTAGAATTCCCTTCCTAGATTTAGGTGAGGGAAATGACCAAGGACTTTCTAAAATTAACATCAGTTCCTTTATCATTAGACAAATTAACCATCTGGTGTTTGCCTTCTATACTCACAATAAGTCAACTGGATTAGAGTATATCAAATATCAGTAATAATTTATTCTGAAAAGGGCCATGATATCAAACTAACTAACATACAGAGTTGTGAAACCTCTGAATTTATACTAGGCTGATGGATGCTGTTCATATTATGGATTTTGAGGGTCTTCTTAAACTAGTGTAGAGGAGATAGCATACTACAATTTCATTTGGAGTTTTCTCTGCCCACTAGTGTTTCAGAGGGGACATAAATAAAGAAAGTGATTTTCCTTAAAGATAGGAACTTAAATCATACTTAAGTTGCATACCACAAAACTGTGGCATTTTGGATCATAAAGAAGTAGGTAACTGTAGTAAAGATGATGATAGGCTTTTTTTTTCTTTTTACTGAAATAGAGTTTAATACAAAAGAAAAATAAAAATTTAGCTAGAAATCTCAGTGTCCTTCCAAAGCTTGCTTGGAGAAGTTACAAATCACACTCTTATTATATACTTCACTCGAGTGTGTTTCCACAAAAGCTCTTTCTGACTCTCCAAAAAAAGTACATTTACTGCTGACAATAATTCTACCCACCCCGAAAACAAGAAGCTTAGCCCTTATGATGTGTTTCCCCTGTTCTGATGATTAAAGTTCCTTTGAGTAAACTGGCAGATGTATGTTTGAATCTTATTTCATCTATGAAGCATTCCCCACAATCCCAGACATGATTAACCTTGGTCTTCTCTCTAAAACCAGTGTTGCAGCAATCCAACTGTAGTTTGAAGCCATGAGAACAATAGTTGAGAAAGGTAACTTTCATTTAGAATCTCTAACTGGTTACTAAGTATGGAGGTCCTTTTGATGAATAAGCAAGGTCAGATGGTACAGGGATGCAAACTGTGAGAATGTTCCTTTCATATAATAGGAGAGCAAGGTGACGGCAGAAGAAAGCTAATCTAGAAGGCTGTAGACTCAGGCAGAAGGGAGACGGAGGTGCAAGAGGTAGCAGAGGAAATTTTGGGTTGCAAGCACTTGGCATAGGGTGGGCATGAAGTGGGGTTCTGAAATGAAGAACAAGTCTCTAATGACTTACATAAATATGCCCTGATTTTGTAGTATAAGCCTGTTATAGACTATTGCCTGTTGCTCTGCTTTAATGATTTGAAAGTGCTCACTTTCATATTTTCAAAAGTGTCTGGAAGACATATTAATAGGCCACACAATATAGATCTCTTCTGATTATACTCTAAAGATCAGACATATTAACTTTAACTCACTTGTTTTCCTGTCTCTATCCAATACTGTGTATTGAGTTCCATGTTAGGGATTGGGATACAATGAAAATTAAGGGGTGGTCTTTGTACTCAAATATCTCACAATACAGTGGGGGTGGCTAATAGGTAATTAAAAGGTCATACAAAAGGTTTCCTCCACTTGGCATTACTGATATTTTGGATTGGATTCTTTGTGGTTCTAAATATTCTGTGCACCCAAGGGTGTACAGGGCATCCCTGACTTCTAACACTAGATGCCAGTAACACCCTTTGGGAATAACAGAGACATTCCCCAAGGCCGGGCAGAGACTTCACTCTCAATACCCAGTCAATACTTGATAAGTTCTTGATGAATGAATGAAATGCATTAACCTATCACCCGTTAGGGTTCTTGGAACAAACTCTGGTAAATCCGGGGGGATGAGTTTAGATAGAATTTGGTCAGTGAATTTTACTTTGATTCACTGGTCCCAATCCAGTTTCCAGAAATACCCTAAGAAGCCCCTATAGAACTTACTCCTTAAATACCACAGTGCAGATTTTCCCGCAGTTCTTTTCCTGCTAGTAAACACAGACTGTTGAGTAATTTTTCAAAAATCAGGTATATTAAAAACTAAATAGCCATGACAAAACCACATAAATATTTGAAAGTTCATCAACCACAGCAGAAAAGAAAAGAAGCCAGAAAAGAGGGACAAACAAAAAGCTTTGACATTCAACTAACGGCTTCATCAACTAACTGATGCACCTACTTGGTAGCTTGAAACCAACTGTGTCTTGGCAGTAAATATTCCTTGCAAGCTACAGTTTAGTCTTCTGAGTTTTGATACAGGCATCCTATCTCTAAATGCACTATTGTTATACTGCAGTCGAAGAGAAGCAAACTCACAGCACAACTCACAAGTCCATCTTTTATAGAGCCTTTGCCCTGACCAGGCAGACTGGAAAAATGGGACAGCAGGGCTGATTGGCAAGATAGGGCTGTGTTATGCGATGTCTTTTCTTTATGGACTTGACTTGCCGAGCAGTAACAGACCTTTCTGTGAATAAGCTATGTGACCTTGGACAAAGGAGAACTCCTCTGGGCCCTTATAGTTAGAAATGGTGGGCATAGAAAGGGATGATTTCAAAGGTGTTTACAGCACATGATTATATTTGTAATTTCACATCCTGAGATTTATGGGATCAAGGGGTTCACAGTATTAATTTTATTGGGGGGGGAGCTGTTAAGGAAAACAGCATAGAAATAGCCTCACCACCATCCTGGCCTCTTTCACTAATAGGCTCCTTGAGTGTGATGAAACCTCACGGCAGAGTTCTGAGGTTGGCAGCCACAGAGAGAGAGAGAGTGGGGTGTGTGAAAAGTCCCAGTCCTCCCAGAACCTGGCTGGTCTGTGTGGACTATTATGACATTATGACTATTATGACATTCCATCCAGTGGAAAATGATTCGGCTGGTAGAGTCAGGATTTGGGTTACCGGGTCTTCCTATTCCAAGATAAATATTCCCAGCCACTGTACAAATATCCACTATATTATTTACAAGTTGCAATTAATAATAAAATTATTATGGGAGTGCCAAATCATGATCTCTTTACTGATTCTCCAGAGGTTAATTTTACTTGTAGTATTTCTTAAGCACACACACCAAACCAATAGAAGTTTCTTCTTTATTTCAATGTTGCTACCTTTTTAAAAAAAAAAAAAAGTCTCCTCCCTCTTTTAATTCCTACTGGAAGTAGCTCATTTTCAATACTTATTAAAAATGCAGAAATAGTCCTAGGAGGCTTCTAGAGGTCTAAGTTCATGAAGTGAATATGCATAAAGGCAGGAGAATATCAAGTTTTTATAATTACACCTTTTCATGCATACCATTCATAGAGTGAAAGTGGCTTTGATTTGGGCTGATTTAATATAGCTTTTCTAATTTAAATCTATTCCTTCATTTTTACTTAGCTATTGTTAATTCTAGATGAAAAGAATAGGTTCTAATTTCCAACTTCAACGAACCAGTAAGGATTCTGTATTTCTAAACACGAGTGATAAAGTAGTTTTTAATTTCTGTCCTTTTTCCCTAATTCAAGGACTTTGGAGAAGTAAAGTATTTCTGGTTTGGAGAGATAAACTGTTAAAGGAGAGGACAAAAGAGGAGAGAGAGCCACAGACTTAGGTGACTATGACTGCCCAACTTATGCCTTACTCAAAGTCATCTTTCTTACAAGAACAATGCTTATGACAGGATTTTTAATAACCTCATAACAAAATTTAGGTAGTTAAGAAGGCATGCAATAATAATAATAAAAAAGATATAGCTACAAGTGGAATTTTGATGAATATAAAGTCCTGTTAGATCACTTGGTTGAACATAAGAATCAGCTAGAAAGATTATGAGCTGAATTATACCTGAAAAAAAAAAAAAAACACTTAATTTGCTAGGATGAGTGGTTGCATAAAGAATCTTCAGGTAGATATATATAATTGGCTTAAAATGAAATTGAGTGGATTTGAGTGGATATACTAGTTAAAAAGTCCATGAATACCACACATTGGAACTTGGAGTTCTTTCCTTTAATAAGAACTTACTGAATTCCCACTCTGCACCCAGCTCTGTTCTAGTTAGTGCTAGTTCTTCCGAGATTAAGCCTGTCCTGCCTCCAACTTCATTTTCCAGTGTAAGAAACTGACACATAATCAAAAAACTGAAAATGTGGTATTGTTTTAGTAGCATAGAGGTAGGTGGCATACCTTATCCAACCAGGAAAATGTTCTCTTCCTGAGAAATTCCATTTGTTTCAAAGGTAAAGTCTGACTTAACTTTTACATAACCTAGGACGTCATTCACAGATAGTCTATCATCAACTTCCTTTACTAAGGTTAAAGTATGAAGTCTCAGTGAATTAGCATTGTTTTATTAAACACAGTAGAAAAGAGATTTCTCTTTATTCCTTACAAGCATTTGGAAATTATCTGAATTTTGAAAACAGAATATTACCAGTTCTCTATTTCTATTTCAGGAAAATTCTTATCTAACTCTTTAAAGGGGATGGCTTGTTTTCTAGAGTAATTCTTTGTTTTCTGATTACATATTTATCAAATAAACTCACCACCAGAAAGCAGGTTTCACATGTAAACTCTGAAATGATGCTTCAGAGTTTACAAATATGAATTCACCTTGATGAAGCACAGTTATAAATACACTTTTTAAATAAAAGATATGAATTAAGGCCAAAATTACATTTTTCAGAGAGGGACAGAGACTGTGGGGATGATACAGATGCTATATTCAGAAAAAACCGCAAAACAGAGAGAACTTGGGGTTTTTAGGGTTGGCCAACTCTGTATGCATGGTACATGTTGTGGGTGGTACTTGAGAAGAATTAGGGTCCACTGTCTGGGAATAGCAAGCTCAGTTTCTTTAAGATGAGTCATCTATGAAAATCAGTTTCCTGTAATTTTTGAAATTCTGATGCTTAAAATGTAGCAGTTCCAAAGACACTTCTGATATCTACAGACCCAGATCTTGACAGTGCTGACTGTATATTTTGGGGAGTTCTCTCTATATTTACCTTGGAATATATGTATGTTTGCTCTGTGCCGCAATTGTTAATTACAGTCACTGGCACACAAGAAGAACTCAACAAAAGTTCTTGATTATGATTATGTACATCCTAGCCTTGATTATCAATTAGAAGACCACTGGTTTCATTTTTAATACTGTCTTTAGGAATGATAGCTGTGTTAGAACTAGCCCTTGCCCTTCAGATATTTAACAATAAGTGGGGGAAGCAGGCAGCTACACCTAACTGAAATACAGAGTAGTAATGTTTTTCACACAGAGAAAGAACTCCAAAAATCTGAGGAGGGAGAGAATTCTCCCATTCATATATCTTCGGGAGTAAGGATGTAGAAAGCAAAGGTTTATATTTCCAGGAACAGATAGCATTTGAAATGGGGCTTTGAAAATAAGTCAAATTTTGACAGACTGAGATGGGAGAGGTAGTAGGTTGAGACTCAATGAATGCAGTAATATAAATCTATGCGGCAGGTCCAGGGAACGTTAAGTGGCTCCATTTGACTAATCATGGGACGTAGGAAATGGTATAGCTCATGGCTTAGGAAGGCCGTGAATGCTGGCATGAGGAGTGAGGCTTTGTTTCTATAAGGCATAAATAGCCAAAGGCATACACACAGCTATCTGGAGTGATGCTTGGATGAACAGAAGATGGGAGGTAGTAGACTAGTTCACTGAGAGTCTCCATAAATATAACTCAACATGAATCAATTCTCTCACAGCCCCTCATCCACTCTACTCTCTATAACTGTGTCAATCCTTAAGGAACAAGGGTTTCTTAAAACCCAACAGCTGGATCTTCCAGTCAGGGACACTAAACCAATGTAGTTTTTTTTCTTGAATCTTGATCGACTTTTTATAGAAAAAGTGGGGGGAAAAAGCCATAGAAGGCTGTGAGGAAATAACTTTATTGGGGATTTGAAAGGAGGCATTGGATTTCCTCCAGAAGCTCTCAGGAGGTGACAGCAGCAGGCAGAGTTGGACAAAGGCACTCACTGATTTTGCTGTTGCCCAACCAGCTGCTGGTTTGCCACATAACGGAACAATGCAGGGATTGGAGACACCCCAGGGTAAAACTTATAAAGCATTCCATTATTTAAAAAAAAAAAATCCTCAAATGAAATTCGTAGGTTTGTTTTCTTCTGCTTGCAACCAGAGGAGTAGTTAATGGTCTTGAACTTCACTCACTGAATCCCACCGAGAAAGGGTAAGGCCAAAGCTAAGGTCATGCAGAGTCCAGAGCTGTGCTAAGCTTATGCCACCAAGTAGATTAATGCCCATCGTGGGGATTTTTCCCTCACAATTAAGGCTTGAGCTTCTGCATACTTAAACATGGCTTGAATTGAATTTCCGATGTCCCTCAGTATCTCAAGTCTCAAAGCAAATGTTTTAGTGGCAGCTTCTTTACAATAGGTTGTGTTACTTTTTTTCTTCTCTGGAAAGAAAATTCCCTTTGTAGCTCTTTTGAGGAGCATTTTCCTTCAGTAGAGTAAGACTGTACGGTCTGGGGTAGAAGCAAAAGGTGGAATTCCTGTTTTACTCAGATCAGAGGTAATTTGTTAGTGATATGTTTTATGTGGACTAAAAAATAGAAACTTCTTTAAAAATCAGGAAGACAATCCATTTCTGGGTTTTTATCCTAAAGCAATGATTTAAAATATTTGTCAAGATTGAGAAGCAACTTTGACCACCACAGTACTGCTTATGAGAGAGGAAAATTCAAACTCACCCAAAATTTAAAGTTGACAGGAAAAGGATTGACTAAAAATTTTAATTTATCTTAATGTAATATAATCTTATACAGCCATTACAAATGGAAACAATTGCAGCACTATGACCCTGGCCGCAGCCAGGTTCAGCACAAGTTCAATCCCTAACCAGGGAGGTGACCCACATGGCGCAGCAGGCCCTGCCTGCTGCTCCCCTCAGCAGTCAGTCTGCCTGCTCTCCTTTGTCAGTCTGCCTGTTCTGCTCCTCACTCTCTCTGGTGAATCCTCTCACCTCCTGCACCTCTGGCCAGTACCCTAATTCTGTATGAATAAATAAATAAAATTAAAAAACAAACAAATGGAAACAAAGCTAACTAATAATGAACATAAAAATAGCTAACAGAGTTACTCAACTTTATTCTTGCTTGGTCTTATGAATGAATAAACTGTTATTAGGCATTTGCTATATGCTTAGACATTTGTTATTTAATCTTTACAATTATCTTTTGATAAAGCTTATCCTATAACTTTTTTTCAGAGTTCAAGATCATTTTATTTGGCAGGTATCAGAAAATCAAATAAATTAGCAAGCACAAAGGAAAATTTAATGGTTCTTGTAACTGGAAATTCTAGGTTGTAGGTGGCTTCAGGCATGGCCAAATCCAGCTGCATGATTTTTTTGGGTCAATTCTTTCTATGTCTCTATTGCTCTTTTCTCTATATCTAGGATCTGCTTTATTCTCTAGATGGACTTATTTTGCACAGTGGGAGAAGTGATCATTATCAACTGGACTCATAGCTTCCTTGTCTAGCTTCCAGAAAATAATTTCTAAACAAATCCCAGAGGGGACTTATTTTTTTAATTTTTAAAAATTTATATATTTTTTTTACATAGTTCTTTATTTTCATATACTATATGCTTTATCCACTTATCCCAAGGAGTTCCCACCACCAGTTCACCCATGCACCATTACTATAGTCTTTTGTGCTCTTCCCAACCATTTACAACTATTTTCTTCCCCTGTTGATTTTGATTTTTACTTTGTTATAATTACTATTTCCCCCCAACCTCTTATTTGGGTTCCCTAGGGTCCCCAGAGGGGGCTTTGATTGCTGGCTTAAGTCACTTGACCATTTTATTATTGAGTAAGTTATTGTGATTGACTGTCCAACCAGACTATATGATTGGGAGAGGGCTGGTACGCCTAATAAAGGAAGCTGACAAGTTAAAAAAAGTGTCTCCCATTTTATGGGGGTGGAGTGGGGAATGGGATCAAAAACAGTGAGGAGTGGGAAATGCACTGGGCTATGGTGATGACACATGGGTGATTTGGTGATGGGAAACCCACTGGGATTACAACTAAGATGAAAGAATGCACAAAATGATGTAAAAATAAGCTATTATATTATTT
>NW_004567105.1:51069085-51092176 GCF_000260355.1 Condylura cristata
AAAAGAAAGAAACACATGTCTTTTGCAGCAACTTGGATGGAGCTGGAAAAGATCATGCTTAGTGAGATAAGCCAGAAAGAAAAAGAAAAATACCAGATGGTTTCACTCATAGCAGGAACATAAAGGACCAGCGGGAAAAATAATAATAATGAACAACTATGTATTAGAGACATTTTACAGGGGTGGAATCGGGGGTGGGGAGGAGTGCATTGGACTGTGGTGATGGCACATGCATGATCTGGTGATGGGAAGCCCACGGGGATTACAACTGAGATGGAAAAAGGCACAAATCGATGTAAAAATAAACTTATATTATTAAAGAAAAAAGTGTCTCCTATTATATTATTACTCACTACTGTCCCCATTATTGTGAAGATATTTCCTAGGTCAAAAGCCCTCATTTTTAAGTTCTATACTCTGTCAAGTCTCATGGGCTCCATTTAAGCATTCACTGACAACCCCAAAATAGAAATACTATTTCCTGTTGATTTGTACATGTCTTTATCACAGATGATAAAAGGCACATTATTTATTTTGTGCTTTTAGCCTGATGTTTCCTTGTCATGTCTTGTGAATGTGACTTGCACGCATTAGCTATTCAATAAGTTGTCAGAAATTCTTAGATCTTCATTTTCCAACTTTCATGTAAATTTGGGATAGAAGTAGAACACTGTGAATGTGATTATGTCTTGGAATTTCCTTCACTGTGTGTCACTCTACATATTACTTATAAAGCTAATATAACATATGTAAAATGGTCATAATAATACCTGCTTCAAAAAGTGTTTGGAGAGCCCTCCCTGGTGGAGCAGCGGGTTAAAGCACAGCAAGCTAAAGCCACTTCAGCATGAGTTCGATTCCTGCCCACCTGTAGGTGATCCACATGGCGCCGCAGACCACTCCTGATCCTCCTGCTCTCCCCTCAGCAGTGCACTTCGTCAGTCTTCCTGTTCTGCTCCCCACTCTATCTCTGGTGAATCCTCTCACTGCCCCTGCACCTCTGGCCTGTACCCCAATTCTGTATGCATAAATAAATAAGTCTTTTAAAAAAAGTGTGCAGAATTACAGATAACTTTTAACCTTATTTCAGATCTGAGAAGAGTGTTTGAGAGTAAATGACAGTTGTAAGGAAGACATGTAGCTGCCATTCCCAGACTCAAATGCAAATTCTCTAAGGTTTAGTTTGTTTCCTTTGTATGATTCCCTCTCTTTCCTCCCTGGCATTTGTAAAGTCTACGTTGTCAATATCAACGTTCCTTTCTGCTCATAGCTGTGTCTACTCAGCAGGATAGTGGATCCACTAGGTCACAAATAAACCTCATTGCAATTCTGTCGTTGCTTGAGACCGGGTATGAACTGATCAGATGTTCCTAGGCATTTTAGCACAACATGAGGGTGGATGAAAATTGGTAGGTGTCCGGCAGGCAGGTTATTGAGTCAAGGTGCAAAAATCTTCACCAAGCTCTCAGATATTTTAAATAACCATGTGCCTTATAAGGAGTCTCAGTCAAATGTACTTGGAGTGACTTCCTCTGTGGTCCCAGGGCAAATTTTGCAACATATCTTGAGTGCCTCTGTGACTTTAATTGGGTTGTTGCTAATAAACAATGAAATGAGGATGCTCAGTTGGGAAAGGGTAAGAAGGTCATAAAAAAAATCTTGGCTATGAACTTTGTGCCAATTATTTGAAAGTTTAATGAACCATGGGCATTAGCACAAGGCATTCTTAAGCTGCCGAGAGCCCTAGTGAATCCAAAGCTGCCTGTTTGGGTGCTTCTTCTGGATTCAAAGAAATAAACTTAGCAAATAGTAAGGATATTTTTGCATCATGGGGCAAAATCTTCCCCACCCACAGAGGGGTGGGGACGATTTCATCACTTTCAAAAAATGATAGGAGGAAAGTGAAAGTTTAAACCTGGCTTTTTAGCTGAATGCCCCCAAACAATCAAATTTTCCACGTTTCTTCCTGTTATACAATTGTGCTCTTCACACTCACTTGCTATTTTCAGACTTGCCAGCTGATGAGGGATTCAAGCTCCTGTTCTCTGGAGTCTGGCTAATTTCATGGAGTTGTATCCTTTCACTAAGTATGAGTCTGAATGCCTGGGTGGAGGGGGGTGAGCTGAGGAGAGGGGCGATGAGTAATTGTGGACAGTGTGAGACCTCATCTTAGAGTTGGTGGCTTTCACCTGTAATGATAGCAGCTTATGCTGAATTTGGAGATTTAGAGAAAAAAAAAATATATAACAGAGCATTGATGTTAATTCAATAAGAAACCGTCCAAGCATTTCTCAAGAAGAAAAGTCAGTGGAGTTTGCACTTATCTGCTTGCTTTTTTAGCCAATGAATCCACTGAGATCTATCAAAACAGTTACATAAAAAGCACAGTAGGACACCAAGATAGATGATAATATAAGTTTGATGAAAATAATGATTTGTATTAATAAAAACCTGCTGTTTTTCTGTTTTATGTGTGACAACTCATTTAATCTGACCAACTACTTTATAAGCTAAGAAATAATCTATTTCACCGGTAAAGAAATGATTATGTATGTCAAGTTAGCTCTCTGATGCATAGAGATAATACACAATAGTACTAAAGTTTGGGTCCAAGCAGATCAGTCTGGGTAAGAACCTCTGGGTAAGAACCACTGACCTCAGGTGTCTCCCCAAGACAGATTTTAGCCTCCAAAGTTACCGGAATAAAGCAGATAGCTTGAGGCCAGGAGAGAGGTCTAATTCTACTGCATGCCTCTGGTGGTTAGCACAAGTACCCAGGAAAGCTTAAGAAACCAAATTCATTACTCTTGAATCCAAGAAAGCATTTAATCTTATAATCAGAATGGAAACATCACGTGAGCTTCTGTCTGATTGGAAAAGAAAAAAGTTAAAGCCAAAGTAGGAGAAAGAAGACTCTCAATTAGGTAAAATATTATTAACACATTGTGGCTAACAATTAATTGATCAGGGAAGCATCTCTACCCTCTTCATTTCCAATGTTACACCGTTTTTGTATCTCAGTTAAATGACTTGGTAGTCCTGAGTTCTAATGAGTGCCCACATTTTGGAAACACTGAAATTGGTTCATGTTTCACAACTATAATTAGAGTCAGAATCAGAAAAGTTCTTAGTCATCTTGGAAAATTCAAGAGTTTTGATTAGGGATAACATCTAAAATTGGTTAAAGAAATAGAGCTGGTGCCATTTTTCTCTCTAGTATGTCTAGTAGACCAGAAGGTAAAAAAGCTTTATGGAAATGGCTACAAAGTTGAAACATTGTGTGTGTGTATATGTGTGTATGTATGTGTGTGAAAGCTAAGGAAGAAACAGAAGACAACAGAGGGCATGCATTTAGACTAAAAGAAATGAACACCATGAGAAGTACACTTGCTCATAAGTGCAAGAAATGAGATCAAAATGAAATGTCTGTTCTGAGGTCAAATACACCTGTGTTATCTTTGGGACAGGAACCTGGGGCAGGTCTCTTCCTCAGTGTCAGTTTGTATATGTCAAAAATTAGAATTGAAACAGAAAATTCAGAACATAGGTCAAAGGTTTAAAGAGAAGTGCTGGTGCAGTGCCTGGTACATGGTGGGTGCCAAGAGCTGTCGATTGCTATTGTTACTGCAACAACACTGACATTTTGATCCCGATAATTCTTTATTGGAGTGGCCTGTTCTGTGCACCATGGGGTGTTCAGAAGCATCTCCAGCTTCCACCTATTAGATGCCAGCAAAATCCTCCCTGTAGAGAAAATCAAAAATGTTCCCAGATACTGCCAAGTGTCTGTCCCCCCATGCCCCCCCACCCCCATTGAGAAACACTGTTCTACTTGAGAACAGGAGTGCAGCATCTTCTGGGTGTGCTGGGCCAAGTTGTATAACATTTCACATTTCATATTGTTTTAAATGAAAGAAAGAAACACACAGGAAAGACACCTTTGGGGCTTTGCCAAATTTCCACTAGGGGTGTAATTTTCTAACTGAATGATGAGTTTCCTGGAATGAAAGGAAATCCGATAAAATGAACAGGCTTGAGACAGATATTCTCCACTAGCCTGTAAATACACCAGGTCTGCAATTGGACAAAAACAACCCTGGGCTCCTATAGATGCAAACTCTGTATGAGTTCATTGAATTTATTAAAGAAACAGCCCATCTCTTTGCTTTACTGGTTAATTGGAGAAACATGGTGCCAAATATGGTGGCAATTAACCCTCATTTAATTGTAATTAAGAACTCACTAATAAGAGGAAGCTGATAGGAAATAAGGATGTAAAATCTGATCAAATGTGTAGATGTGCGCTGGGGACAGTTTAAATGAATTCATTTATTTGCCTTATTTGCGCTGCCAATTCTGGAAAAATGTATTTGTTGATGCAAAATATATAGTGTTTTAGCTAAGAGTTTGCTTAAGATGAGCTGTGTACTTTTTGTAACATCAACACTTCTTGTTTTGGTATGAAGAGGTAGAGAACAGGTGCTCACATATTAGAGCTGAAATGTCATTTTTAAAGAAGATTAATTTATTATTTATATGTAGAAGTAGGGTGTAGGCCAGAGGTACAGAGTGAGGGTGAGAGGATTTACCAGAGACAGAGTGGGGGAGCAGAACAGGCAGATTGACTGAAATACACTGCTGATGGGAACAACAGGTGAGACAGGAGAAGCCTGCTGTGACATGTGGGTCAGCTCCCTGACAGGGGATGAACTCAGGTCATTGCAGGGAAAGTGCTTCCAGAGAAGCTCTTAGTCTTCCTCATTTTAGGCAGAGTTATGCTGCTTCTTCTATACCCCTGTCAGCTCATCTGCAGAAAAATTGTTAATTACTAAAGAATTTCCTTCGCCAGACTGAATGCTTTTCCGTCACCCAGTCATCATTGCTTGGCCCGAAGAAGATACTTATAACCTATCAAAGCATAGTACACTAAGACATGAAATGGGACTGACATGATGAGGGGGAGAGGGGAGAAAGGGCAGGAAAGACAGGAGAGAAGGGGGAGAGAGGAGAGAGGAGGTGGGGGGAAGGAAGGGGAAAGGATGGAAAATGATTTTCAGAAACTTCCGCTGGACTCATAGCTCCAGCTGCAAAATCTGATTTCCCTCTCTATTACAGCCAAGTAAAGATGTGGTTGATAGTGGGTGATAGTTAGGAACCAGCATTCCATTCTTGGAGCATCCAGCTCGGCATCCATCTCCCTTGGTGTTGGCCATAGTTTCAACTCCAAAATGAGAAGCAGTATTTTGTTTAAGGGAGTTAAAGTTTTTGCACTCTTCTAACGGAACAGAAAAGCTTGATTAAACGACTCAGTTTAGCACTTTTGATCTTAAAAGTAGTCTCGAGTGAAGCTCTATCCTCGGAGGTCTTGCCTGGAGGACTGGAGAAAAAGTAGAATTGTGAAAGTTACAGCCCATTAAAGGAAGATGCCTACAATTTTCCATTATGGGACTAAAATACTACCCATAATAAAAGTAATGCCATTTATAGTGGCACAATTAGATATTATTCATGTATCACTTGCTCTGTGGCTTTCCCTGTGCAAGGCACTTGGCAGGTGCTATCTCTTCCATTCCCTTGTGCAGCTCTGCGATGTAAGTGCTTTTATTAACTTCATTCTAGAAACGATGAGCAGGCTTCTAATGGTGCAAAAATAGGTCATACAGGGGATTAAAACCCAGGACTCCATAACTTAACCACTGCCCAGAAGGTCAGTGGATTAACATGAGTCTTGCTTTGCCACTAACTTCTTCTCTGCCCACAGATGAGACCTTCTCAGGGACTTATTTTCCAGTGCCTCCAAATGAGCTTTAAATGTCATCTCCAGAATGGGGATGAATCTAATTGCTCAGGATTGTTTTGAGTCCAGATGGGGGAAGGTTTGGAAAGCACTGGATATAAGGCAAATGTGAATATAGTTCCACACTATGCCTGCCTCGGACATAAATACATCTAGTGACTTAAATCACCATTGAACAGCCTGGTTCCCTTTATCACCTGATGTACACAATCCCCTTCCTTTCTTACAAAAAATCTCTCTCTGTCTCTCTCTCTCTCTTTTCCCCTCTTGGGTTAGCAACCTGGCTCAAACTCAGGCTGTTGAGGTGATAGAGCTGATATAACCCCTAGGCCATCAGGGAGGCCCTCCCACAAAAATCTTACTTCGGATGGTAATCTCCTTAACTCCTAGAATAGTTGCTTTAAACCTAACTTCTTACAACAAGGATTTATCAAAATGTGGAATGGTGTTTATAATATTCTGAGAGTACTCTGTCAGCCCCGTAAGATATTTTTTCAATCTACTTTAAATAAATATTTAAAAAAAAAAACACACAAACAAAACTAAAGCTTCCCAATGTCACTATTTGACATGCGATCTGAAACTGGCTCAGAACTTCTTGCCACAGAAATCTAGCTGGAGATTGGCTTTAAAACTCTACTGTAAGGAACATGACACAATGATATAACCAGATGTGACATTTCAATTTCACAATCATGTACCATGCAGGTGGCCGCTTCTGCTTTCTGAGAACTGATATTTACTCATCTGTAGAAAAGGCACTTACTGTAGTGATGTACAGCAAAGGATGATTCCTTTCGCCTGATTTTCTCACTACTGTGCAACTCAGCATATTAACAATTATGTTACTTCTAAAGACATTCAGATTCTCATTTTCACTCAAAGATGCGGAATCTTATCAAGCATACTCTAGAAAAAGGCACCTTTTTAAAGTAGCCAACATGGGGGAAGGGAGTAATTATAACAAATCAAAATCAACAGTCAACTATAAACTAGAGACAGTCTTCGGGGGTAAGGAGGGGAAGAGGAAACTGGATCAAAACAAGGGTGGGAAGAGCACAGGGACTATATGGTACATGGGTGAACTGGTGGTGGGAACTCTTTGGGGACCACATACTCCATGATACAGCACAGCATACGCTGCATAAAAATGAAGAATGATGTGTGTGTGTGTGTGTGTGTGTGTGTGTTGTATATATATATATAGAATATATATATATATATAAAATATATATATATATTTATAAATAAATAAAAAATTATAAAAAAAAAGTAGCACCTGATAAGCTACTTGCTCAGAACTGCTTGTTCATGTACACAAGTTGGTTGTAGTAATCACTGTCACCTTCCCTGTGCAAGAGGGCTCAATGGCAGCACAGGCATGGGTTCAGTTGTTCTAGTATCATGGACTCATGGCAGACCTTCCTTAACTCCAAACTTCTTTTGAAGGTAATAAAAACCCTTTATGATAGTCAAAAGAGATGAAAAGTCTGGGGGCTTTAGGGCTTCATTACTCTGATTCCAGAGTAAGTGAGACAGTAGCTGTTGAGGACTACTGCAATTAATGTGGGCCCACATCCTCCCCTCGACCTTGCAGCACGCTGCATGCCAGGATCTCAGGCTCCATTGCATGATGTGCTGAAGCTGGGGCCTGTAATTGGAGAGACCTGGGGTCAAACTCTCTGTGCTCTGATTACTGGTGATGTGACCTGGGAGAGTTTGGTAGCCTCTCTGAGCCTCCCTTTCCTTGTCTATAGATGTGAATGACAATATAAGCAGGGCTGTTGTACTGAATCAGCTTTGCACAGTCAGAACTCAGTCAATACGGCCTAGATCATTATCATTCTTGTCACCACAGGTACTATCTTGGTCACCTGCCTGCACTCTGGTCTTATTTATGAATGATGTATAATGTCAAGGCCTACGAGACTAGAGAGCAAGATAGGAATTGATCAATTTTGGGGTATGTATGAGTTTAGACAGATACCTAACTTCTATAAACTGCTGAAAAGCCTTCCTGTCACCAAAACATGGTAACCCTGTTGTTTTAGATTAGACATTTATTTGAACTGGTGAACCCAAATTATAGAATGACCAAAAAAAAAAAAAAAATGGCAACAAGAACAGAGTTATTCAAGTCATGTCCAGTAGGACTTTTTCTCAATAAACAGGATTTCTTTTAAACTTACAGAATTACTGTGAACACAGGAAACACACATTACTGTATGCTAAAGTTTCCTTAAGTGTGAACCCTCTTCTTTTCATTTTACTTTTGGAGATCTATTTAGTTATGCATATAGAACTGGGGTACAGACCAGAGGTGCAGGGATGGTGAGAGGATTCACCAGCGACAGAGTGGGGAGCAGAACAAGCAGATTGATGAAGTACACTGCTGAGGGGAGCAGTGGGAGGGTCAGGAGAGGTCTACCATACCATGTGGGTCAGTTAGGGATCCTAGGATTCAACTTGCATTGAAGTGGCTGCTGATAGCTTCATAGTGCTGAGACTTAACCCATTGTGCCACCAGGGAGGGCCAGTGAACCATTTTGTAATCTTGTCCACGTGGTGAAATTGATTAAACCAGTTCTTCACAATTAAAGTTGGGGTACAGAGCCCCCTTCCAGCTCGCCTCAGCCTTGGCATGGAGCCATGTGAATTGCTACACTTTGCCATTCACAGCTGCAAGGGTATCATGCTGAGCTCCCCACATTCACTCTGCTTCTGTGACTCCTAGGACTCAGGCTCATTTTTAAATTAACTTTTATCTGTTAAGTAATGAGCACGTCAGCTTTTTAATATCACAGAAGTTTCATCTAGCAACCTTTCCTTTTTTATTACTAGAATTAGCTCCTCCTCCCCCCACCCCCTCCACGATGTAATAAAACAAAACCTACCCGAAGCAGTACACAACTCAGGATTTCATTATATCCTGCTTGATGGGGAATACTATTTAGACAGAGATGAGTAGTATGCCCTCAAGATTATTTCATATGAGGAAAATGTAGTTTTATATAGCAAAATAGATCTTTTCCTACTTGATGGGAAACTAGCTGAGTCAACGTCTCTGTGGAAGTCAGGACATTTCCTGGGACTTTGCAATGCTGTGAGTGGCTGTATACCTGCCTGTGGGCTTACACAATATAGCGACGTCCAGGTTGTATTGCTACACATCACCGGGCCCAAGTTAGGGGGCTCTGCTAAAGATAACTTGAAGCCATTAAGACAATCAGCTCCAATTTGAAGGAAAAAATGACATCTGCCTACAGGTTTGAAGGAAAACTGACACCTGCTCAGAGGTTACAGTTTTGTTGAATTACTTTATCTCAGAAAAAATATTAAAGTGTTATGATTCTGAGTTTCCAATCTCTTCAAATTTAGCCACCACATTCTCCAAAAAAGGAATTTCTCTAAGTCACCCTTCAAATTCTGTTTATTTTAAGGTTAGTTCTTCATAATATAAAGATTAGAGATCTGTAAAACTTATTTTATTCACAGAGATCCTGAAAGAATTTTGAAAATCTCTGTTTACTTGTATGAGGTTGACACTAACTTTATCTTTACAAACTTTAAAACTGACTCTTGAGAACTGATCATAGATCTGAGGCAATAGGAGGGGAGAAGGGAGGCAGGTAGGTAGAGAGGAGTGAAGCAGGCTTGGGGAGGAGGGCCCAATGGACTGTGATGGAGGACTAGGGGTGGTGGAATGCTATGGTGACCATATCTGAAGGGAGAAATCTTGTTTTGTGAAAAAACAAACAAAGTTGTAAAATAATGGTATGTCAGTAATAAAATAAAAATAGGTTTTTATTATACCTGAAAATACTTACAAAGAATATAATTTCTGGCATATTGTAAGTATTGATACTTGAAAATATCCCTATTGTATTGAGTTATTTAAATTCTTGTAACTGAATAGTTATTTGCTACTTTCAATCATTCTTTAAAATAGTGGGCAAGTTTCTTTTTGCTGTTGGAAACTTCACATGTTCCTCTCCTTCTCTTCAAACTTGTATTACTCATTTCTTACAGAAATATAGGCATATCTATAGATAAAGGTTTATTTATGCATACAGAACTGGGATACAAACCAGAGGTGCAGGGGCAATGAGAGGCTTCACCAGAGACAGAGTGGGGAGCAGAACAGGCAGATCAATGAAGTACACTGCTGAGCGGAGCAGTGACAGAGGTCTGCCACATCATGTTGGTCACCTCCTGGACCGGGGATCAAACTTGCACTGAAGCGGCTACAGCTAGGTTGCAGTGCTGCGTCCTTACCCACTGCGCCACCAGGGAGATCCCGACTAGTATATTTTTTATACTGGAGAGCATTTAACCCTATGATATCTCTTTGTAGAAAACTGCATATAAATTTAAATTACTTTTACTTATCCATGATGTTAATACTTTAGATATTAAAAATTTACTTTAAGTGAGCACTGCAAATCCTAATGCATAATTGTCTCAAAAACATAAATATATTATAAATGCATTATAAACTTCAGTAAATAATTAATCAATTATTTAGGTCATCAAAAATATTTAGATCATCAAAATGAAGTCTTTAATGACCAATCACTTGCCATGTAGACTAGGACTTCCAATTTTATTGAAAGATAAAACTTGGAAAGCTCTTTAGATGCAAAGGGCACATTACCCAGGCATTAGAATCTTCTATTTTGTCAACACCAACACCAGCATGGTGTTAAAATGTTCTGCATCCTAGCAATGTGTGATGTAGTAACATTTGGTGGAAAAGAAGGATGATTTCTTTTATAAAATGGGAGTATGTGATTAAGAAAGAACAAGATATGGTTAGATAAAGGTTTTCTCGGAAGATAAATTTTAGGCAAATACACATGTGAATGTCGAGACATTTATTTTCCTCAAATTATCATGTTTGTGTGCCCATCTGAGAATTTTTGTGTTCTCCTAGCTGTATGTTTGTCTATCTTTAGCGCTGCTGGACTAAACTCCTTAACCTATGAGAGTTTTTGAACCATTATTTAATGAAAAAGAAAATGAGGGAGAATTGGGGACGTGGGCAGAGAGTGAAAGAGAAAGGGAAATTTTCAGAGATGAGCTTTATCTTCAGACTCAACAAATCCATCAGACTCAACAGTCTTATTCAGGCTAACAGAATAATGCACTTCAAATGAGCACAGGTCACATTGTCTCAATAACCAATGAGTTGCATATAAATCTCTAGCAAATCTCCTTACTCTTTCCTTGTTCTCATGAGATTTCCAACCATTTATTCAGAGGACTTTTTAGCAAGTTTTGTGATATTTTTCCAATACAGGCCACAAAAGAATGACAGACACCATGTTTCTGTTTTGAGATTCAAGAAATCTGGATGAAAAAGAATATGAGCTCTTTTAAAGTACTTACCCTGAGGGTGTGGGTTAAATCCAAAGCCCTTGAAGAATGGTAAAAGGGAATTAGAGGGTACAAGAAAGTTATTTCAAAAAGCAATCAACTTACAATGAGTGGACCCCGGTTGTTTTCTCGGTACTTGTTCTGGAAAAAAATGTAAACGACAGTGGCAGCCAAGGAGTAGAGGAAGGCGAAGACCGCAACGGTGACGAAGAACTCTGCTGATGAAGAGGAGTCACCAATCAGGGCCAGCTTCTGTCGCTCCTTCCCCTCACAGGTAGGCACCTCAAACGTCACCTGGTGCAACCTAAAGTGCCAGATTTAAGGAGACATTCTTTAAAGTCTTATGGAGACAAAATAAGGCATGATGTGTCTATACGTGTTAAAGCAGTGAGGTGATTCCAGGGCTTCATGGCATGTGCATGGGACAAGTTCATTAATAAAATTGCAGTGATAGCTGAAATGTGGAAGTACATACTGTAGTTAAACCTCATTCCATTGAGTTTCACAACTGCTTAGTCTTGTTAGAGAGAGAGAAGCAGGGAAGGGGGAAGGGATCCTGGAATGATGGGAATTTCGACTATGCTGGCCTCTTGTTTAGTCTCCAGGGCTTTCTCACTGTATGAGGACTCAACCAACAACTTTATTGATCCACCGGGCTTTACGTCAGATCCATATGTCAATGTCTTGGCTTAGGGTCTTTTCATTGACTGTTTCCTTTTCCTAAATCGCTCTGCCCCCTGACATTTCCCATGATGGCTGCTTAACATTCAGGTGTCAGCTTAAATGTCATTGCTTGAGAGATCCTATTCCTGCTCATTGATCTAAAAATATTTTAGATGTTTTCCTTTGATGTTCCTAGTACATCACCCTGCTTGATGTCATTTGGGGACATCACCAGCCACACTGTCTTGGTTAAGTATTTAATAACTTGTTTTTGTCCAGTCTCTTTTGCTTCATCGGTGACTGTGAGAATCTTCATTTTCTTCTCTGTACGTCCTAGCTGTTAAATACTTGTTGGGTATTCAGTAGCTAGGACTTGGACATCTGACTGAACATACTTGATTCTATAAGATGACTGATGAATCCTAATTTACTTTAACTTCTAGAAGTTTCATTTTAGAGATAAGTCCTATAGTGGCAGCCTCCAGGCTATGTATATTACTTAATAGAGAAAAGAAGTAGGGGATCCACTTTTTGCTCAGAAACACAAACGACTGTGTTTCAGCCAGTACTGCATATCATGTTGTGAACTTGGTGGTAAACCATATTTTAATATAGAAGCCTAAATTCTACTTTTTCAGGAAAGACTAAATTATGCCTTAAGTACCAGAGAGGCATTCTGAAATAGAAATGAATGAGGCTTAGCAATGTCGATGAAATACCACCGTATGCTTAGGAAGTATTTTCCACACTAAGTAAAACTTTACTCTTTGAAACAAATTTACAGATTTGCAGATTTGTCATGTACACTGTCTTACAGCTCTGGTAATGATGATAATGATAAAATAATAGCAACTAATATATTGAAGCATTTCCAGTGTGCCAGATATTGTTATATATATATAGTTTAATCCCTGTGATAACCTTATAATGCAATCATGTTCTTTCCCACCCCCATTTACACAGGAGAAAACAAACTTAGAAAGGTTAAGTTATTTGTCTTGTCATGTAGCTAATAAATTCTAGGCCAGAAATTTAAATGTGTGTCTGACTCCAGATCCTTATTTTAGAACTTCAATTAAGTTAGCCTGTTCCTGTTAAATAAATAGAATATTAACCAGGATGAATGTTTGTGAAATGAAGTTCATGGACCACTAGCATCAGAACCACTAAGAGACTTGTTAGTAACATAGGTCCCAAGACCTTGTTAGACAAGGTTCAAAATCTCTCGTGCAATAACCTGCTTGAAACCCAAAGCTGGAAAGTCCAGCTCCCCTAAGTCCCTTATTTTTCAGAAATACAGTCTGCTTTTGTTATTTACTACTTGACTTAAGAAAGAATTATTGACATAGTCAATAATTTTTTTTTCTGTGTATAGAGAAACTCCTTTTGTTTCTTATCAAAGTGTACAACTGTAGTAAGATTCAGGAAAATAGAAGCATTGTTTCATCACATCCCCTTGCAGAGATATTAAACTATTTCTCAACAGTTTGGTTTGTAGGACTGGTGACAATAAAATAGATTATAAAAGCATTCGTGTCAGTTATTTGGATACAGATAATTTTCAGATAATGTACATCCTTTATGCATTATTTTGTAATGTATGATTGATGTAGAAAATTGTGAACAAGCAACTCCACAGCTCACACAATGGCTACATGCTGGTATGGGGAACAGGAGAACTGGGGTGGGCCTGCCCATATTATATACCAAGTTTAGAGGGCTTATTGAGAAGTGGCCTGAGCTAATCTGAGGGTGATGTGGTTAAAGTAAGATTCCCTCTATGAGTGATTTTAAAGATGTAGCTTGAAAAATGATTAGAAATTATTTAGAAGGAAGAAAACACAATGAAATATGACTTTATACCCACTAGGAGGGGTACAATAAAAATATCTTAAGATTGGAAGAACGATCTTGGTGAGGTTAGACTGTGGTAACAAGTTGAGATTATAATAAGAAGCTCCAATTAGAAACACTGGAAATTTTGTACATTGCTTGTTGAGAATGTAAAATAATACAACCACTTTAGAAAACAGTCTTGTCAGTTCTTCAAATAGCTAATCACAGTTCTATCATGATCTGGCAAGTACATGCCTAAATATATATTGAAGAGAAATGATGACATGTTTCTGCCCCAAACTTGTACAAGAATGTTTACAGCAGTGTTACTCATAACAGCCAACAGTGGGAATAACAGGGATGTCTTTCAACTGGTGAACAATAAATAAAAGGAAGTACAGCCTTCTGCTGAAATATTATTTGTGGACAAAAAGACACCAATACCTACAGCAACATGATGAACTTTGAAAACATGTAGGTGAAAGAAGTCACTCACAAAGGACTACACATCATGTCATTTCACTCCTATGAAATGTCTCAATTTTGCAAACCAGTGCAGACAAACAGTAGGTTAGTATTTGCTTAGGGCTGGGTAGGAGTGGGAGATGGTAAGGGGTACAGAATTCTTTGTGGTCAAATAAAATTTTCTAGAACGAATTTTGCTGATGGGGCACAACTCTTAATATACCAAAAGCCAGGAAATCGTACATTCTAAATGAATGCATCGCATGGTATGTGAAATGTGACTCAACAGCAAAACTGTTGGAAGAGATAGGAAAGAGATAATACCAAGACCCTACATAGGAAAGAAGCACAGCACCTGTGGGAAATGGAACTTAGCTTGGGAAGCTGGAAATGGTAATATAGGTGAAGAGTCCGGATGTGCTGGAGAAGTGGTCAGGACCCCTCCCCCCCGTGGTATCTTATGGGCCAGTTTATAGACAGACTTTGGAAAGATTTTCATATAAAATGCAACAAGTAAAGCAAAAAATAACAGGGAGTATCATGGTTCTGCTGTGACTATTTAACAAGTTACACGCTCACTTTCCAGGTACCTGGATACACCTCAGGTTCCATCATGCTTCCCCCACTTCAGCTCCTCAACTAATGTGCACAGGACTTGTCTGCAGTCTTGTCAGGAAGTGGGCCAAGGGGGGGCGGGGGTGGAATTACATAACAAGTTTATTTCTGTGTACTCGACTAACTATCAGTCATTTCCCCCATTGCTAACATGCTAATTAATGCTACATTATTTTACATATATATATATCTACATATATATATAAAACAGATTCTTCAAAGCAATAGTTACATACATATGCATGAATGTATCTTTTATTTTTGAAGGTGAGAAGTCACATAGTCAGCATGTATTTAGCATCTGTTCAATAAAAGCTGGAAAAACTGGATGGACAGAGTATGGTCAGTGTGGAAGCTGAGTCTGGCCACTCTGATCCCGTGAGGGTCTAGTCAGGGAGCAACTGCTGAGCCCACAAAGGGGCCAAATCCAATCTGTTGATTTCAACTGTATAATTTCCTTCTTGGCTGACCTGACTCAATCAATGGGTAATTGAATTTCACTGAGTTGTACTGCATGGTGTCTATCAACAGAAATTCTCCATGTTAGAGGGTGATTATGTAATTGTTTACTTCGGTAATAATACTTAAATCCAACCTTTTGAGCATTATTCTGATGCTTCATGTAAACTGAGGGAACCGCTGGGTCCAGGTTTTCCAGTTCTGTTTGTAAGGCCTGGGAAAATACTAAGCAAGTGGTCTTGCTTTATTAATAAAAACACTGAAGAGAGTAATCATCAACAGTGAGGCTTGGAGTAGAGTGAGTCACCTGTGGCCACTGGTTAGTGGAAGGCAGGGCTAAGTCTGGCATGATATGCATTGAAGGACAAACCCCCACTCACAACTACTGTACATTTCTGCCTCTCTGGTTTAAAAACTACAGCATCCTTAGATTTCAATTTGAATGCTTGTATAAAAACGATCAAGTCAGCTTTCCCAGGCCAAACAACCTCATGGCACACTGATAGTTTATACTGAATGTGATTCTAAACCAACATTCATTATGCTTCCACCTGGTGGTCTATGTCTATAAATGGCACAGTTCAATCCCCACAGCCCACTCAAGAGGAAACCATTAAAAGCATATTAGTTTTTAAATTTTGTCCAGATTTATTCTAAATTTGCCTCAGAAGCAAGTATCCATAGGAGGCAAATGAGCCTATTGTATGATGTGTTGAAATTGAGATCAACACAGGTGTGTGTTCTTTGAAGGAGCGCCCTGGTTTTCGTAGGCAGCAAGTGCCCTGATGTGCATCTGGTATTAAGACTTTTGCAATGTGTCTGTCTTTCACCAGGAGTAGAAGAGAATAGAACTAAAGTCCCTAACACTATATCTGGGGGTGACCTGGTCCAGGATAGTAATGACATGTCCCATGGGTGGTGATGCTGCCCAGGAGCAAACGTGGGAGGCATTAAGGGAGTAGGTGGACAAGCTGCTGTCACTGAATTTCCGTAGTGGAAATTAAAGTGATGGAGAGGAGACCAGAGGGCAGCTGGCAATTGTGGCAGTGAGAACATTTCTCTTTCTTGGGTCATTTTCTATAGGCCCTATTTCAATCCTTTTTACCAGTTGAAAGAGATATTAATCCTCTTGCTTCATTTTTTTCTCAGTATGAAATATTGGCCTTTGTTTCATTTCAAATCAACTTTTCTTTTATTAGTCATATCTGTATACTTTTATAAAATGCATGTGTATACAATTACACCCTCAGTCTGTGTGACTCACAACATACATTGCTATAAAATCCTGAGAATCTACACTTTCACCCACGACACCTTTGTTTTTCAACCTTCCCCTTTTTATCAACAAGGAAGTTGGTGCTTAGTATCAAAATCAGTGCAGTAGACCTCTCCTGTCTCTGCTGCTGCTTCCTCTACAGTGTATTTCAATAAATCTGCTTTTTCTGCTTCCCACTCTGCCTCTGGTGAATCCTCTCACTCCCTGCCCCCCCACACCTCTGGCCTGTACCCCAGTTCTACACAGAACTAAATTTAAAAAATCATCAGCACGAAGATGAGGCAAACTTAGAACACAGGCTTTCTGATATGCAGCTCTAGGTTAATTTCACTTATGGTTCACATACCATTTGAAATTTTTCAGATCACTGGATTCTTCATGATCAAGCCCTTTCTTTCAGGAGGAGTTTATTTATCCCTGTGTGCCCTTATCCATACTAACATGGAAAGGCAAAGAGAAAGGAGGAATGGGGCTAGAGATTACCTATATGATAGGAGAGGACCAGTCCTCTTACTGCGTTTTCTTACTGAAACTGAACGTGGCATTTGGCAATGCTATTTATGATAACAATAAAGATTTCACTTCTAACACTATGATGCTAATCATGTGCAGACTGGGCCACACAACATGCCAAATGCTTCTGTATACTACTCACTCACCCTTGCAAACTTGGCGAAGTGGGTGTTATTACTCTTGTTTTTGGGTTGTGGAAAGAGGAACAGAATGATTTAATGACTTGTTAAAATGAGGGCATTGTTAAGAGTAAGAAGCTCTTATTTTAAAGCTCTCCTATGAAAATAAATATAATGCTATTAACTGTTTCTATCATATATGAAAACCGACTGATCACATACTAACTGACTCCTTCATCAGGGCGGGGTGTTCTGTTGTAGCCAGTTCTCTCTTGCCCTCATTTTTCAATAGCTGAGTGGACATATGATGAACATGTGGGGACTGTGACCATCTGTTTCACTGACCCTTGGATCAGGGATGATTTCAAACCAGCCCTAAAGACTCTGACACTGAAAGAGCAAGGCTTATTTTATGCCACCAGCAACTCTAAAAATACGTTTCACACAGTGATCAAAACTGTGCGAATAGCCCGACTTTATAAACTCTCATGCTTAGGGTGTACTGAGGTGGAAAAGGCATAAGACAGATGCAAGGGAGAACTGAGAGAAGTTTCCAGCAATTGGAGTAAGGTTTACTAAGGTTGGGAGCAAGTCTGAACTTGCAAAGGAGAATGAGGAGTTTGTCCAAGAAGCAGGATTAATGAACTGGAAGTTGAAATGGGTCAGTATACCTAGGATGCTGCTATTGACAAAAAGGCTTATTACAATATCAAAGCAAGCAGAATTTTTGACAATCTTGTTCAGAAACATCTTTCCAGGGGTATGACGGGGCATTCACATGATGCTGTGTGTTCCCAGGAAGGGCACTGGACATAGCAGTAACAATAGCACTGCTCTGTTGGTCCTATGCAAGGACCTCCAGCTTCCATATCTGCAGGTAAATGGCATTGTTTTGGCAGCCAGAATCATTTTTTTCCAGACGTTTTGGTCCTAACCTTGGTTGAATCAAAACCCATCTCATCTCCAAGGCTTGCAATAACAACACATATTCACTTACCATATTTTCTTAAAAAACAAACAAAAAAAAACTAAAGACAAAATGTTTGTAGGTTTTTAAACACATTGGGCATTTATCCCTGATGTGATTATGTGTTAAGTGTGTTAAAGTTTATTGTCTCCAGAGGAAGAACTTTCCATGACATTGTACGCTTTCCATTTTACCATTAGAAAAGAGAGTATTTTTTAAGGTAAGTAGTAAATATTGAGTGGAAGAAACTGAACAAGACATTTGAAAAAGCAGTCAAGGCTACTGTGAACAATACTCTTTTCTACATAATTAATTGTCTGTACAAGTGACTGGAAAATGTGGCCCCTCCCTTCACCCCAAGCATGTGGTTGTCCTCACTATGACAGATTTTTATCCCAGAAAGACATTTAAACAATTAATTGAAAGTGTATTCTGCCAAGAAGAATCTTTTCAAATTTAACACCCTTCTTATACTCACTCATTGGCAGTTAGATTTATATGCATTTCAACGTAAGAAGGTAGACTCTGGAGTGGTTCATAAGGGTCAGTGGAGGCTGGGCATGGGCTGGAGGGGAGCTACTGAGAGAAGGAAAATTCTATAAAACTCATACAGTGGCTTGCAAAGAGGCACTGCTGTTCTCATGAAGCTATGATTTATTAATTTTAGTTTCTTCAAATAGGATTTGAGTCACAGAGAACTCAGACTATCTCCAAATAGTCAAATTAAAATAGATATGAGGACATTATCTAGATATTTCAGGGAACCTCCTCTTTTCTTGTTTGTCTTCTCTGAAGTAGGATACTCAAATGAATTATGAAGAAGAAGCAGTGTCAGGTTTTGTTTTTTAATGCAGGAAAAATTTCATGTCTTTCTGACTCTTATTTGTCTCATCTGCAAAATGAAATGAATGAACGTACCTATAGTTCATGTAAGCTTTTTCAGGCTCAACTGAAATATAGAATAGTTATATTTGGGTATATACTAGATATGGAGTATCTAGTACTTGGGTATAATTGCCAATTATACGGTTACTGTTATTAGGTGAATTGACAATACCTTCTAATATTCAAAAATCAAAATGTAAGTCTAATTACTGAAGTTGATTTTAAAAATCCAAATACTTTATAAAAGTAGATTTCAAAGACCTAGAAACACGGCATATTCTATTACTTTGCTGTTGTATCAAAAAGTCAGTCTATCAAGCAGTTTATCTGGTCATTTTTTGGTGGTTGTTTCTTGCTTTCATTTAATTCTTTATATAATAACTGACCCTGTTGAATGTTCAAGATACGAACCCAGCAGAATGCTTGGTTGGTAGGAAATTCAATATATCTGCCAGGTTATAATGATGAAACAGTGAGTGCTTATACATACAGAACAAAGTGCAATCTCCTCTAAACCACTGAAAAGCTAAGTCCTGTCAAATGGCTATGGAATTGTAAATTTTCAATTCTTCAGTTATTAATATTGCCATAAATACACAAATTCATTTTGGAAAAAAACTGTCTATGACACCAGGAAACACTGTTCATTTTAGTAAACTAGGAACAGTTTGTTCAACATATTTATCATCTCGGGATGGAAAAAGTGCTTTTTATTGTCAGCAAATATAATATCACCCATGTTTCCATTGCTTTGCCAGCAACCAGAGAATTAATCATACTGTTTTCAAGTTGCATTTGGAGCATGACATGTAAGAATTCATTTTCTGCACAGCAACAAGAAGTCTTAAGAACATAAATGAGAGCATGTCACTCCCCTACACAGTACTCCCTTCCAATAGCTTCCTCATACATTTAGGGCTATAACCAAATCCCTTATTGTGGCCACAAAGGACTGATATCGCCTGGATATTACTCACTTATTTGTCACCGTGTACACTTGTGAGCTCCTCCTTACCTTCAAATTCGCCACCACAATGTCTATGATCAGTTTTACCTTTTTACTTAGGTCTCAACTCAAATGTGACTGCCTCTGAGAAGCCTCCTGAGACCACCTGACCTAAAGGGCATTCCTCATCTTGTTATTCTCTAACCCACTATCCCATTTTACTGCTGCTATTGAATTAATTTTATCTACTGTTCTTATCACCTAATGTCAAATTTATCTTGCTCATTTGCTAACTTGTGTTTTTTCTTTCTTTTGCACTAGACAATAAGTAGCATGAAGGTAGTGATTTTATTTATTTTATCCACCTCTCTATTACTGAGTACCAGGTTGCATCTGCTTCATAATAAATACCCAATTCATGTTTGTTAAGTGTTTCTTAAGAAAGAAGAGACATAGGGAAGGAAGGAGAAAGAAAGGAGACTAGAGAGAGGAAAAGAAACCACCAAATCCCATTAAATTTATAGAATTGATCTTGCTACTGGAAACTAACCTTGCTTCTTATCTCATGAATTGTAGAGGGATGCCAGGCCTTGTGATAGAAAAAGTATAATTGGAGGAACTGTTATCATTTAGAAAATGGAAACAGCTTGTCACATAAATTCTGCAATACCTTGGAGGTATGCCTCCCTCCCTGTCTTTGTAAATAACTGCACGATGTACCTCACATGCTACATTTCCTTCACACCCTGAGTAGTACAGTTATTATTCTATCGATTCTACAGATGGGGAGACTGAGGTTAAGCATAAAGAGAGTCAATGGAATATATCTAGTCTGTTTAGAGAGATTCTTGTTGTGCAGCAGGGGATTTTCCTTTTGCCTCATGTTTTATACTTCTCCAGCAAACTGGGTATTTAGCTTAGGTGAAACCTAAGCTAATTCCCTAATTCTCACAGGGGGAAGGAATAGCTTTTCAAAATATTTGTTACATGAGAACTAGTTTGTTAAAAATTAATTGCCTGAAGAATCAATTTGTCAAACTGTGAAGGAGATTTTACCTGTTTTGCCAAATTTTTTTTTTAAAGATTTATTTGTTCATACAGAACTGGGGTACAGGCCAGAGGCTCAGGGGTGGCAAGAGGCTTCACCAGAGACAGAGTGGGGAGCAGAACAGGCAGATCGATGAAGTACACTGCTGAGGGGAGCAGCGGGTGGGTCAGGAGAGGTCTGCCATGCCATGTGGTCACCTCCAGGGCAGGCGGGAATCGAACTCATGCGGAAGTGGCTTTAGCTTCTCAGTGCTGTGCTTTAACCTGCTGCGCCACCAGGGAGGGCCCTTTTTTTCTTTTTAAACTGACTTTTGAATCTTTATTTTTGTTTTATACTATATTTATTATACATATATTACATAATTTCTCACTTTCTACATTTTCTCATCTCAGTTGTAATCCCAGTGAACTTTTCACCACTTCACCCTTGTGCCATCATCATAGTTCCATGAGCTCATCCCACCCCAGTTTTGATCCTGTTCATCTCTCTTCTCTTCCCCCATAGAATGTCTCTGGTTTATAGTTGATATTCATTTTTACTTAATTACAATTAATACACACACACACATTTTTTTTTCCTGATCCTTATACTCCTGCTGTGAGTGAAACCATCCAGTATTTTTTCTCTCTGGCCTATTTCACGGAGTGTGATCCTTTTCCAGCTCCATCCATGTTGACGCAAAGGGCATGAATTTGTCTTTTTGATTACTGAGTAATATTCCATTGTGTATATGCACCACACCTTGTCTTAGAGGCCAGTGTCACTTTTGTCTTGCCTACAGAGGTGAATGTAGTGCTGAGAATAGACTTTATTCTTCAAGCTTCTAGGAAAATGAATGAAATGGTTCGCTTCTTTACCCATTCTGGTCTACATAAATGTGTTTTCAGGCAATCTTCCATTATATCCAGCTTGGATCCTTCTTGCTTAACCACACTAGTTTCCTGAATGTCTCCAAATAACTCACCCAAATTTGGACAAATCTTCAAAGAAAGGCATTATTACACAATGCTTAGCCAAAATTTGATTGGAAAGACTTCAACTTTTCTAATGAGGCCAGTGACACTATTTATAGAAGGCTCAAAAGTGTAAACAAGTCTTAAATGATATTTAATCATTGGAAAGATTTCAAACAAAACAAATAGCCTTCTATTATTTGCTTCTTGATTCACAGAACATCTAAATGGAAGAGAACAAGCTAAATCCAGATCCTTCACTTGGTATTTAAAAAATCAAGGCCTAAACCATGTGAACATATGCTACAAATAAGTCTTGCAAGTGAATTTATGGTCAAAATTTGTGTTTAGCTTTGTAGAAATAATGTTTCTGAAAACTCTAGGTTAGCATTCCTAAAACTGTAGCTTAGTTAACGTAGGGCAGACCCTTGCAGATATACAAACAGCCCCTGCCCCTCACCCTGCTCTGGGGTTTATGATATCAAAACTATTCTTAGTAAAACTATGATATTATTTATCATTTTCATTACCATTCTTGTACAGTGGAATTTCACACTCACATTTTGTAGGCTGCAACCACTGTTCTTATGGCTAATGGAAAGTGTACTTGATATTTCTATACTTTATACATTTCTCAGTTTTGATTTTTAATATGGTAAATATTCTTGGACACTCTGCTAATTAAAAGGCTTATGTGTTTTTAAATGAAGAAGGATCTCGGGACTTGACATTGAAGAGTGGTGGTTCTGATCATGACGATTTTACTCACCCCCCAATTATTTCATTTTTCTTTTACTCATTTAGTGTGTGTGTGTGCATAGAAGAATTGGGGTGTTGGCCAGAGGTACAGGGGGTGAACATATTTATCAAGACAAAGTGAGTATCAGAATAGGTGGGTTGACTGAAACATATTGCTAAGGGGTGCAGTGGGTGAGACAGCAGAGGTCTGATGAGCCATACGTGCCCCAGCTCCCTACCTGGGGATCGAACTCATACTCTTTTGCCTGTTTTTTTTTCTTTTATTCTGTTAATTTTTTGACAATTCAAGTAATAGGGGCATATATGGCCAGATTCTGGTTTTCTTTTTATTCACAGATATCAACTGAGTTCTTTTTTTTTTTTTAAAAGATTTATTTATTTATTCGTACAGAACTGGGGTACAGGCCAGAGATG
>NW_004567105.1:51092289-51264154 GCF_000260355.1 Condylura cristata
AGGCGGGGATCGAACTCATGCGGAAGTGGCTTTGGCTTCTTAGTGCAGTGCTTTAACCTGCTGCGCCACCAGGGAGGGCCACAACTGAGTTCTTTTTACATGCAAATAATCATTCAAAACATAGTTATTGTCACCAAGTAGTGTGTTTCAGCAACTTGTCTTTGGCAAATACTGAATAAAAGTTTCTTGTCTCTTGACTGTGTAAGACATTACATAGATATTTTCTATCCAGTTTACTGTTTATATCTGACCCAGCAGGCATGAGTCTTTATCTCTGGTTTTGAACATCCCCTGTCTTTGACATTTCTTTTCTCAAGGTCTCTCAGGCTAGAGCAGGAAGAAAGAGATCAGACTTAGATGTCCCACCGTGATCACATCCAATGTCATCACAGTCCCTCCATCCTCTATCTCCTACCTAAAAGAGTCACAGACTGAGACCCAAAGATGGGGACATTTTCAATATGGGGTCAAGTATTATTTATCTTAGTATACACAGGTAGGAGACTTCTGATACTTCTGCTTATCTGATACCTATTCTTCTTTTTTAAAATAGTTTCTTGATTTTCAAGTTCAAACATCAGAGCTAAACCTCAATTTCTGTCTTTTATCCCCAGATAAAGATATAAGACAGGGATACTGGATCCTATTCCAGGATAATGAAACAAATACAGAAGAAATCATGTAGAAAAAGAGAAAAAGATTCTAGTTCCTATTTGTATTCCTAGCACCCTGCACAGGTCCTGGTACAAAGCAAGAGCTCAAAATATTTTTGATCCCATTGACTTTGACCTAGCTTTTAAACAAATGTCTGGAGTACTCAGATTAAACAGCAGCCCCTTTAATCTTTGAACTTGAACAAGCATCAGCTGTAGAAATACCCACTGATTCCTCAAAGTTTCATAATATCCATTTCTTTTCTCTTTTGTATTTACACTCCTCCTTTGCTACTACCTTATACCACTTCTCTAGCTTTATATTTTCCTTCTAAGAACCCTCTTGAGAAGATAATTATTTTATTTCAGGAGACTGGGCTTATTACATGATTCAAAGGTATCCTTTTCTGAAAGTATTTTTAGCTCTGCATTTCTGTTTAGCTTCGCTGAAGTCCCAAATCTTATAAAAGAAATTTCACATGTTGCCAATCCATGCCAACATTATAGTCTCGATCTTGTGCCAAGGAATAAAAAAAGTGGATTAAGAGAGAGAGTTAGAATTTTTATAAAAGGAGGATTATAATTAGCAAGATTTAATACTCAAAAGATTGGCTCTTTCAATCAAGGCAAAAATGAAAAGTAAAGTTCTGCTTTCCATCTGAAATATACACAACTATTTCAGAATCCTACCTACATGAAGAGCCCCTGGGTCTGACAGCCTGTGAAGACTCAGGGCAGTAGAAAGAATTAGTGCACTGACAAGAAAAACTGCTGGTCAACTCTGTGTCTTTGATTAGTGAAATTTTATAAGAAGTCATGTTAAGAAAAGCTTATACAAACAAGCTTATTTCTTAAAGCACAAATAAAGGGATTTATTCTGAGAAATTCGAGATGAGATTTAGTCCTTTCTTTGTGTCAATTGAGCCCAATAACTAAGAAAATAAAATAAACTTCACTGAGTTTCTGTGCTAGGAAACAGTAACAACATATATTACTGTATAGGTCTCTTCCCTGGCAGATCATATCTGAGATTTTTCTTTCAATTCTTGTTATTTCAATGCCAAATATAAAGTATATTCTTAGTATGTGTTTTGAATGGGCAGTGTGTTGAATGGACGGTGTTACATGCAGTATTATAGATGCCTTTTGCCATAACAAGGACCAACTGTGTACCTGACACCATGCATATTTTCTTGAATTTTTAATCCATTACTTTACAGTCACTTTGCACCTTCTTCTTTCCCCATGCTTTTCATACAACGGCTCACTTCTTTTTCTGTCCTTTTGCATGGAATCAGTCTTAGATTATTGATAATATATTTCCACCACAGAGTCTGCCCTGAGGATTACGTTTTACTTCATGAGTGAAGTGTTGTTTAGGTCAGGTCTTGGCTCTTTAGTCAAGCCAACCACGTTCAAATCTCCTCCACTTACTTGCTCTGTCACCTCAGCAGACAACTTCATTGTCTGCAGAGGACAATAATAGCAGGGTTGTTGCAAAGATTAATTGATTTGAGATCTGTTAAAACCTCAGCATCACACGTGTTACAGAGGAAATGCTTGGTAAATGTTGACTGCTGTCACAGCGGGTGGAAAAAATGGCTGTGCTCCTGGAGCAGACAAGGGTGATGCCTCACACTATATCTCCTTGCTCCCCCTGAGTTCAGGTAGCTGTTGTAGATGTTGCCAGACCTCCCTCCTCTTGTTCTCTTATCCATCTGTGGGACTCCCTTCTCCCCAAAGAACCATGCTTGGCTGTGGCAGATGCAGCAGGAAGTGTGGCTGAGTTAATCTTGGATGCAGCCACTAAACATGGGAGATGACAGTCAGTGGGTAAGAGTCCCAGATCCCTACCTTCAGGTCTCAGGATTCTTCGGTATGTTCCCCCCATTTGCTCAGGATTCCCTGCAAGCCTACATCTCAATTGCCCATTGTTGTAAGCTGCTCATGAATGCAAAACTTACTGGCTTTTCTCCCTTTCCTGTCTCACTCCCTCCACTTCGTTGCTTGTGCTCTTGGATTACCTCACATACTAGCTCTCTGTGCTCAAGAAGACATTGTTTCATGGTTAGCCTTGGGTGGGGGGCCCAAATAAAGACAGCTATCAGCAGTTTCAACTGTTAAGGTTATATTTATTTGAGGCAGGGATTATATCTCCTGACTTTTTAAAAAACTGATATATAATTGCTATTGCATTCATTTAGAAATATAAAAATTACTCAGTATATTTATGTGCATATATTGAAACATGCTCACCACAATGAGTTTGGCTAAATTCCATCACCACATAGAGTTACCATATTTTCCCTTATGATGAGAAATTTTAAGATCTACTATTTTAGTGGGCCCTCCCTGGTGGTGCAGCAGATTGGAGCGCTGCACTGTTAAGGTAAGCCAAGCTGTGGCGGCTTCAGTGCGAGTTTGATGCCCACCCCGGAGGTGACCCACATGGCACAGCAGACTTCTCCTATCTCGCCTGTTGCTCCTCTCAGCAGTGTACTTTGTTGATCTGCCTATTCTGCACCCTACTCTGTCTCGGGTGTATCCTCTTGCCACCCCTGTACCTCTGGCCTGTACTTCAGTTCTATATGCATAAATAAGTAAATCTGAAATAAAATCTACTCTCAGCAACTTTCAAACGTACAATACAGTATTGTTAACTGTACTCAACACGCTATACATTTTACCCTTACTTATCCTAAAATGAGATGTTTGTGACCCTCTTCACCCATTTACCCCACCCCCATAAATTTTGTTAATCATCTTTCTTTCTGATAACTCAATGCTGCTTGGATATTTTGTAGATCTATACCCAGTAACTATTAGCTGAAAACCTGTTAGGTTTTGAGAACAATTCAAGTATTCAGGTTCAAGGGAAGTGTTACTTTTCACTACAGTTGATGAGATTAATTTTATATTTGCACTCTTATTCAGTTCAAGTTTGGGACACACATTCATGAAAGTGTGAACTTCTTTTGGAAAATTTAGCCTCGGAAATATAACTTGTGAAAATGAGCCATAAATTAGATTCATTTATAAAAATAACTTCACACTTTGCTGGTGGGTTTTACTTTTTGAGGAATCATCCAGCTATTGAATGACTAGTACTAACACACATAGATGCCAAAATATAAACTACAAGCTATGGAGTTGTATATGTTTTTACAAAAACTTCAAACTCTGGAACTGAAACAGCAGATGTCCTGATGCAGAGGTGGATACACTAGAAAAGAGAAAGGGCCTTTAACAAACAAATAGCTAGAACAAACTAAGACTACAGTCAGATGGGATTTGTTCCTTCCCAATGTAGATAGCTGAGGTCACTTTTGTTTTATTTATGATTTACAAACAACCTGCCCCCCCTTTTTTACAGATTTATTTATTTATGCATACAGAACTGCAAGCCAGAGGTGTAGAGGCAATGAGAGGCTTCACCAGAGGCAGAGTGGGGAGCAGAACAGGCAAATCGATTAAGTACACTGCTGAGAGGAGCAGCGGGAGAGACAAATGTGAGGACCTACAAGTCATTCCATGGATTTACATCTAAGAGAGATAATGACTGATGGTAATCCTTGGTAAACAGCAGTTTCAATGAAATAGCACTAACATATGAAATCAACCCACATATCCCTTAACTGATGAACAGAGAAACACAACATGGCATAGACATACAATGGAATATCATTTAGGAAAATGAATGGAATTACTATGATGACATTCAACAATATGGACGAAAATCAGACAGATAAAGACTGATGGTATTCCTTGGTAAATAGCAGCTTTAATGACATATCATTAATGTGCCATAAAATTGATAGTTTTAAATGCTAAAATCCAAGGGTTTTATCAACAGTATATCAACAGAGTTTCATATATCACAGAATAACTTACAACACTGTCTATTTTCAGAATCTAGTTATCACTCCGTATGGAATCTTGTAGCCTTTAACAGTCATACCCATTTCCTCATTACTTACTGTCTGAAATTACTTATCTATTCTGTTTATATGAAATTGCCTTCTAGGCATTTATTTAACTGATATAACTGATGTGCCATTTTGTGACAAATTTTCTGACTTAGCTTAATGTATTCAAGATTCATCCATATTGTTGTCATCATAGTAATTCCATTCATATTACCAAATGATATTCCATTGTATGTCTATGCCATGTTGTGTTTCTCTGTTCATCAGTTAGTGGATATTTTGGTTGATTTCACATTGGGACTGTTATGAATACTACTGCTAGGAACATTCATATATGTTTTTGTGTGAACATGTTTTTATTTCTCCTAGTTATATACCTAGGAGTGAATTGTTTTATCACATGGTTTAACATGAATAGAATAACAGATTAACACTTGCTAAAATTCTCCAAAGCTGTTGCACCATTTTACATCTCACTAGCATGTAGGAGAGTTCTAATTTTTTACAACCTTGTTATTGTCTGTTTTTTTTTTTTTTAATTTTACCCTTGTGGGACTGAGTGATATTGAAAATATTTTCATGTGCTTATTGGTTATTTGTATGTATTCTTTTTGTAAATG
This sequence comes from Condylura cristata, assembly GCF_000260355.1. NCBI lineage: Eukaryota > Metazoa > Chordata > Mammalia > Eulipotyphla > Talpidae > Condylura > Condylura cristata. The sequence goes on from NW_004567105.1 coordinate 51,097,489, forward strand.
CCTATTCAAAGCCTTTGCCAATTTTAAAATAGAGTTGTTATTTTCTTGTTAGTTACAAGAACCCTCTATATTCTTGGTATGAGTTTTGCAAATACATGATTTGCATTTTTTCTCCCATTCTGTGCATTGTCTTTTCATTTTCTTTATAGTGTTCTGTGAAATACAAAAGATTTTAAATTTTTGATGAAATCAAATTTATTTTTTTATGTTTTTGGTATCATATCTAAAAAACTTGTGTAACTCAAAATCTACCTCATTTACTTCTATGTAATCTTACAAGACTTGTATAATTTTAGAATTTGCATGTTTTAAGATCCATTTTGAGTTCTTTCTCATGTGAGGTAGGTGTCCAACTTTGACACTTTTTATGTAGATAATTCAGCTGATCCCAAATCCTTTGTTGAAAAAACTATCCTTTCTCCACTAATATGCATAGCATCCGTGTGAAAAATCAATTGGCTATCAATGAACAAGTTTATTTCTGGGTTCTGGATTCTGACCTTTGGTCTGTCTGTCTACATGCTGATACCACATTTTCTTATCCTAATGTTTTTAAATGTCAGAGAAGAATATTCTACCAATGCTTTTAACAAATCATTCAAGAGGTAAGTAGATAGAAAAAAGTCAATCAATTATTTTTCCCCTCTCAATTTAGTCATAATATATAATTGAAAACATTTTTTTAGATCCAATGAAGCAATAACAGGTAATCATACTGTATCTAGAAAGCCCTTTATGCTGATGGATCATTTCCACCAATACTTTATAAATTCCTGACTTTAATAAATGTTAAGTAAATCAAACATACATTTACATATATTAGTAATATACATTTATTGAAAATTGCCCTTTTAAAATATTGGTTACCTAAATACTTCAGTTAACTTCTAAAGCTAACAACCATGTCTGTAATTATCCGTATGACTGTATGTACAGTTCTCATTTTCTATAACAGTGTTTTCTTCATTTTACTTAAGCTCTGTCTCCTAACAACAGGGCAGTGTTGCATAAATAACATCATTTCCTTGGCTTTTAGTATCCTGATACTGACACCTAATACCTACACCCACTAGGTTCTTACAAACGTTAAATGAATAATTAATATAAATATCTTAGTAGAGCGTCTGGTACACAAACACTTAACAAGCTCAGTTTACCAGTATAGTAGAGATGTGCAATGAGTATCTCTTGACAAGATGTCATATTCATGTGTGAATTAAAATAGGAAGTGGTTAATTGACAATAATATAATGCTTAGAGTTCTACTTCACAACATAAACTCAGTTTGTTCATCTTTCCCCCTAGCTATAACTTAGTTATATATCCACATGAGAAAGTATAAAAGATCTGACAGAAATAGTTATTTTAGTGTACTCATCAATTCTAATTTGACTGAATCTTTACTTGATGACTTCTTCCAAGTTTTATTCTTTCATCTAGTAAGATGGTTTTCTTTTCTTTTTAAAGATTTATTGGTTTTTGCGTACAGAACTGGGGTACAGGTCAGAGGTGAAAGGATCACCAGAGACAGAGTGGGGAGCAGAACAGGCCAACTGACGAAGTACACTGATGAGGGGAGCAGCAGGCGGGTCAGGAGAGGTCTGTTGTGCCATGTGGGTCACCTCCGGGGCGAGGATCAAACTCATGCTGAAGTGGCTTTAACTTCTTAGTGCTATGCTTTAACCCAGTGAGCACCAGCAAGGGCCTAAAAAGATGGTTTTCTAAGAAATCTAACAGTGTAAAAAAAAAATTCCTGAAATATATGTAACATGAATCATAATAAATTATAGTACTTGCCTAAATGTGTTATACTTGAGCTTCAAATATAATCTACTTAATAAATACAAGATTTCTAGTGTCTTTGGCCTGTAAAACAGCCTTCTTTCTTTTTTTTTTTTAAAGATTTTTATTATTTATGCATACAAAACTGGAGTACAGACCAGAAAGAGGATTCAGAGACAGAGTAGGGTGAAGAACAGGAGGATTGATGAAATAGACTGCTGAGGGGAGCAGCGGGGGGGCCAGGAGAGGTCTGCTGCGCCATGTGGGTCACCCTCCAGGGCCAGGGGTCGAACTTGCAATGAAGTGGCTGAGGTTTGCTCGCAGTGCTGTGCTTTGACTCATTGTGCCACCAGGAGGGCCCAAGGCAACCTTATTTCTTAAAGGGGTTTTCTAATTTGTATAATTTGCAAGATAAGAATGTAGTGGACATAAGCTCGAGTCTCCCCCCTTCTTTTTTGTTAATAACTTTGATTTTCTTTTGGGAAATCATATTTCTTGGGAGATTGCATCTCTTCTGTAGAAAGGATAATTTCGAATCAAGATATAGGTACATGACTCAGTTTAAACCAACCAGATTACTTTTCTGGATTTTGTACCAGGAGTGACATGATATACAGGTGGATTATGGGGTTGAGTAGAGTCATCTCTACAGCAATGCAGAGCCTAAACTATGAATTGAAGCCACTCATTAGTTTCTATGGATCTATACTTTGAGATGCTGTTTCCTGTGTTTTTGGAAGCCAGTTCTCTTTCCTTTAATGATATGAACTTTCCAATATGTTTCCAAGAAAATACTTTGCTTTTGTGACTTGAAGGCAATTTTTGTTACTTGACTTGTCAAGAGCTGTTAGTTATACAAAGTCTGCCTCCATCACTACCCATTTCCTGAACCCTTCCCCCTCAAAATAGGGCTACTTAAAGTGAGTTTTCTGTATCCATTTCTTTGTTGACTCCCTTAATCTCCCAAAATACTCACTCCTAAACTTCTGTAGAATTCTCCTATTTCTTTTAAGTTTCAGAATCTCTTAAATATTCTGAAACTCTTTCCAAGGATTTGATTAAGACCCTGTGTGATAGGAGAAAGTGACCTTTGATAACGATAAAGAAAACCACAAAATCCCTCTTTCATTTGCATCCATCAGTTCTCCCATAAATTTCTACTGAAGAGATACCATGCCCTGAGCTGGAAGCTAGAAATACAAAAATGACTAGGATAGAGTTTTGTTCTTTAGAGAGATTGGATTCTTATAAGGGAGATAAGGAAAACTGAAATAACTGTAATGCCACAGAGACTTTGATAACAGCTATAATTGAGGTACAGTTCAAGAGCTATAGGAGCACAAAGGAGGAGAGATTAATTCAGGCAGGAAGGATTGGGGAAGATTTCAGGGAGGGTGAAGAAATTTCAAGCCAGCTAATCCTCCTGTAAGTGCCCAGTGACCAATTATCACCAGGAAATAGAGTTTGCAAAATTAAGCTTGACCTGTAGAGGACAGTTTATTTTCTCTTAGCATGGTGTATTACAGTTTCCAAGGTTTATGTCTTCTTGGGCTATGCACTAATTTTCTTAAGGCAGGATTGAGAAAATAAGGACATCAAACCATAAGGTTTGTGCTTAATATGCCTGATGCCTGGTGTTTGCTTCTTTTTAGTCAGTGAGGCTAAGCAACCATACCAGGGGAGGATTAGGGTCAATGTGCTTCTTAGCAGTCTTTAAATATGGTTTAAAGTTAACTGCCTCTTCCTCATATGCTTGGGTTTCTTTCCTCCCAATGGAGGTAGTAGCAAGGTCAGAACCTGCAACTTGTTCTCAACTACCTTGAAAACAGATACTCATTTCACATTCCTTTCTTTCTATAATACGGCTTCTGCCCACATAGTACAGCCAAGGTTCTTAATCGTTTCAGTAAAGAAAGGATGCTCTGAATTAATCTAGGCTGGATAATCAGTTTGGCAGAACAGGCTTGAAAACCTCATTATTGCTTATGGTCATCTCTGCAAGACTGTGGGTGACATGTGACTTTCATGTCAGTAACCTCGAAGGCATTTGGAAGCATCTACTGGGAACACAAAATGCTGTGTACCTTGGTGACAATGAATTCATCTATCTAGCCAGAGAGCTGATAATTGAAAGGGGGAAAACCATTTATATTTTAAAGTCCTGTTGTTGTTTTTTTTTCAAGAGGATGGTTTAATTAGATAAACTGAGTACCCACCTATACCAGCCATTCCTGACAGTTACATTAGTTTAACATGGGGCAAGAGCAAAGGATAGTATGGAAGACTTCTTATAGAGTCAAGGGAGAAAGATATTGCAAGTTGTCACTTTACTGAACCCTGCTATGTAAACACAATACAGAGAAATGCATTCATTTAAAATTCTGCTAGACTGACCTTTGACACATATGCCCAGGTTCATGGCTGACTATATACCCACTTCCTCTTCACCATATCTTATGCTCTGGGCTCCCTAGGACTTTGAATATGTCTAAAATTATGAATGTTTTCCCAAGTCTCTGACAGTATTTCCTTCCTGGTACAGCCAGACTTGGGCTTCAAACTCTAGTCATCTTTCAAAGTAGGCTCAAGTTCAAAACTTCAAAACTCCCCCCATAGTCTGTGGATCTTATCCTCTAAGATGTTTTTTTTTTTTTTTTCAAATCAGTACTCAGTTTGCCAGTTAGCTTGATGAGTACATATCTAGCTTCTTTCCATATATCAACACTCCTTAGCAATAGAGACTTTGTTTTGTTTGTCTTTCATCTTGTTTGTCTTACTTCTCAAAATACCCTCCTATCAGAGACATGGCATCACTGAACCTCAGTCCTTACCCGGACCTTCTAAATCAGAGCCTGGTAACAAGCTCCAGTGAGATTCTTCCTGTACACCATAAAACTTAACAAGCACCCCCTTGAGAACCTTGAAGTACCAGTAGCTTTGAATTGAATGCACACATCCATTTTGCTGGCCATTTTTGCCTCCATTATTCTGAATGAGTCATCTCCACAATTCTATTAAGGATTTTGTGAGGTAGGTGTTATTTTTCATCATACAGATAAGAAAATAAGAATGAAGCCAGAAGTCCTCCCCTTCTGAGAGTTTTCCCACCTCTCCTCTAAAGGGACACAACTCCTGTGACTTGGCCTGAAAATGGAAATGTTTTCAGGCCACAATGGTAACTACCCTGGGAGTTGTAGTTTCTGGCCAACATTTGGTCTTTGTGGCTGAGATAGGCCTCTTTTTGTTACTATAATATTTAGTTAATGAACTTATGTCTCTCAGGTACTACATCAAAAAGGGATTCCTTTTTTTGGGAAATGCTACAAATGGCATAAATCTCTTGGATAGCAATAGTGTAAAGTCACCTACTGAAGATCTCTTATTGCATGGCCTGAATAAATATACCTACTTAGCTTTGTTTAACTCACTTTTCCCTAAAGTTTATTTGACCCCAAATTGAGGTTGTATAATATCCATTAACATTCTGAGAAATGCAGTTTGGCTTAAAATGAGATGTTAATGACAAAGAAAGATCAAGAGGGAGCTTCACTTCAAGAGTTGTTTTTTGATTCAGAGAGAGGGAGGGAGGGAGTTAGGAAGAAGGAGCCAGAGGGAGAATATTTCTTTTCTGTAGTTACCCCTTCCAAGTGGAACATTTCTCAAGATCAGCCATTAGTGCATGAGAAGAGACTAGGGATCAGCGGGAGCTTCTGAACCACTGGGAAGAGTGGCTGATTTCTTTATGCATTATTTAATACCTTAACGTTCCCTTTAGAATCTTCTGTTCCATGCCGTAGCTCAAGACTCAGACCCTTGATAAAAATTAAGTAGGACGTTAACTCTGAAGCACATTGGAACGATAAAGTACCACGCTAAATCACATTAACTTCTAAAAAGAGGACACCAAGGTCATGAGCTTGACACATGGGAAGCACAGGCTTACAAAGTAACACAGTAAGGTCATGCAAAGGACATAGATTATCCATCAGGGGGTGCTGAAGAGAGAGAATAAGGAGGCTTATGCACTTGGCTATCAGGGTCAATCTCTTCAAGGATACGCTGCCAGCTTTGTGACAAAGAACAGCACTACGAGTAATTTCGCTCTTGACAGTCTTGAGGACAGTTATTTGGATTCCTGGTGTTTATGGAGAACAGTTCTCTGTTCACAGAGCTTCCCACGGCTCTGCAAGCAATGCCACCATTTTCTGACTTTTTTTAAAATCAAGGTCAGGCATCTCTTTAAGGTAAATCTAGGGCAACAGTTGATTGCTGCCTACTTGCTTACAATGGAAACAACAGCATGAAGTTCTCTAGATTTTTTTTCTTTATAGAAAGAAAAAGGAAGATTTGAAGTTGGTAAACTGGGAAGCAGAGATGCCTTCCTTGAAGCTCTTCTCTGTGAAACCAGGCACACAATCACCTGAAATGCCTTTTGGATGATGCATATGGGCTAAGTTCTACAAACAGAGATGAAAGCAGAGGAGAAGGAATTGTTACATGCATTTTCCACTTGTGTCCATACTTGGGCTTTCATAGCACCTCTTGATCTCATTTCCTCAAATTATTTCCTGCTACTATTCTGCCTGACTTTGCTCCAATTGTATTCTCTATCTGAAATGACTTGGTCCCCATTTCTGCCTATTAAAATCTTGTCAATTCTTCAAGGCTCTGTTCAGCCATCTCTTCCAAATGGGTTTCCTGATTGCCTTCAGACACAAATTTTGCTCTCTTCTGGCCTCAATCAGCCTTTCTTGTAACATTTATCAGATTTTGATTTCTACTAGCAGAGTCCCATGACTATCTCTCAGCCTTATTCTGAAGATGGAATTGGATTCTAAATGGGCCCTCCTCAGGGGCACAAAGGGTTGGGGCAAAGCATGATGAAGCTATCAGAAGCCACTATAGCACAAGTTCGATTCCCAGCCGGGGGGTGACCCACATGGTGCGGCAGACCTCTCCTGACCCACCAGCTGCTCCCCTCAGCAGTGTTTCAGGTGAGTTGCATGTTCTGCTCCCCACTCTGTCTCTGGTGAATCCTCTCATTCCCCCACACCTCTGGCCTCTACCCCAGTTCTTGTATGCATACATAAATAAATTATACTTATCCATCCTGCTCCCCTCAACTCCCTCACCCCTGGCACCCCTGAGCACATAGCTGATGATCCGTAAATGCCAGCTAAATTGTAGCTCAACATTGCAAAAGATCATAATGGGGGCAGCCAAAGTGTATTGCTACTTAGCACCCTGCTTTAGATGGTATTCCATATTTGTTAGTTTCTTATTTTTGTTTCCTGATCTGCTTCTAGGCTAATGGCTCTCAGCCATCGGTCATCTTTTTATTCTCAAGAGTTATGTCTGTGAGGTACTTATGCTTCTATGCTTCTATTTATTTAACATTTCTTTAAATCAATTCTCTTTTTAATTACATTCATTTAGGAAGCAGATCATTTCCTTCAAATTAGAAATCTTAACAGAAAATAAACATACACATAAGTTCAATGAGAATAAAACCTTATTAATTTTACTAATGTTGAGTAAATATATTTATTAAATTTACTCATGTTTATGGAACATCTACTGGACACCAGGCACTGTGCGAGGTGCTAGGACCATAGTAATACACAAGAATATGATCCCAGCTCTTGCTGTGTCTATGCTCTATCAGGAAATACAGAAAATGAATTAAATGTTATAAAGCAAATGATGCCAGGCAAAGACAAAGAGGAATCAGGTTACTATGTAGATAAAGAGTTCAGAGAAGCTCCTATGAGAAGAGGTACTCTTGAGCAGAGGCCAAGAAGAGTAAACTGGGTGACCCTCTGGAGGCAGGGGTCCAGGGAAAAATGGGTATTTCTGTTGCAGAAAGGAAGGACTCTTGGCATCATTTCAAGACCTGTAAGGAGGCAAGCGTGGTTGGAGTATACAGACTGGGAAGAACCCTAGGATAACAGGGCAGAGACAGAGCAAGAACAAAAGCATGTCAAGTCTAGTGGACTAAGGAATGCCTCAGAGTATATCCCTAAATTGTAATCCCAGCAACATGTTACTGCACTCAAAGGAATAACTCTATTGTTGAAGTCAAGTTCAGGGGAAAGTATCCTTTGTCTTAATTAAAATACCCACTTGGGTTCATGACCAAATTCTGCAGTTAAACAGTCTTATATTCTAGAACTGTATTTTTTTTGGGGACCTCTGAGGTTCAATATCACCATTTTTCCTGGCTCCCTAAATTCTGAACCCATCTTGGACAGTGCCCGCCTGGCACATAGCATACCCACCCAACCCTCTGGGGAATGAAGGAAAAGTATATTGTATTTGCCTCCCAGATTGTCTCTTTGTTTTAGATCGACTGAATCTGTGTCCTCTGATCCTGAACATACACCACCCTGTAAAGAGCTAGCGGGAAAGGGAATAATGTTAGCAATGCCAGCTGCCCTTGTGCTCTCTTTTCAGAGCATCATTTTCCACTGGAAATGGAACCACGTAGGGAGCTTTGTCAAAATACTGACAATGATAAGGCTCCACCTGTGGAGATTCTTATTTACTCCAGTCAAACTCTCCTGAACAAGCAGGTCTCCAGGCCTGGATCAAAATTAGAATCCTCCATACCCAAGACTTGGTATGGAGTAAAGAATACCTGTTCTTCTGGATATTGGAAAATAAGAATCCAGGAATCTCAAGGTATGACTTGGGTATCTAACGTTATAGGACAGTAGAGAGGAGAGGAAACTCACCAAGGGCAAAGCAGTCTCCTCACAAGTTTCCATTCACCTATACACCCTGTCGCACCTCTCTCAGACAGAGGGGAGGGTTGTGGAAGATGCCATGGGGAATTCTGTTTCTTTGCTCTAGGCCTTTGATTTGGATATAACATATACTACATGATCCACAACAATCCCCAAGATTCTGGTGGTGTAGGGCCACTTTCCACTCGTGAAATCATTCCAGGGAAGAGTTTTCATGATGTTTGCAGGCATCCTCCAATCTGCATTACAAGATAATGCAGTCCCACTAGGTATATGCCCTTAATATCTCCATGGCCTCACTGAACTCTGCTTAAGGTCCTGTCTGCCCTCTCTCTGTAATGTGCATATTTAAAGTGGAGATTAGGGTGAACTTATACCACCCTGTAAAGAGCTAGCAGGTCCTAACTAGGACCTCTTTGGGGTTCAATATACACAACTGGAACCCTGAGTTGATCATAACCTCTCCCTCCTGACCTTGTTCAGATAAATGAAAGTGTGCCCTAAAACTTCTAAATTTGGGGCACTTTTAACCTAAAAAAGGCGTGTGTCCCTAAGATTGAAAGATATGAATGTGCGTATTTCTATGGAGAATCCAAAGCTTGACCAGCAACTCAAATTGGGGGATCATGGGTGTAAAGGAAGTAAAAAACATCTGCTCTGACTGATTAAAATTAAATTTATGAAGTAAATAAGGGTTCTTCATTGTCATTTTTATAATAAAGGAAAAAGGAAACAGTATATCCCTGTTTCTGTGTTAGAAGACTCAATTCTTATATTCCCTAATGCTTTTCCAGTACAAATTCACTTAATGTTATTATTTTATATGTGTCTTAAAGTTTTCACAATGGTCATCCACTGAGATTGAACTCATGTATCAAGTACCCTACTATGCACTCGAAAGCAGATTAGCTCAGTTAACCATCATTGTGATTCTCCAAGTAAGGCTTAGTGTCTCCCCATTAAGATAGAAAAGGAAACTGAGGTGAGATTGGCATTAAATCTGACTATTTGTGCTTACACTCCTTATGTTATACTGCCCTTATGTTTGGTAGGGTCCTCAGTTTGTGAATATAAGCTTGTCTAGTTCACTGATGGGTTAGTAAAACATCTCAGTCTGTACAGATGTTAGCATTCTACTTTAACATTTAATAGATACACCTGTAGATACTAAGAGACCCATAAGTTATGTTCCTTTGAGTCAGAATGTTAAGTTCCTCGAAGAAGTGAGGTTTGCTTTTATAAATAGTTCAGTAAGGTAGATTAATTGGCATCCAATATACAATATAATTCAAAATCTTCAGGAATATATATTACATTTTTTGGTAAGGAGAGAGAATACTTTAATATATCAAGGCTTCTAGTGAAACATGAACCACATGTAAAACAAGAAAAAAGTTCCTTTTAAATACATGGAAAGTCCTTGGCAAACCAAATGGATATTAACAAAAGAAAGAAAAATTGACAGAAGATAAAGAGAACCTAGTTAGAAGTAAGACTCATCATGACTTTCGAACTCTTCTTTAAGTTAAATTGCAAAACTGAATTCTAGAGAGGAGGAAAGAACATAGCGTATGGTGCCAAGTAGCCATGGATTTGAATCAAGTTCCACTGTGAAATGCAGTAGGTATGAAATGGCCTTCTAACAAGGTTTTTGAGAGCTTACAATGCCAGCATGATATAGGCAGATAACAAACTTGATAATCTTTCTTTAGAATTTTTTTCCTAATTTGACAAAAACCAGAGTAACCTTATGGCAGCAAGTTCTTTTGAAGGAGTTGCTCCTGATACAACTGATATCCCAGGGATAAAGGACATCGGATAAAGTTTATTAGTCATTAGAAGTCCTGGGACATTCTTTATAACCCCTCTAAGAACCCACCAGACAATTCCAAAGTATGTCCATACAAAAAAAAAAAGAACACTCTTGCGTTAGTTGCCCAAAATAATGAAAGAGATTCCCTGCCATGGGGGAGTCTTCTAACCTAGCCAGGATGGGCTGAAAGAGTACCATTTTCTGGTATATCTTTCAGAATGCCAGTGTTCACTAAAACTTTATATCCTTTGAACCAGAAAATCTAACTTCAGAATAATTGTTGAAGAAATATTAATTTTTGTATTTTTTAAATGAAGTAATGTTAGTTTACAGCACAATCTATACCTCAGAGATACAGCTGACACCTCATATATGTGCAACTATACCACAGCTGCATCAAGGCACCCATAATGCACCTCTCTAGTCCATGGGGGCCCTCTCCCCTTTAATTCTTCATCCCTACCTTCCCTCTCTGGTTTCCTCAGTTTGTGTAAGATTTCTAGTCCAACAATTAGGTGAACTAGTATAAGCAATGCTGTACTAGTTCACCTTTACACATAGCTACAACTGCATTACACATAGCTACAATTGCATTGTATATACTAGTTTAATTAATTGTTGGGATAATTGTTGATTGGAAACAAACTAATTGTCCATCTATAGGGAACTGGTGAAAATAAGGTGGGTTTAGTCTGTGTTAGATGGAGCTCTGTAGTCATAATCATTTTCAATAAAATAGCTACAGTTCATTAAAATTAAGATGTAAGCTAGAAAAAGTGTTCAGGTGACCTTTTTTTTTTGTGTGTGTGTGTGTGTGTGTGAATATAGGTTAATATGAATATAACATACACACACACAAATCTCTAAGTTGAAAACACATGTGATGTGTCTTTTTACCTGTGTACTTTTCTTAATAACACAAATTTTCCACAATGATTTTGTATTGGTCTGGTAAATAAAAACACAAATTTAAAAACTCTCAAAGACCCTGATCTGTCATAATATTTGTCATGTTAAACTTTTCTAGACCAAAATGTCAATTTTCATTAACAGGCTACTAGAGGAAAAGAACTCAGATTTTGATTTTTCCATTTAAGGAAAGATGGTTTTTCATTATTCATACCCAGCTGACGAAGAGAGAGGAAAGACTAAGAAACTGATTATGATGACGCAAGGCTTCAATTTAATAATCACAACAATCCCATTTGGGACAGCATCTAGGGTCTTCAAAGCTGTCTCAGATATTAGCTCATTAAGCAAAGTGAGGAGGACAATGACGAGAGTGGGAGATTTAATCTAAGAAGCATGAGGGGGTCTTTTAATATCGAGGAGATGAAAACAGCAGAGGGACAGGAAGGAGAGCTAGAAACAAGAAATCAGCACAAAGTTTGAGCTATCACAGGCTCATGAACAAAAATCACAAATCATAAAGATAGAGAAGACAAAAAAGTTGATAAAACTGGAATGCAGAAAGGAAAAGTTGCTGGAAAATTTAACAAAATATTGTATCTAAAAGCCACATCATTAATCCATTTAATTAAGCTTTGTAAATATTTGAACAATTCTTGTGACCCTGGGATTCACATAATTCCAAAAAACCTTTAGCACTGAGCCTGCCAATCAGAATTAATGACAACATTTATCTCTGTAACAGAAGGAAGCATTAAATATACATCACAGATGTATGTTGTTGGGGAAGCCTCAGAGGACTGCCAGCTAGTGTCCGGTGATCCAATTTACATGTACTGAGAAAAGAGCACACAGAGACTATCAGGAGAGTGAGTCTCAGGCATCCTAGAGTGGAAGATTATTTCTCAGGAGCTTAGAGAAATGCTTAAAAAAAAAATGCTTATTTGGAAATCTTCATTGATCCGATTATTGATAGCGTTAATTTCATTCTTCATGCAATTACTTGCCCCAAATGGCCTCATCATACAGTATATATTAATTATTCCAATTTAGTACTATCTGTGATCTGTTTCCCTGAAGTCCTTTGTAGGATAGGAAGATGGGAAGTGGGGCTTGCAGTGGGCCTCCGAGGCCAGAATCACAGTCTGTCTACATGGGAGGGAGGGGATATTCACTCCATGGGGTGACAGGAACCAAGATCAATTATTTGCTGGAAAGGTTAAAGCCAAGGGCAGGCTTGATTCTTTGCTCCAGCAGGTACAAGTTGCAGAGATTTCTTAGAGCTGCTTCACTTTCCAATGACTTTTTCACATGTATAAAGACATACTACCAATCCTGAAAACAGCCATCTCAACATCTGCTTTTTCTTTTCTTAAAACATTAAAGTCTGCAGTTAAAACACAGCTGCCCATTTCAGGATTTGCTTACTGGCCCAGGGGTGATTTGCATACCAGATGAGAGAAAGTCCAATGTGGTAAACACACCTGTGCACTGTGATGAGCCCTCAATCGTGCCATACTGTCTTTTTATATTTTTAAGTGCTCTACTTAGCAAAGAGACTCAGGTTCCTAGCCTTGCATTTCTGATATCTGAGTAACATGGTGGTAGCATGGCTGGTGAAGGTTAGGAGATATGGCCAGCTTTTGCAAGTCTAGTGGACACCAAGTACATTGTGAATATTTTCAGCAGTGTTTATGAATTAAATATAAATGGTTTAGTTTTTAGCAAGATGCCCTTCTGGGCATTCAGTGCTTCTTCACTTGTTAGTCATAGTCTACTTTATCTGTTCCTTTTTCTTCCTTCCTTCCTCCCTTCCTTCCTTTATTTACTCATTCCTTTGATGTAAAGATCTTTGAAGCTGTGGATCATTGGAGAGGAATATTCCAGCTAAGCCTTCACTTTGGATCACACTGGGCCCGCCTCTCCTCCATATATCCATTGGGAACTAACTCTGAAGTATAAACTAATATGTCTTAGCAAAATCACATATAAAATAGAAATCATAAAGCACATCACAAGAAATGAACATTGGAATGACTCATTTGCTGCATGGCTTTAGATGACTTGATCTACCATTTCTGTCTTTCCAGGTGATTGAAAGTTGGCCACGAGCCAGATAAAGGCATATAGAAGAAACAGTTGCTTGCAAAACCTGTTAGATTCATTTCCTTGAGTTACCATCACAAATTCCCATAAACTGGTTGGCTTAAGCCAACAGAAATTTATTTTGCCACAATTCTGGAGACTAGAAATCAGAAATCAAGATGTTGGCTGGGCTGGTCTCTTCTAGAGGTTCTGGCATCCATTCAATGCCTCTCCACTAGATTCTGGTAGATGCTGACGATTCTCATTCCTTGGCTAGCTGACACCTCATTCTGACCTCTGCTTCCATCTTCACCCTTACTCTGGGTCTCTGTATCTGTTTTCTGTATCACATAAAGATATATGTCATTATACTTAGGGTCTGCCCTAGTTCTAGGAGGACCTCATTTTGAGACACTCACAGGTAATGGGGGGTTAAGATTTGGGTAAGTTAGGGAGCCACTGTCTACCCATCTCACCTGCCTTTGCTTTTCCTCCTGATTTTGTCAATGTTGAACAACAGCAACAAGAACCAGGACCTCCAATACAAGCCCTACAGCATGAAAAGAAATACATTGACGGATACAATTTGAAAACAAAGTTTGGAAACAATCTAATTATCCAACAGGAGATATGATTAAAAATATCAGTTGATCTAGTCAATGGAATACTACACAGCTATTGTAAAGAACAAAGTAGGATCTATATGACCTTAATGGATATATCTTCAAAATATGTAGTACAGAGAATTAAGTACATTTCAGAAAAAAACTCATTTTAAAAAACAAGCTGTAAATACCAAATCCAACACAATTTCCCTTTGGGGAATCTATTCCTTATTCCATTTCAGTTATGTAATTCTGAAGAAAAGGGCAACCAAGCACAGCTTTTTGATTTTCTTTTCATGACAGAAAGATATTCTGATCTAGACAGTTATAGAATCCCATTTTGCTGACCGTGGTGACTAGGATGGAGGTTGGACTGAAAACAGCCAGACTAGTCAGAAGCCTTCCAAGGAATTTTACATTTAGATTTTAAGTAAAAAAAAGAAAAAACAAAACCAAAACACAACTCTTGCTTTTCTGCACCACAAATGTGTTGGCTTATGAGAATGCAAATATACGCATCACTCTGTAGGTCAGAAATATGACATCAGTCTCAGAGTGTCCATAGGGTTGTGTTCCCTTATGCAGCCTCAAGGGGAAGAAGTCTTTTCTTGTTTTTGCCTGCTTCTATAGACTATCCTCTTCTTTGGTTTATGGCCCAGTCCTCCATCTTAAAATGTAACATGAAATTGGAGTAGCTGGTATGTCATAGCTTTCATTTTTTATTAATATATTTGTGTTCTTTGAGTATTATACCAAATGCATATAATAGTTTTGCAATTTTAAACATGAAGGAAAAATAGGAGATTATAACAAAAGTAAGTTCATGCAGGGCTTCAAGGTCTGGCTAAAGCAGCAGTAACCTCTTAAGTTACTCTTTCATTTAGTGCTTTTGAATAGTATGTGAGTCCACTCGAGAGCCCATAATTACAAGTTGCTGCTTAGGCCCCTTAACATGCTTTATCTTTGAGTAAAGCTATTTAGATGGGACCACAGAGGATAAAAGGCCTGGGCTCAGCCTAACAAAGAACTTGCTGGCTCATCTTTGTAGGCCTGATGTTTTCCTGTCAGGTCCACATGGCAGGTCTTGAAAGCATAAGTTTGTCCTAGTTCTTTTTTCCCTCCTTAGACTATAAATACATGCACTATAAGAATTCAAATTCAAAGAAAAAGAGCAGAAAAAAATGCCTGCCTAAATGCCTAAATTTCCTTAGCAAAACAAAGAGACAAAACAGCCTCCCATCCAACTGCATAGGAACCACAGTCTGTTAGAATGTCACAATTAAGAAGATTGAAGAATTCTCCCGCTGGATGAAGCACAGTGGGACGCAGTGAGCTGGATCCAAATTCCATTCTTTTCTTTGTCATAGTCCTGATAGACAAAGAATCTATCTACCAACATTAGGGAAGCAGCTCAGTGTCACTTCCTAGAAGAGAACTGAGCACCCCAGCTAGTGAACAGTGACCAGGAATTTGGGCTTTTCTGGTACCTGGATCCATGATTCTCAGTATCCAAAGGACATAAAAATCTCTCAGGAACCTTACTGACCACCCAGATATTCAGGCTACGTGACCTAGAGATTTGAAATCTGGGTATCTGGGGGAGACCCAGAAATCTGCATTTCAATAAGCACCTTCTATAATCAAATGCAGGAAAAATAATACACACGCTTTTTTCTGTAACTCCAGCCTTTCGACCTGTTTAAGGTATCTCAGATCTGAAAAGCAGATTTTTTTTTTTGTATATTTCCAGCAGCCATCTCTTTTCTCTTATCCCAGAGCATTAAGAACTGAGATTGGGAGGTGTCACAGTGAATAACTATTATTTCCCAGAGGTTCAAAAAAAAAAAAAAAAATCAAGGAAGCTCATATTTTATTACGAGGAGAATAAACGAAATTCACAATATTACGACCTCCTGAAGCCAGACAGTGAAAATGGCCATAGTATCTATGGCTGTGCTGGATTTGAGTCTGTTAAGTACAAATAAGTAAAAGCTGGTTACTGTTTTTACATTTACATTGCCACTGTTCTCTCCATTCAACTGTCTGTTGAAACTAACAAATGGAGTTAGGATACTGCTCCTTTCAGTTTTCCAACCCCCAGTGTATCTGAGTCACCTTACCAGGCTATGTGCCACCCAGAGACCACATCCCTTACTATTTTTTATTTATTGTATAATATACCTATTGATTTAGCTTCTGTTTATATCAATCACTTCCTCTTGAGAATGAGAACTCTAGGGAGTTGGGGATTTTGTCAGTTTGTGCATAGAACGATGTAACAAACAAAAAAAGGCAAAGAGACCCTATTCAAAGTTCACCATGTCCTCTCCTTCTGATCTTTTTCTGTTTCATAATTTGACCCAGGATTCCACCTGACCTTTAGTTATTATGTCTTCTACAGTTTCTTCAATCTGTGTCCATTCCTACTTTCTCCTGGTCTTATAAATATGACTGTGGACCTTCTGTGCAAGTACTAGTTGATTACTTTATAGAAAGTCTCTCATTTTGTGTTTGATTGATTTTTCCTCATGACAGATTGAAATTATGCATTTTAGGTAAAAAGACCACAGATGTAATTTTGTGATCTAGATGCATCACACCATGATGTCAATATATTTTAATCCTGGTGATATTGATCTTGATCACATGGTGAAGGTAGTTCTGTAGTTTCTCCATTCAAAGGTTATTTTTTCCTTTGTCATTTATAAATATCTTGGGAGAGATACTTTGAAATTATGCAAATATCCTTTCTCTTAAACTTCGAGGAAGTGTTTTTAGCATGTGTCAATGAGGATCCCATCATTTCTGGGGTGGCAGTGGCTGTGCAATCATGAATTTTTATTTATAACTTATTTTTTTGTATCTTTTATACCGTCGTGTATTTCCAATAGAATTCCCACCACCAAACCACTCGTGAACCATAGTCCCTTGTGCTCTTCTCCCCTTCTACGTTTTGATTCCTTCTCTTTCTCTTCCTTCACAGAATGTCTCTGATTTACACTTGCCTGCTAATTTATTATTATAATTGTTGCTTTTTTTTTTCCTGGTTCTTTATTTGTTTTCTCTACAATTCTCCTGTAAGTGAAACCATCCAATACTTTTCTTTTTCCCTCAGTGTGATCCCTTCTAGCCATCCATGTTGCTGTGAGTGGCATGAGTTTATCTTTTTTGATTGCATAACCATTCACTTTGCACTCTGGTGTTTTTGTAACCTGCCTGCCCTGCCCTGCCCTGCCCTGCCGTGGTACTAGAATGTCACCATCAGTATTTGAACCTGCAGCCACCTGTAAACTGGTTCCTTTGTACAAAGTAGAGATTCTCATAGTCCAATGCTTAGAGCAGTCATGTTCAACAGAGAAGAGCTTACTTAGAATTCAAATCCTTACACATGATTCTCTTAAACACTGAATGAGTCTGACAATAGCAGCACTTATTACAATTCCCAGTCCTCTTATTCTTGAGAGACTCTTATTTAACTGCCCCAGAAGAGCCCATGCTCACTCTCCATGTTGTCTTTTCCTCTCCATTTTGGTTAGTAATCAGATTCTGTAATTACTCCCTTCAGAGAGTAGGAAAGGAAGCAAACAAAGTGGGTAATGCTTACATTTCTCAGGCATAAGATGTTGAGGTATAACACCTGAAACTCCAGTCATTAGTAAATTTTGTCTGGATACACACACAAACATAGTTTATTTACTATGAAGGAAAAGTGAGGCATGGCTAAGACACACTTCCAGTTCATAATCTACTAAGTACTTGGTCACTCAAGATAAAATTAAGCAAGTCATTCTTAATCCTCCCCCTGCCCCCAGTCATCATTTGATCAACATTTCTGTCACACACCAGACATTTAATAACCCTTATGTTCATCTCTCCCAGCACTGTAACTGTCTCAGACTATTGCAGTTAATTAGTTTAATCTATCTGTGTTAATTGGAATGGATATAATACATTAGCATGTAAAACATCATCCTTCATACTGTCATCAAAGACAAATAAACAAATTGATGAGAATATGTGTCTCGGTAGCCTGCAAGTTTTGAATATTTATTTTTAAAATGCTATTAAGAACTGGAGTCCTTTTTTCCCCTCCCTTAAGTTAGAATGAAGTCTGCCAATGTTTGACACTTTTCTAAAATGTCCCCTATGGAACACCAATAATGTGTTGTTAGTAGATGTTATATATATATATATTTTTTAAGGCTATATAATCAAATGCTTCATTTAACAAGTGAGATTTCCTCAATACAGGACTTATCAGAACCTTTGTCAAATAGTGAAGAGGACAAGTAAATGGTGTTTCTCAACAGGATTAACATCCATTTTCCACAATTTCTCATTTATTTACTTATACTGACTTATTAAGATGTAATGATATATAAAAGTGTACCAGTTTAAGGCATGCCATGAGATGATTTTATATTTGTGTTTACTGAAAGATGATTATCATAATAAGTTTACTTAGCACCTTCACTGCAAGTATGATGAAAATATTTAAGAACTTAGAAACTTTAAGTATATTATACAGCTTGGTTTGACTATAGTTACCTTTCTATGCTTTGGATTTTAAAGAATTTATAACTAGAAGTTTGTACCCTTTAAAGAATAGCTTTCCATGACCTCCATCCTTCAGTTTCTAGCAATCACTATTCTACTCCCTATTTCTATGAATTTGGCTTTTACATTACAAATATAAATGAGTACTTGTCTCTTTGTTTGACTTATTTCACTTAGCATAATGCCCTCAATAGCCTATCCAAATGGTCACAAAAGGTAGATCCCCTATGTATGTATATAGATAGAAATACAGGGGGGCAAGTGGCAGGTATCTCTTTGAGATAGTGAATCCTTAGTATTTCACAGGAGTAATGTTTCTCTAAAAGCATTTTAGAATTACTGGTCTAACTTACAGTATTTAGTGGGTACAAGCAATTTTCTCAAAATATCTGAGAAAGAACATTTAGGAAATTTCATGATGAATAGTTGATAAATATTTCCTTTTGAATATACTGCTGAGAAGTAGGAATTTCAGATTTGTCAAGATGTTTCTACCAGTTTGTCTTACAGCATTCAATAACTTCTCACTACCTACTCAAGTATTTGATCCCATGTCTAACCAACAACTTCTGATTCTCATAAATTTGAAACAAGAAGGGTAAGGAAGAGAGAGGAAGGTGGAAACCAGATCAAGTTTAAGGACGATAATGAATACAGGAAAAATACCAGAAAGAATGACAAGTAACACCAGAATAGCAAATGGAGCTATATTAACTGATTGACAGAAATTTTCAGTCTGGGATGAAATCTTCAGGTACCTGAAAATATAAAAATCAATAAAAGTCTACAAACAGGACCCTTTACATAATACTCATGTCATCTATTATATTTAACTCATTTTTCTGTTAGAATATTGTTGACTGAAACTCAGATCCCACTGGAATAATGTTGCACAATCCAAATCTACGGTGGACTCAGGGGGCTGCAGCCAGGCTGGAGCCAGATCAACTAAACCAGAAGTTCTAGAATCTCCTGGAGTTCTTGTTAAAATGTAGCTCACTGGGCCTCACCATAATACTTCATCAAACCACACTTTCTTAGGGTTAGGGGAGACTAAAATATTTATCTTATATCAAAACCACATTACA
The DNA here is from genome assembly GCF_000260355.1 of Condylura cristata. Classification (NCBI taxonomy): domain Eukaryota; kingdom Metazoa; phylum Chordata; class Mammalia; order Eulipotyphla; family Talpidae; genus Condylura; species Condylura cristata. The sequence goes on from NW_004567105.1 coordinate 51,117,074, forward strand.
ATGTAAGCAACGTGAGCATATTATTATAGAAATGACCTTCATTATATGGATTATTTTTTTAAAATATGTATCAAGTGTTTAATACAGACAACTCTTAAGCTACAAATAGCCATACAAGTAACTTATTGCATTCAAATGATTGGCTCTGCTTTGTCCTTATGAGTCAAGCTTAGGAAGAAAACCTGTCAGTCATTCCTTCCTTAAGTGCAACTTTCACAGCCAAATAGGGGTCCACTCTGACTCAAGCTTCTCCCACAGCACATTTTTTCTTCTCTACACTATTGTTATGGGTGAGCATATAAGTGGAAGAAAAATATTAGTATTTTGGAACCACTAATACACATTTGAAACTTTAGTACAAAATTGACCAATTCCATGTTCTTGGGCAAAGTATTAAGTGGAACCACTTGTGACTGACAATACTCATCTGGTTTTAATATACAAAGAGCTATTTCATGTGGTTCAATCTAACATCTAAACTTCTCAGGCTTGATTTTCTCATTTATAAATGGACCAGTGTTGCCATTAATTGTGAAATTACATGTATCTACAGCATTGACATAGTCCTGGAACTGAGTGGGAACTGCTATCATTGATCGCTCAGAACATGTTCCATTAATTCCTCTTCCTCCTTCCATTCCCAGTTCATTTATTGTCTTTTACTCACTATTTCTTTCACACGTTTCACTGTTTTCTCAGTCATCTCAGAACTCTTTATGCTGGCCCTCTTGCTTTCTCCCTTTTCATCCACACTGTTCCACAAACCCTTTTTTCATGGGTGTATATTCAAACCAAGTCTCTGAAATTTAGTGACTTTTTTATAATTACAGAATATCTCCATTCATACTAGCCACATTCAGGTATTCAGTAACCAAAGGCAACTAGGATATAACAACAGAAGTCTAGATCTTTGTCAATACAAACTTAAACTAGTCAAATAAACCAGATACTAAACTTTCTGCTTATCAAATATACCACCTGAGTATCTCTTGTTTTCTATTATTATGCTAAATTCATATCATATTGTTTTTGAACAGTAGAATATCGGTAAGTTCATAGAATATAGTCCAAATTAAGCATCAGATTTCTAAAACTAAGAATTCTACAGGTAAGAATCCTTAAAGTCATCACACCTCAGTTTATCCAAAATTATACTTACAATAATAAACACTAAAAAAAAAAAAAGTTGATGAAGAAAGCAAGAGGCTTACATTTAAAGCATTTACCAGGTACTATAACTTTCATTTAATTCTCACAATAGACCTACAAGGTGGGTACTTAGAATCATACTTAGAATCATACACTCATATATAACTACTTAGAATCATACACTCATATATAACTATGTCATCAATGTGAATAATAATTCTCATGACTCATGCAATGAAGGAAGAGTAACAAATATCTATTTAGAACTTCCTATGTGTTCAGCACTATGTTAAACCAACTGTAATTATTAACTGTAATTATTTCATTAGCTTTTACAAGACCTTACAAAATAGAGATGATCAGTTCCATTTCTGAATTAGAAAATAGATTATGAAGAGTACTTAATTATCTTATACAAAGGCTACAGTCAATAAGTGGCACTAAATCTTTACTCCTGTTATGCTGTATACTCTAGTGTATATTCTATTTATATGAGCTCATCTGACAAAAGAAGGTGCCTTCTCTGGGGATGCCCTTATACACTTTGGGAGACAAAGCTTGCTTCTAGAAATAATTGGACATTATTTTAAACACAGTCCAATTTGTATGATTTTGACAATAAGCTCAAAGACAAATTTAGAGAAGATTAAAAAGAGCTGGACTATTTTTGAACACAATTTTCAGGGGGCAAATAGTTTTTTGTTTCGCTTTGTTTTCAAAGGTCAGCATTGCCCAAATGACACTCACATTAGGAATCCACATATATGATGATTATAGTCCACAGCTACAAGATTTTGAGGTTTTTTTTTTTTTTTTTTGTAAAGTATTTGGGCATTATCCTGACTGATGATTTTTTTTAAAAGATTTATTTATTTATGCATACAGAACTAGGGCACAGGCAAGAGATCCAGGAGAAGTGAGAGAGTGGGGAGCAGAACAGGCAGATCGACGAAGTACACTGCTGAGGGGAGCAGCGGGCGGGTCAGGAGAGGTCTGCCACGCCATGTGGATCTCCTCCGGGGCAGGCGGGGATCGAACTCATGAGGAAATGGCTTAAGCTTCTTAGTGCTGTGCTTTCACCCGAGCCACCAGGGAGGGCCCCTGATTTGATTCTTACCATCATAATAGATGGTCAATGAAAGGTATACGTGTTTTATTGCTGAGGGGGAAAAATGATTGCCTTGCCCAAAATGGAATAGTCTTTCCTGGTGAAGCAGCAAAATCCAAAGTCAGAGTTTGTAAATCTGCTTGCTTCTTTTCTATATTTCCCTACTTATTACATCTTTCACTCCAGGAGAAGACGGGCACAATCTATCTTGTTCTCTACTGGATCTCCAGCACCAAGAACAATTTCTATCACAGAGTGGTCATAAAAAAGTTGTGTTGAATGAGTGAGTCTCTCTTTGTTCCAGCAAGAATTATTTTTTGACCCATTAATTATTTGGTGTGTATCTATCATTTAGTTAGCTAAGATGGAAAGGATTCCTAGCAGCGCCCAGATTTGGTTGTGCATGGACATGTAGGAGAGGAAAGAGCATCCTATACTCATATGGTTGTGAACCTGGCACTTGAGTGAATAGAAAAGTTCAAAAGTTCAATAATCTTTGAGGATTCTTGGTGATGGATGATGGGACTGTGAAAGAAGAATTGAATGTACTTGCCCTCCCTTATTCTCTCTATTTCTTTTCTAAAAAGCATTATAAAAAGCACTAGAGATACACTGTTTATTTGACTAGCAGCATTTGGTTGAAAATTGAAATGATTTTTAAAACTATAGAAACACAGTCATCTGGGCACTAGTGATGAGTCTGAGCTCAAAAGTAATTCACATTACATTTTCATTTAGTCTTGCACAACATAAGGCATTTGCATTCATTTCTTCTATGGTACTGTTTGTTCCAATATGAGATATTTATGTTTTATTTTTTTAAATCTGCATAAAGGAAACATTAAATGTTATCATTTTTTATAGAATACTTACTCTACAGTGGGGCCAAATTCTGTCGCTAAAGACCATGGTTTATCAGAGTAGTAATTTCAGACCTGAAAATAATAATGCTCATGGCAGTCTAAGATAGTGGATTACACTGACAAAAAAATCATACATAATGGTGCATTATTGTAGCATTTACTTTCTCTTCACAAGTGTTTGTAGTAATGTGTAAATAGCTGGGAGAAACCAGTTCCTTTTCATTTGGGCAAACAATAAACTAATCCTTGAGATCAATGAGAAAGAATACATTGATGAAAATTAACCCTGAAAATAATTTCTTTCATGATAAATTTGTCAAGGAACAGGATTTGGTAAACAAGCTCTTTTTGCACTCACCATTGAGTAGACTGTATGCAATGCTAGCAGTTAATGAGATGAACACCACACTGGAAATTAATTACAAATATGAATTCTTAAAAAGTTCTATCATACTGTAAATATTCATTCGCTAATTTGGTCAATATGTTGTAGACCTCCTTATCATAAGTAAATATTACTCTCACCATCTGCACCATGACTGTGTGATGGTCATATTCAGGAAGGGTTTCAAGAAAGCGAGTGCAAATTCCTATATAGCTGAAGACATGGATAAATCATGTAACTTCCCAGCTTCTTAATTTCATCAATATCTAGTATTCTTTAAAAACACTAAGCTCCTAGTGACATAAGCTGGAAAGAAAAGGAAAAATACCGATGGTTTCACTCATAGCCGGAGTATAAAGGACCAGGGGAGAAAATAATAATAATAATAATGAACAACTATATCCCAGAGACATTTTACATGGGTGGAGTGGGGAATGGAATCAAAAATGGTGGGTGGAGGGAAATGCACTGGACTATGGTGATGGCACACGGGTGATTTGGGGATGGGAAGCCCATGGGCTTTGAGATGGAAAAAGGCACAAATGATGTAAAAGTAAACTATTAAATTATTTAAACCAAACAAAAACAAAAACCACTAAGCTCCATACGAAGAGAACATTGTTTCTTATTTGTTGTACTGATTACTACATCTCATAGGAGTTCATGAAGGATTATGATTCAATAAAGTGGCTGGTTGGGGGAAAGTTACAGGAATTGGATAGAAGATGAGCATATTAGTCTTCTAAAATTTTTGCTAGGATCATAAATATCTAGTAATGAAGGAACAAAATGCTTAGACTTACTATGAATAAGTGTGTTTGTAGTATTTCATGGCAGAGGAATGTGAGACCCGGGCACATTCTCTTCCTCCTATTGGACATATAAATTGTTTTTCTGGAGAGGAGTTTGGCAGAATCAATAAAAATTTAAGCCTTGTATACTTTTTGCACCTGGATCTTACCTTATAAATGATTTTATAAAGCTATGTTAGTTGTAGCATAGTTAGTAGTAGTAAAAAACTAAATCAACCTAATTATCAATCACTAAGCTACTGGCTTAATAAATTATGATATAGTGAAACAATATATTATGGCATAACTATGAGACAAGAAAATGTGGTACACATATAAGCATTGACATAAAAATATAATTTTTAAAAAGATTTACATATTTATGAATACAGAACTGGGGTACAGTCCAGAGATGCAAGGGTGGTGAGAGGCTTCACCAAAGACAGAGTGGGGAGCAGAACAAGCAGACTGACAAAGTACACTGCTGAGGGGAGCAGCGGGTGGGACAGGAGAGGCCTGCCACACCATGTGGTCACCTCCCTGGCTGGGGATCTGACTTATGCTGAAGCTGCTGCTGCTAGCTTCATAGTACTGCACTTTAATCCACTGTGCCACCAGGAAGACTCTGTAAATGTTATTTTAATGTAAAAATTAACTTGCAAAATAATCAGCTTGCATAAAATGGAATAAAAAGGCTAAAATGAGATACATCTGAACTTTTGGAAGTTATTACCTTTGAGAAGTTACACTAAGGGAGATTCTGACATTCTCCTTCATTTATTTCTGTGCAATGGGATTTTTTAGAAGAGAAAAAAACTTTCTTTTCCCAATAAAAATATACCTCAAGCTGTGGTTCTAAACTTCAGAAAATACATTGTTTTAGTTGTGGAATATAAGATGGTGCGATAAAGGAAGAGTGAAAATAAGACTCCTGGTAGAAATGCTAAAGTGAAACATATATGTAGAGGTTGAGCATAATTCCCAACTAATTTCTAAAGATTTCAAGAGCTAATCAAGTACATCTATGAAAAAGCCCCACCGTGCACTTAGAAAAAGTGGTTCTCTGTGCTTTTCACTTACTTTTGCTATCTCAGTGCTAGGCTGAAGGATCATTGTAACTAAAGATCCTTCACTGTAATCAGAGATGTTCAAGTCCCCGATTAGCATCTGGGAGCTCTTAAATCTGCAACTCTTGCTTCCCTCTACAATCCACTCCTTTGCCAGGAGAATGAGAATCTGCCATAGCTCTAAACCCACGAGAATAACTTCATGCTTAGAAAACCCTGTCACTTTCGTGAGTCCTTAACACTCAGCCTCCAAGTGACAGCTGTTACTCTGGCACAGAATCTTTGGAAATAAAAGTAAAAATTTTTTATAAACTGTATCAGTAACAGCTCATTTATTTCAAATGCTAGCCAGCTGCAAAAAGGAAAAAGGGTGATCATTATAGCTACAGTCTGGAATTGTTTTTTCTTTCACAGTTTATTCCTGGACTCAGGAAATCAACTGGAAAATAAATACTAGTAATTCTGAGTCCCAAGGAACATGATGTCTCTGCAAACCATTCCCTAAATTTCCCTTGCTTGCCCAGCTTGCTTGCCAGTGTGGAATGGGCTCTAAGTATAGGCCAGAGGAAAGGAGTTTCTGATAGTGGGGGTTTGTCAACTCAAAGACACCCCTGTGATCCTGAGAGTGTAGTCTTTGATGAAAGCCAAATCCAGATATCCTAAGTTAGGTCTCACTTCTTATTAGCTGTGTGACCTGGGGCAAGTAATTCAATCTCACAGAGACTTTCTTACCTGTGGAGTTCAGAGTAGGTAGGGATGTTGTTAGCACTGATATGTGTGATATGCTTTGCATAGCTCCTGAATACCCCTGAAGCCCCAAAACCTGCCTGCTCTAAGTGGGTTCTGCTATCTGCCGCAACAAGACAAAACATATAAAACTTTAATGAAAAGGGAGTTTAATACAGTAAATATACAATATGGGAACACAAACAATATAACTTCTAAATCAAACACCTGAAGTTACCCATCCCCTCGTGGGCAAAAGTCAACCCAAAAGGGATGGGCCCAAAGCAAGGCCTGAAAGCCTGCCACTAGACTAAAGCACCTTCTGGCCAGGACCCATGGCAAAGGGTCAGAAATGGCCAGACAAATCAGGGAGGAAAAGAGCAAAATCAAAATCAATATAAACACTGCCATAGTCACCTCCCTACAGGTCTCTCACCCACAGCTGCCTTAACCAGTCCAAGGTCAGGAAACAGGCACGGTTTCTTCCTCACAGGCTTGCTGTTCCATGCGGCTTCCTCAGGTCTCCGTCTGGTTCTCCATCCAGCTTCCTTCCTTTCTTCTCTCTCCTTTCTCTCTGCTCAGCTCCACCCTCCTTCTGGGTGGGGCAGGGAACCTGGAACTTCCCTTTTCCCTAGGGACCACCCTGTTATAAACTGACCCTCATGGCGCAGCAGACTTCTCCTCTCACCCACTCTCCCCTTTGCAGTGTATTTCAGTCAATTTGCCTGTTCTGCTCCCCACTCTATCTCTGGTGAATCCTCTCACCCTCCCTGTACCTCTGTCCTACACCCCAGTTCCTTTATGCATAGATAAATCTTTGAAAATAAATAAAATAAAAAAACTCCATTGAGGCACCTATGGAAATGACAAGACTGGGCTAGGTATCCAGGTTTGGAATTTACTAGCTATGTGACCCTCAATAGACTTTAAGTCTCTAAGTGCTGATCTGTGAAAGGGAAATAAAAATACTTTGTCTCTCTCTGTTACAGTGTTGTGACAGTCAAGGGCATAATGGCCATGCTAGTAATCATCAATTATGTGTATATATTATATCCCATGTTTGATCATTATATGTAATATATGATGATTGGCTACAAGATTTTTATGGCCCTCCCTGGTGGTGCGACAGGTTAGGACATAGCACTGCAAGCTAGCTACAGCTGCTTTTTGCAAGTTCAATCCCTGGCCTGAGAGGTGATCCACTTGGCACAGCAGACCGCTTCTGGTTCGCCCGCTGCTCCCCTCACCAGTGTACTTTGTTGATCTGCCTATTCTGCTCCCCACTCTGTCTCTGATGAATCCTCTCACCGCCCCTGCACCTCTGGCCTGTACCCCAGTTCTGTATGCATAAATAAATATTTAAAAAAATAAGGAATGGTTCTTCTCATACTCAAAAATAAGCAGAAAAAGACTTAAAAAAAGATTTATATGTTACATATAATAGCTAACAATTATTGGTATATGATATATATTGATCTACTTAATAATTATAAAGAAACTACAATATATATTTATATAATGTAATAGTTTCGTGTATCATACATAGTGCATATATACATATACACAACATTTAAAAATTAACATATATATTCTATGTTCTGATTTTTATATTCATCTTCACTTGGCCTATTAGGGAAAGGTAGCTAACAATTAGCACTCAGACTTTTGGGGTGGGACATGCTTGACAGCATGACCACCACATTTAAATTATCACTTGCTTTTCATCAAGTTCATTGTTTTTCATTTTAGGAGCAATATATGCTGGAAAAGAAAATTTTATGATTATCAGAAAACAGAAACATCCACTTGTTTAATCAGGGCATATTTTTCCTTCTCTATTTTGTCATGTTACTTATAATAAAAAGTCAAATGCTGGAACTAAAGTATAATCCCAAATATGTATTTTTAAAATTCATAAACGTGAAAAAAGTGTTATCAGTCTATTGCAAATTGAAACTGTACTTATTTCTTCTCTGGCTTGGCAGGTGTCTGACTTCCACTTAGGAATTTAGGAAACTCCCATCCAGGCTCACCATGCTGTAAGGTAGTCTGGGAAGGAAACCAAGAATTTCCCTTTTTGATAAGACTTTTATATGCTACAGATGGAGATGGGGGTTCCTTGACCCCCATTGGATAGAATCTAACCCTTCCTCATGTTCAGGTCTCTGATTTCCACAACTGGATCTGGGACATAGAATAAGGGATCCCAGATGCACAGCTGTCTCTCCTGGATGCCCCAGGCCCTGAGGCTTTGCTTTCACTTCTGACTGGAGCATCTGGCAAGCGAGAGACAGCTTGAGCATTTGCCTCCTTTTTGTTTGACTCTTGACCCCCAATGAATAAGATTCATCTGTGGTTCACAAAATCCCACCCTCACAAGGATGGGAGTGTGGGAAGAAATGAGAGGGGCAGAAGTCTCCACTACTCAATTGACACCAGCTTGACCTCGAAAGTATATTGGGCAACTTTCAGCCACCTGCTTGATAGTTTCAGGGGATGTAAAGAATGTTCCAACATTTCTATTCCCAGAAGAAAACTAAGCAGAGATGGAGGTTAATGGGGCTATGGAGCAGGCATCAAACACTTTCTTAGGGCAGGACATGCACACATCTATGAGTAGGATGTTTCCTTTTGACACTCCAGTCATTACTATGCCTGGATTCCTTTGTCCTTTCTCAGGCAACCAAAAGTCTGTTTCCCCAACCCCTCCCAATTCTAGCAAAGACAGAGATATAAGACTTAGAATTTATTTTTATAATTTTGAAAAAAATCAATGTTTGTGTTCTTCTGAGGTGTTACTTCTCCCAGGTAATGAGGTTCTGCCCACCACACTCCCCCATGGCTATTGTGTAAAATTTCCTAACAGGGCTCACTCAACAGACACTGGTTTAACCTCTGCCAGTTGGCAACTCCCTACAGGAGCCCAACAGAAACAAGAGCCTTGATTACATAACCTACAATCATTTTCAATAAGTGCCCTAATCCTGGTCTTTAAAAGCCTGTTCAGATTTTACTCAAACAGGACAAATATCAGAGCAAGCCCTATGAGGCTGAAAGACAGAAACTCATATAAAGTAAATGTGTTGAATTTTTACATTTCCTTCCACATTTTCTGTAGCAACAGTGGTTGAGGCACTCACTACCATGGTTCCTGGCCAAAGTCAAGTGTATCTGCTCCCTGGGTGAAAGTCTCCCACTGATAAGGAAATGTAAGTAGTTCCATTTCCATTGAATTAGAGGTTTAATTCCCTCTTCAGAAAGCTTAAAGCCAGAGCTGTCATCTTGTAGATGAGGAGACTAAGGCTAAGTGAGGAACTTGGGGCTGTTCCTTTGTCTGTTCTCCTCCCATGCCCTGTTCCTCTTCTGCTTTGTTCTGACCTTCAGCACACACCCTCCACCCTCTGCTCCACCTCTGGCTCCAGAATGACTGCTGCTTCAGGAGAACTTAGTGTCACTAACTCCTCTGAGAACTGGTCAGGCAGGATGGAATTCAGGATCACCCAGCACACACCACTTATTGGTAGATCTGGACCTCCTTGCCCTAGTCATCCCCTCCCCCAACAACTGTGACTTGAACATTTCCTCTTTAGAACCAATTATTTGAGTCCCTTCCATCACACCCCCAAGAAGTCACAGGAATAAGTGGTTGAGATTCAGTCATGTGGATTTCTGGTGGGTGCCTGGGGAAAGGGAGAAGTCAGGGTGCTTCACTTCTTTCTCTTGCTGTTTTGGGTGACATCTTGGATAGTGGCTGCCCCTCTCTCCTAGCTTCAGCTCTTATGGGACACTCCTGTCTCCATGGCCCCAACTTCTGTAACACAGACCCCATCAGATGCTCCAACAAGACCACATGCTTTGCTTAAGCTTCTTGCCCAGTGGCTAGAGAACTTTCTTAGAGGCAAGACAATAAATTGTTATTTATGGGCCAAGGCAAAATTGTGTATATTTTGCTGGTATTTGTCTATTTAAAATACCATCACTAAAAAATTTAAAATCATTCTTAGTTTATTACCTGGATAAAAACAGGTAATAGGCGTCTAGACCTGGCTCAAGTGCTTTTTTGCCAATGTCTGCTCTAGGCTTGGGTGTGGTGATGGTTCCCCACAGCAGCCAACATCTGCATTGCCTCTTGCTCCCCTTTATGATCACTCAATTCTTGTGCTCCTACTTCTCTGTGTAAACCTCAAGAAATCAACCACTTGGCATAGGTGCTCTTTTGGGGACCCTAACTGGTAGAGGTATGGACTTGTTCAAAATCAAATTCCATAATATGGAATTCCTACTCATTTCATAAATTTATTTTCTCTCTTTTTTATTGTCCAATTATTTACATAACTTTATAACTTGAGGGGAACAATTTCATACCTCCACATGGGACCATATTTCACTCACCCACCCAAGCTCCAGCACCGATGCCCTATTTATTAACTCCTCTCCCTTGTAAGGTCTTCACCACCCCCTCTGGTAATCAGTATATTTTTCACAGAGTCTAAGAATTATTTTTGCTGCTCTTTTGGCTATTTATTCTGTAAATGAGTGAAACTATGTGCTAAATGTCTTTTACTTTTTTCACTTATTTCACTTACTACAATCACCTCAGAATCCATCCAAAGAATATTGTTTTGTCTCCTTTAACAGCTGAATAGTATTACACTTGATCCAGTTGTCAGTCGATGGGCACTTAGCATGGTTCTCTGACGTGTCTCTGACTCAGCTATTGTGAATACGACTGCTATCATTTCACAAATGTGTTTGCTTTCAAAAATGCATTCACAAACATGCCTCAAGGGAATAAAGTAAGTCCCCACTCAAGCTCAGTTGACCGGGTACTTACTTACATATTAACTTTCCTGATTGACACCATTATTCAACAACAACAAACAAAACTAGAGGTCCAAAGGGTGCCTGCAAGCCAATGTCAAGAAGAAGCCACTTTAGATTCAACCTCAGAATCAGCTGCTGGCTGTGCTAAGATGGCAAAAAAGGCAGAAGAAACTGGAAATATTGCATTCAGTCCTCATACAGACCAAATCCTATCTAACATCCCTGGCAGAGGTGATGAAAAATTTGGCAAAACTGTTAAGCAAGGCTGGGTTGTAGACTCAAATTCTCATAGGAGGTGAGATGCGTATAACCATGCAAACGTGACAGGTTGCACCCCAAGCCTCACCCTTCCAACGTCTCCACCTTTGCTCAGGACACCACTGCCTCTTCTTTGGATAATGGCAGCTGTCTCCTAACTGGCCCCTCGCTTTACCTCTCCCCCAAGTCCCCCAAGTCGATCTATTTTTAGAGGTGTAAGTAAGATTATTTAAGAATATTATAAATTGCATGACTCCACTGTTTAAAGCCGGCAATGACTTCCTGTCCCACTTTAATATAATCTAAATTCCTTCTTAGCCCATAGATCCTACAGGATCCAGCTTCAGCTGCTTCTTTAGTTTCATCCCCTGCCTCCCTCCCTCCTCAGTCCAACCCAAAACACAGGTTTCTTTGGGGTTCTCAGACACTTCCCAATTTCAAACTTTCAGGCCTTAGCACTTGCTCTTCCTGCTTCCTGAACTTACCCCTCAGAGATCCTTGAGGTGTATATTCTGTTTGCCTGTCTCTCTCTTCCCCCTCGTCTCCACCCCTCTTAGTGCTTCCAGATCTGCATTCCTTTATCACTTCATCATGGAGATTTTTTCCCATGACTAATCTAACTATCGAGGTTTCTTCCACTACCCTTGTTATCATTTCATTTCCTCTCCTCTCATCATTGCCCATGCTGGTCCCTTTGCTTAAAATTTTCTTTTTTTCTTGTTACTGGATTAAATGCTATCTTTTTAGGGAGGAGCAACCATTAGTTGCTCACCAGTATCTCTCTGGCACTTAGCATTTCTGTATACAAGGACAGCTTGCATTCTTTTAGAAAAATGTACTGAAGTAACTTTGGCAGATAATATATAAATTTCAGGTGTGTGTCATTATATTTTAATATCTGTATATACTGTACCATGATCATCACCAAAGTCTAGTTTTCAACTATCTTCATATCACTAACTAATCCTCCTTGACCCATTCACAGCCACCTCCTCTTCTAGCAACCATCAATCTGTTCCCCATGTCTAAGAATTTGGTTTGTTTTATTTGTTCATTTGCAAAGATAGAATTCTGATGCAAGTATCCAAGATCTCTGCCAGAAGGTTTTCTTGGGCTGTAAGCCCTTGCTTAGTCTGCATGCAGTGCAGGGAGTTAACACCCGCAAGGGCAACTTTGATCATTGGCCAAAAGGAGTTGCATAATTACTGCATCATCTGGCTACAGAATCACCCTGAAGCACGCTACGCACATCTCCTTGAAGTCTCAGTTGCCCCAACAGCCCATGGGCTACCCTGTTCATTCATCCACTCTCTACTGGCTTTTCCATCCCTTCCTGGTGCTCCCAGGGATCATTTACCAAGAAAACTACAAATCCTTGTTTCAGCATGTGCTTCCAGGAGATCCCAAAGCAAGACATCCTAACACCTAATGTCCCACCACAACTCTCCTTTTGGGGAAGCGTTGCAACAAGTGTTTAACTTAATTATAAAGGTGAGGAGGGGACCAGTGGAATACAGTAGAGTAGATTAATTTGCCATTTATTTTTTTAAAATTTGAATCAGACCATGTGGTACCAGCAGTCAATGTGCATATTTCTATGATCTCTACAGACATCCCCTAATAAACTTAGTCCTCTTGCCATTGTAGGAATCTCCAAATAAGACTGTTTTTTACTTTGGTCTATAGCTGAACCATGAAGCCAGTTCTATGCACTAAATCCTGATAATAATTTCATACAATGAACACTAGATGTGTGCTATGCTGGGTTACACAAACAAATTGTATGACCTAATTAAAGAGTCACAGTCATAGTATGAGGAAAGTACCATTGTTATTTCCTTTTTGCAGTAAGGACGCCTTGACCCAGCGCAGTTATCACTTATCTTAACTATGAGGGAGCAGAACTTGGGTTTGAAGCCAGAGGTTTGGCTAGATTCACTGTTAACCACTCGGGTTACTCTACCTTCAAAATCTTCCCAACTCAGTACCATACAACACCAGGCTCTATCACATATAAAGTATACTTTATGGTGCACAACTTTAAAGTGAGATTCTGTAGTTGTAAAACTTCTAAATTTTCACCAAAAAAAAAAACCCTTCCATAATGAGAAACAATAAATGAATACTTAAGTGTAATTGCAAATACAGCATTTTCTGAGTAAAAGCTATAAAAAAAATTGCAGTCTTTAACATTTTCAGTTTTCCCAAATTGGCTTTTATGTTAAAAAAAAAATGTTTAACACCACTGCTCTAGGTTCTGGATCTTAGAGAAAAAAAATTCTTTCTGTCCAACAGAACTAACTTTACTAGATAATGGCCCAAACCCCACAGCTTTCTTGGCATCTACTTCTACCTGTCCTCTTATTCCAAAGAGTGGGAGAATCACAGAACAATAGCTGCAGGCATAAAGAAGATACTGGTACTTATCAAGCAGGACCAGCCACGTAGCACCAGTACAGCCTGCTTCAATGAGAAACACCCTTGTCAAAGTCTCTGTTTCAGTTTCTGAATCACAAGTATCAGATTCAGGAACTCGTTCTCACATCGCACTGCATCCAAAAGATCATGTGAGTGCCAGGGAGACTTCCCATACTGGCATTTGGGGAGCCTTTCATTCTCTCATGAATTTAAAAAGAAATAAAAAAAAATACAAGCTTGATAATAATACCTTCAAGGGCAACTCCAGTAATGTTGAAGAGTTAAGCAAGCTAATAAATATGAGATAGTTAGATATGTACACAACTTTTTGTTCTTTTTCTAAGTCAAGGTGACATTAGAAACTTCCACTATGTGGAAAAATACCTACTGCCAGATGTCCAGTCATTCACCAGCAGGTTATTCTCTCCCCTCTCTCCTCCCCACTTCTTGCCACACTCCCTCCCCTTACCCCTATGATGTTGTCAGAGTCTAAGGGCTTGTATTTTATTTTGTTGTATTTGCTTTTGCTTTGCTTTATATTCCACAAACCAATAAAATTGTATGGTATTATGATTTTTTTCAGAGAGAAAAATGACTTCACATAAGGGACCTCAACTTACAACCACAGAGAAATGTTCGCTGAACTGAATAAAGATACTGATCTTTTATTAAGCTGGTTATGTAATATGCAACATTGTATAATATGAGTTACCTACCTCCCTATCTGTTTACCTACCCACCCATTCAGTCCATCCACTGTCTATAATGTTGGTAATTCAAGCAATGCTAATATCTTTTGTTGGATTTCCCAGAAGCAGACACTGAGATCAAGAGTTCAGTGGGACTTGTCGTTGGAGGATTTTTCTCTGAAAACAGCAAATAGGGAAGTGGAGAATTGAGAAGAAAAGGGAAGGAAATAACAGGTGTGTTCAAGACTAGATTTCTACTTCAGGGAGAGTTATCCTGCTAGTATCTCCAGAGCAATACCGTGGGACATGTCTTGGAATTGTACTCCATGAGGGGTGAGGAAGTTGGTGTATTTACCCTCCTACTCACATTCATCATTGGATGATGAGACACTGATCCAATTCTCATCAATGTCTCTGTTCCAAGAGACATTAGCTCCCAAGAGACATTAACTCATTAACTCACCAACAGCTCTGACCTGTTCTGCATGATGACCACGTGAGCTCCTTGGCTACAGAAAACAGTCCTAAGGGCTTACTGTACAAAGTGTAGGCATAGATAGTGAGGGACAAGGAGACAGATGGGATGGCAGTGTCAATATAGTCAGTTAGTATAAACTAAAACAAAATCAGAATCATTAATACATGTAGCCATATATTCTGCTTTGTCACCTATTACCATGCTGGCAGCATTTCACAGCTTTAAGTTTTATTCGAGATACTGATTTTTTAATGAACACCTAGCATTCATTTTGTGGATGTACCAACATTTATTTCTCTACTTCCTTATTTACAGACACATAAGTTGTTGTTAATGTTGCAGGATTTAAAAGGACTCAACAATAAATACCTTTGTTCATGAGGTTATATAATGGAGTCACATACTTTCATATATTTATGAAAAGTAGCCATGAATATTTAGGAAACTAGCATTTTCTAAATTCACATTATCTCACAGTCAATAATCTGCTAAGGAAGATAAGTAGCTTCCTTCGGTCTGTCATTTACAGACTAATTGTTTTTGTTCAAATCACTTGGCATTAGGGTTTATTTTCTTCCTTGTGTTTGCAATAAATGGAATAGTTAGAGCTGAATGCTCTCATTTTATTTGGCATCGGATTGTGAAATACAAAGAGAAAATAAACTTTTTAATGATTTATTTCATCAACATCTTGCTAACCCAACTTCTTCAGAAACAAATGACTGCAACATAATCTGTTGTGGTTGCTTATTATTGAAATATTTCCCAAGAAGACAATGGTGCAACATTTCAAATTACCCAACTATATCATTGAAATTGTGTTTCTAGTAAAAGTGAGTCTATTTGGGATAGTATGACTGTCTTCCAGATCCACAAGAGTATGAGGAGAGAGGTTAATCTTAGTTCCTCAATAGCAGACAATAAATGTTGCACAGATGTGGTAAATAAAAATGACAAAACTTGTCTGGCTTTCTTCTAGACAGTGCTTTTTTAATAGCTGGTGATAGACCAAAGTTTTGAAGAAATATAACAGGACCATACAGCTGGGGAAGGCAACGTATGAGGCAGAGAAAAGGTTGAAAAAGAGCAGTTGGTGTCTCACCCTTGTCAAGAATAACTCTTTCACACTATGAGTGAGGTAATATTTGGAAGACAAAAGTCTACTGCTGAAAAAGCAATAGTCATCTTTACCTCAGAACCCAAGTAAAAAACTCTCAAATGAATGAGATCTCTCATGAGAGCCACTGTATTTATAAGTGGTAATACACATTTAATCCTATTTCTCTTGTTGTCTTTAGTTGGGTCAGTAATATGTCTTGGGAATAAAATGGAGAAGCCAAATGCTGGAAACTGTTGGCTTGAAGGTCAAATCATATATTTAACCAACGATTACATGGAATTAAATATCACTCTGTTCTCCCACCCCTGCCCCATCCCAGCAATTGACCTCCCATTAAGACAGGCTTCTTATTTACCAGCTTCCAGTTTTGAGAGACCAACGTGTGCTCAGTATTTGGTGACCTACTCCTTTAAAATCTTGAAAAGTTTATCTTCAAGTTATCTGTTCCTATCACAACTTTTGATGACAAAGTTGGAAGGACATTGCCTTCCAAACACTGCAAACATTGTAAGTCTGGACAGAATTAGGACAGCCTTAAAATTTTAAATTTAGGTATGAGGGAAGGAATTTAAAACTGAGGTCTCAATATTATAATTCCCAATATGGGCCACTTCTAGCAACTTTTTTAGAGGAATTCCAATTTGGGTCACAACTCCCAGGATATACATCCTTTTGTGGGGGTGGGGAGAAGTTATTGGGTTAGTATTTTATTTATTTTGTGTGCTCAGGCAGAATTCTTCAGGCCAAATGGCAATAGGAAGCTGCATCATTCTTTTAAGAAACTACAGAAGGTAGAAAGTGTCCTTACTATGAGTCTAGTGAGCATAAACCATCATTTCCTACCTGAAAGGGTAGGCGAATGCTATGTCAATGCTGAGGTTACTTTCCGTCTTGTTGACACAGTCCACACTCAGCCGAAGGCCTCCTGAATAGCCACCGCATGTTGCAAATGCAAAGATTGCAAAAAGCTGTGGAGAACAAGCAAATGGGTTAGTTAGCAAAAGGGGCAGTTATTAGGATGATGTTAAGCAATTGAGATGTATCAATAAGAGCTTAGTGTTTAGACTGAGAGAAGTTATGGCTCTTTTGAAGTATGGCATCATCTTTGGTTTGGGTTGAAAGATGAGGTCAGGATGATGACAGGGAGATGAGGAAATAAAATAACTGTTTGTTGGTATAGAGTTCTCAGATTTTAGAGTTTACAGACATAATCTCACACTGAAGATAGAAAGTAATGTATCCAGATATTAACATGGATGTCTCAGATGGGAAGAATCTTGGGTACCTCCTCCTTCCTTTTTTTTTGTTTATCTGTAGTGTCTGGGGAAAAAAGCATGTATTCTATTTTCAAATAATACAGTTCATTTCTTTTTTAAAAAAAAGATGTACTTATCTATGCAAAAAGAACTGGGGTATAGGCCAGAGGTGCAGGGGTGCTGAGAATTTACACCAGAGACAAAGTGGGGGAGCAGAACAGGCAGACTGACAAAGTACACTGCTGAGGGGAGCAACAGGTGAGACAGGAGAAGTCTTCTGCACCATGTGGGTCACCTCTCTGACCGGGGATGCTGAAGTGGCTGTGGCTAGCTTCATAGTGCTGCACTTTAACCTGTTGTGCCACTAGAGAGGGCCCAATATAGTTAATTTTTAAAGACATAGAGAATTCTAGTGCTACAGGCTAGAGGAAGAACAGCTGAATATCTAAGCACTATGCTGGGGCACAAGATCTCAATATGCGTCAGCCTCAAACATTCCTTGGAGTTTACATTGGTGTGTTAGTTCTTTCTAAATGAACTATTAAATTATTTAACTGACTACCAGTGAATGTCATAACCTACCCTTGTATAGATTATGGACCTGTAGGTGCCAGGTACTGAAAATTAGAAGCAAGAACTCAGAGACACCCCCCCAGGGGGGGAGGGAGGACTAAAGTGGCCAAAATGAAGGTCAAACTTTGTCCCCTTAGTCTGGCTAACTTAATGGGCTTTCTTGCTCATTCCTGAGACAAGTCAATCAGTTGAACTTATTAACCCTCATCCCTGCAGATATGCTCTAATTTCTTTTAATTCTGAAGTTCAACTTCTTTCTGCAGTGTGGGACCCTATAGGAACACAAGTTCTTTTTGCACTAGAGGAGTTATCATGTAAGGATTAAGGGCATAGGGACTGGTAAAGACCTCAGGAAGATTGCTTAATTTCCCTCTGCTTTGGTTTCTTTGTCAGGAGAATACCACTGACAATAACTCCTCTGGGTCATTTTATTATTGTGATAGGAGGTAGGAGGCAGACAGGTCATGTAACAGAGGGCTGCTGAGGGTGGCAATGCTGCAAGTGTATTCGGAAAGTTCAGAAGGTGAAATGAACATTATCCAGAACACCTGCTGTCTCTGCCTAATCAGTGGTGGAAGAAGTCACAGAACTGCTTGTCTCTACTGGCCATTTAACTTTAATAAGAAAAGATTGGCTAATGAGGGAACCTTCACAGGAAAAGCAATATTTGGTGGGTGATTTTGTGTGCAGTGGTTTCAAGTTATTAGTTTTTAAATTCAGTATTTTTAAAATGGAAACAACTTGACCAAAAGTTACAGTAGATGTAGTAAGCACAGAATGTGTGTGTATGTGTTAATGTGTTTAAAGCATTCTGGCACAGAAAAAGTACTCAATAAATGTTAACAAATGTTATTACTATAAATAAGCGTGGGCAAGCTCCTTGGTAAAATGTTCCATGTCATAAAATAGGAAATTCAGACTTAATCCCCAGCTAAATCTATTTTACCATCAGCCCCATAGAACCAACATCAGACAGTGCAGGAAATCTGGTATCTTTTTTGCTTTGTTTGGTTTTCTTCCTACTTTGCCTAACTGATGGGATTTAAGGAGGCATTCAGAAGTAATTCAAGCCCCTGAACAATCTAAGGATTGCACACACACTGCCAAGTCTCAAGGGAATCTGACCTTTACCCCTGTAGCACAGATTTATTTCTCATGCTGGAATACACCCTTTGTGCCAGCTCATAGCACTGCTAGGAACAAGGAAGGAGTACTTTTTTTTTTTTTAAAGATTTATTTATTTATTCATACAGAACTGGGGTGTACAGGCCAGAGGCTCAGGGGCGGTAAGAGGCTTCACCAGAGACAGAGTGGGAGACAGAACAGGCAGATCGATGAAGTACACTGCTGAGGGGAGCAGCAGGCAGGTCAAGAGAGGTCAGGCAGGTCAAGCGAGGTCTGCCATACCATGTGGACACCTCTGGGGCAGGCGGGAATCGAACTCATGCTGAAGTGGCTTTAGCTTCTCAGTGCAGTGCTTTAACCCGCTGTGCCACCAGGGAGGGCCAGGAAGGAGTACTTTTAATGGTTAAATGCTTCTATCTAGCCGCATAATACTGGACATCCAGTCCCTTCAGCCACAATGCTTTTAGTAAAGACATCTTCCAGATGAACAACATGACAGACCTGTGCTAGGGTTTTCCCTAGCCAAGTTGTCTTGCCTGTGAAAGAGATATCTTGTATGTAATTCCTTAGTTGTCAAAGAATTAAATAAGATGGTGAGTGTATTTCTGGTAGAAATATGTGTGGTGTTTAAAGTCTGGGGCAATATTCTGAAACGTGGAATCAGCAATGGAATGATCCATTTTGGCCACTACTGAGTACCTACTGGGGCCAGGTGTCATGCCCAGCACCTAACATAAGCAGTCATAGTTTCATAGTTTCTCTTAACAGCAATGGTGTGTGTGTGTGTGTGTGTGTGTGTGTGTGAAGCTTAACATTCCCACATTAAAGATGTGACAAAATAGCATAATGGCTCCATTTTAAAAAGTTCCTTGAAAGTTCCTGTACTGAGTTAGATTTGAAGTGTATGAAGACAAACCCTGTTAATTTCAAAGCCTGACGACTATAAAGAAACTACCCTTGGTTTTTCATTTTATACTAAGTGCTTTATATACAGTAAGGTATTATTAATAACACCTTATAATGAACTTAAGATGGAATGATAATTATGAATTTAACTAGTTCAAATTGTTAGCTGCAAGGAAAGAAAGTGTCAGACTATTGAAACCACATAGCCTGGTATTTCTTATTTTAACTTCTATTGAGCTCTGAAAATATAAGACATTGTTCTTGAGTTAAATATGACTCCTATGGGCTCTGGTTAAGTCTCCCTTCCCCACAGTCCTCACTGATTAAAGGGAAAACATACTGTGCAACCGATATAAAATTCACATGGGTTTCGTGAGGATTAAACAGATAATGTCTGTATAACACTGAAAGAATTGGATCCTGCTGAGTGAATAACTTATTACAGGGATGGTTGGTTCAGTATTTGGGGGAGTGAAATCAACTCATTCAGAATATATCAGGCAGTGGCCAGGTCCTGTAATTAGAATACATCACGACAGTGAAGAGAAGGGATTGGAGGATCTTGATAGGGTGGAGAGGGGTCAAATTATTTTGGGGTTGCAGAGAAGAATGGAATAGGAGGGAATGTCAGCAGTCTTCCCACAGATTCCATTTCCAGAAGTCCACTGCATGCAGGTGGCAGAGGGGAGTCAGGTAGACCTGTGTTTGAGTGCATTTCCTAGGGGTCAGACACTAACAGACATATTTAATTTCTCCAAACCTCATTCCCACATCTAATAAATCAGGGATAATTTATTGCTTCATCTAGTGGATGTATAATGATGTCCTTGCTATGTGCTAGCTGGTGGAGAACAAGAAGTTAAAAATGCAGATAAAATTCAAAATGAAGAAGGTCCCTACCCATCATGGAACTTAATGCTACATGGTGGAGATAGAAACAAAAAAATCACACACAAATAAAATAGACTAGCTTTACCTCAAATCACATAAAACAATTTGTAAGTACAGGAGTTGTATCTGAGGTTGGCACCTTTAAGCTAAGATCTTAAAGATGAAGGAGAGGAAGTCGCACAAAACAAGGGTTCTGGGTGAGGAAGTGCTCTGGGTGAAAGGAAAAGTTGGAGGAAAAGTTTGACAAATTCCAGCAATCAATGGTAGGCAAATGTGTCAGCTGGATATGGTAAGAAGTTGAAAATAACTGTATTTGCCTCACCTGATTTTGTCTACATTAGCTGAAAGAACACACATAAAACATCCACCTTGAGCTCTCCATAAGGATCAAAGTGTCTTCTTCTTCTCTCCACTATTACAGCTACTATACTACTGAAAAAAGTGAGAACTAGAGAGGAAAATTCAAATCAACTAGAGTAGCAATGGCATTAAGATTCTAAATTCCCTGTGTCTATTCTAATTAGCTCTGCAACAACAGGAAGAACAAATCTTGGCTGCCTGGGAAGTTGTTGACTGTCAAGTGGGTCAGTCTTCTTTATCCGGAAGAGCATCATGGAGCTTTAGTAGCTGAGCTGCTTTGTTTCTCCTGAGTGTCTCACCAAGATTTAAGTACAAGTCCACTAGACACAGGTGGGTGGATGGGTGCTCCTCTTTTCTTCCCTTCCTCCCTCCCTCTTTTCCTTCTTTGTTTCACTTGCAATGTGGTAGAGGATTTTAGAGGGAGGATCATAAAAAGACAGAAACTTCCTTAGCTTGACAACTGTTGCTTTGAGAGACCATCACCATTATCAAGGGTCAGGTTTGTGTGTCTTGTGAATGGGTGGCTCTGCAAAACTAATGTGGATCCCTAAGACAGACTTTATCTCCTTCTGGGAGATGAAGAGATAGAACAAACTTTCTGCTATGCAGCCCTGATGGAATAAGAATGGGGAGAGGGGAAGGGTCCTGAAGGTTAAAGAGAGAGAAGATCCTTGAGGGGACAATGTGCAGGGTGGAGAAGAGATGAGACACAAAAGCTAGAAGAGTGCTTTCCATCTGGGGTTTACACTAAGGACTACAGCCAAATTGACAAGAGATAGAAAGAACTGAGTTTATGTGTATCCATGTTCATATGCATAGCACTGTCTCCAAACTCTGGGCTCTGAGTGTTAATCTTCAGCCAACTCTGCCTTCTGTTAATGCAGTATCAATATACACATTAACCATTCTAAATATTAAGGGTACAACCCAGGGGTAAAAATCCACTTGCCCAATCAAGTGAGGTTGTAAGACCTCTGTGTTTCCATCTTTTCTTAAGCTCCTCCAACAAAGCAGGCATTTCACCCTTCCAGCACGTTAAAAGATAATCAATTTCATAACGATTGGTCCAATCATCCACAGCCCCTGAGTTCAGAAAACAAAAATAAATCTACAAAGAGTTTTCATTTCATACTGTCTTGGATGATCTATGACTCTGTTTTTCCTAACAACAACAACAACAAAAATATTCTCCAAATGGATAAAACTAGCCAGCAAATACCTTCCTTGTATGTGTCCTGATTAGAAATACATTCAGGTGAAAGAGAACGAAGCACTGTTTGCACTTTCTCACTTAATAAGCATCCACAGACCAAAATCACCCAGAGCAGGAGTATCTCAGAACAGTAAATGATACCAAAGTTTTACCCCTGGAAACGGAGCAAACAGCTCCCTCTTTGGAACTAACTGAACTACACAACAAATATCCGTGAAAACGGCTATTAATCATTCTGGCTAATTTGCAAGACATAGTAAAAAGCAATAGGTTGGAGGGAACAAGAAATAAGGCTGTTGAATGGCTCTGCTAGGCAACTGTAGTCTGCAGTTATCATCAGGGAGGGGACACCTCCAAGGCCTGGAACACAACCCCAGGCATCAAGGACAACTTAGAAGAAGTGAGAGGAGGAAGAATGGCAGGAAAGGGGTAAGTAGACTGGAAACAATTATTGAACTTCATATTATAATTAACCTCTGTGTGCTGACAATCAATTCTCCAGGGGGTAAAGCTTGGATTTATAGCATTTGCCAATTTCCATGGTGTAAACACTCCCACCATAGCCAATTCCAAGCTACCAACATATACTACTTCTGAACCTTCACCAGGAAGAAAGATGCATAATCAGCTCTGCTCCAGGACCACTGCCACAAAGACATGTTCTTGGACTCTCTCCTAGGCGTAGACCTTGGGTTTATTCATTGATGTGTTCCCCCTTATTTCAGTTTTCCTCTCATTTCACATCACTCAATTTGGGCTTATTTCACAGACACACACCACTTCCATCAGGTATAACTATTCATTCATTTATTTATCTACTCAGTCACTTAAATTCACCTAGCAGCAGAGGCTGCTGGTATCCTGCTCATATCCTCTTAGCTTATTCTAGAGGGGACACAAGACTCTCTCCTTATCACCTACATTTCTCTGCTGAGGATTCTTTTGGCCCAGTCTAACACTGGAGCATGGTGGAAGTCTAGGAGTTAACCCCTAACAGCCTCTAACCAATATTATCAGCTTACTTCTTACTGAGAATATTTTGCCAGGTATTCAGTTCAGTTTCTTAGAGGCTACCCAAGAGGAATAAGCCCCAGTTTCCCATAGCAACCCCTGCTCTTGAACACATACCCTTGGCTGTCAGTCTGCTTTCTCTGTCTCATTCCCTCTGCATCATGTGGTTACTGGCTTTGCTTATCAAATCAACTTCTTGACTCAAAATTTTTATTTCAGGAACTTACCGATGGGGTCTTGTTTCAGGACAGGCTCTTGGAAAATGCAGTGAACGCAGTTATAAACACTGACAGCCCCTATTATTTCTCAGGCCCTACACTCATTCTTGGGATTAATCAAGGCAATGGTATACCCCTGCCCACCTAATCTCAAGCCTCTACCTCACCTACTAGCATCAATTCAGACCTCTCTAAATAAGCTGAACTCCTCTGTAAATAGAAAGTCCTCTTCAACTACTCTGTGTAGAATCAGGCTCTGATCTTAGCCCATGCACTTCCTGGTGCCAATTATTCTATGTTATTTTTTTTAACATGGGCAGACATTTAAAAGCCTGTAAGTGTTTGGTATGATTTATTCACATGTTTACATTTAGTTTAACTACTTCCCTGAGTAATTTTTTGGTAATACACTTGTCTGTGTTTATTGCTAAAATTGTTCTTCTTGCCCAGTGCTTGGAATGAAGTAGCAGATGTCTAAATGAGTGAATGTATTTCTTTCTCCCACCTCCAGGGGATTGGCTTTCTATTTGGGCATACAGACACTATGATAGTGTGGCAATAATTAGAGCATATTAGAGGAAGACAGAATACAAAGAAATGGAGGAACAGCTGTCTGGAGGAATACATAGCTAACAACAACCAGGAAAGCACATCAGATTTGTCCAGGTAAGAGGGAGGAGAAGATCTAGGTAGAGAACAAGCCAATAATACGCAAGTAAACTGTGAGGTGTATCTGGGCTGTGCAGCTAGTATAACTGGAGCAGACACTGTAAAGAGGGAAGAAGGTGATGACTGTTCTAAAGGCAAGCAGGGAATGTCAGGTTTCCTCTAACAGGCACCCCCAAGTTAGAGCCCCTGGGCTACATGTAATAACTACATCTACCCATGGCCTATGACTATTTTTATGGTATGATGCTGAAAGAGCAGAGTACTGACAACAGAAATCCTACAGTTCACAAAGTCAAGCATATCTCATCTCTGGACCTTGGAGGACTAGCTCATCAATATGAAGAATATTCTTACTAGGTGATTGTGTTTTTAACGGGGAAGAAGCATGACACATGCATTCAGAGAGGCCACAGTGGTTGCAATGGGAGTGTGGGTTGAGAGATGATGGGACTGGATTCTGGATGAACGGGTAACTGACTTCCCAGACATGCAAACCCACTGCTAAAACAGGACCACTTCTCAGTCCTCTTTGTATCCTTCATTGTGCTGAAACATCATAGGTAGCTCATAAATCTTATTAATGAATGGATATATGAAAGGATGGGCAAGAGAAGGGAAGGTATTTTTGGGCTGAAGAACAGAATAATAACTTGTAATGAGGATGATGATGATGAGAATTATAACAGTACTAATAACTATATTCTCTTTTCTGTATCAGTCTCTTTAGTAAGCACATAATTTATATGAGTTCATTTAATCCTCTCAACAACCCCCTGAAGTAGAAACATAATCCCTCATTTTACAGATGAGGAAATAGATCATGTAGCTCGCCAAGGTCACACAGCTTATCGGTAGGTGAAGTAGTCATGGTTTGAAGACAGATCTGCCTTCCTCTTGCCAGTTCTCCCAGGGTTGGAAAGATGCCCACTCTTGGTTGAAACATATCACTGGAAAGACTAACCCAAAATATAAATTTTTGGCATGTTAAAGTTTTCTCTGTTATATGTTTGGAAAAACAAGTAAGGACTAAATGGAGCCTTGATAGAAAAAAGCTGATCATCCAAATGGTGGCAGTTGTAGCTTCTCTAATTTGCTTCAGCAATACAAGGTTTCACTCTGCAGAATCATAGGGAGCAGTTAAAAAAGTCTGATGTGAGTAGGTTCTGCCAATTACACTCTACAAGACCACCTCATGACTCAGCTACTCACAATAGGTCTGGGTGCTAAGTATTTCTCATTTTAATGCATTACCATCACTATACAACTTAGAGGTTAAAGACCAAGGTCCTTCCCCTTCCAGCCTTCTCTGAGGAACCCCTTTCATCCTTTTGTCTTTTATGATTTTTCTTAAGCTAATGAGTCATTTGCCCTCAGTACTCCCAATCGTATTCCTGGGCCCAAAGCTATTTATAGCAGCTGATAACCTCAACAGAAGCCCTGGAAAATAGAGAAGGAACACATATTACTGGGATATTTTCTAATCAGAAAGGTTGTGTGTTTAACTGTTATTGACTGTGGCCTCCCTCACACCCACTTGCTACCCAAGACCGATGAACACTACTTGAAACAAATATTCTATTTATTTTTTTTCTCATTTTCTTTCTTTTTAGTATTTATTCTGCTAATATTTGTTTTCAAGGAAATTGTTCAATCATCTTTCAAGCTATCAGTTTATGGGTATTGCAACACTCTGACCCAAAAGGTTCTTGTGAACAGTACCATAAACTTCAGATGGAGCCTTCATGTGAAGATGAAAATTGTTAAGTTGTCCCTGAAAGACAATATAATTGTATCCTTATATCTCATTTGGAAGCACTGAAAATCATTGTCAGAAGACTTTTCCCATTAGAGGGACATGTTCTTCCCTTGTCCTATATAACTGTGTTCTTAACCAGCTTCAAAATCTCCCATGATATCTTCGCTTTCACACTACCTGCTAAAAATTGGACACTGAGCCCTTGTAGCTGTTTTGTGGTTTATGTGAAATATTTCCAGGCAAAAATAGTATTTGAAATCGGTACTTCATAGCATCACCTGAGGAATTCTGACCAAGCTGCAGAAGAACTCCAGATTACATAACGAAAGAAGTTTCCTTGTTAATTTCCTTAGATCCACAGCCAAGAGAATGGGTCAATAAATATGCGGTAACAGGTAACAATAAGCTTGACCAGAGCTGTTTAAACATATAAATATATGCTTTTTATGCGTATTGAGAAAGTCCGTCTATGACTTCTGGTATTGATGATAACTGTGCCAACCTTTCTTTGATTCTTATGGTCTTTGTCTCATAGTCACAGAATGGTTACTGTGTCCACAGAGACTCTTGGTTGTCTATGAGAAAGAAAAGAACATTGAACTTCTCTGGGTTCCATATGGGACATCAGCAAGGGACTTAAGAATGGCAATGGCTGTTGAGAGATATGCCTTCACTGTCTGCCACAGGGGCTCACAGGGAGGAGGGGAAGAAATACAGCAAGCATCTCCTGTACTTTATGAAAGCAAGATAATCCAGCCAGCATCTAGTCATTTTCTTTCCCTATACAGTACCTAGAAAGTCCTGTGCCTTAGAAGCAATGGCCTAAATTTAACACTAGTTAAATTTGACAAACTGTAATGCAAATTTCTCCTTGGATTGTATTTCCTGACATAAAGCTCTACAGTAAAATGCATCATCAAATTAGCAAATAATATATTGGAAATAATCTTCATGGTTATAAAAACTAATTCTGAGGGGGTTTAATCAATGGAAAATTATGCAGTAGGTAAAAGAATGAATAGCTGAGCCCTCCCTGGTGGTGCAGCGGGTTAAAGCACAGCACAAAGAAGCTTAAGCCACTTCCTCATGAGTTTGATCCCCGCCTGCCCTGGAGGAGATCCACATGGTGCGGCAGACCTCTCCTGACCCCCCCGCTGCTCCCCTCAGCAGTGTACTTTGTTGATCTGCCTGTTCTTCTCCCCACTCTGTCTCTGGTGAATCCTCTCAACCTCTGCATCTCTGGCCTGTACCCCAGTTCTGTACAAATAAATAAAATCTTTAAAAAAAAAAACAGCCTATAAAAAGTTGCTCATAATCTTTTGTAAAACAAAAACAAAAAAGCAAATTTTGGGCCTCCCTGGTGGTGGTAAGGTTAAAGTCTCAGCACTATCAAGCTATCACCAGCCACAGTGGCATGAGTTCCAGGCCTGGTTAGGGAGCTGACCCACATGATTAGGCCTCTTCTGTCTTGCCTACTACTTCCATCAGCAGTGTATTTCAGTAGATCTGCCTGTTCTGCTCCTCACTCTGTCTCTGGTGAATCCTCTCAACCCCATACCATATGAGAGGTGTAAGAGTTATTAAAAAAAAATCTTTAAAAAAAAGCAAATTTTCAAATACAACATTCATGCATTTCATTTTAATGAAAGCATATATTTATACATATACACATTTTAATGGACTTACAAAGATCTGGAGAGGTAGCACTGAGGTATTATTGGTTGCTACTAGAATCAGAATCTCAGTTTTAATTATTTTGTATTATTTCCATTCTTTCAATAGGCATGTATAACTTTTGGAAATAATTTGTTTTCCTTAAGATTGCAAATTTAAGCAACCTCTGGATAACCTGAGCAAAGTAAATTCAGGCCTGTCATTAGATGGCTGTGCTGATTTTAACTTTTATTTGGATGAAAAGAAAAGCAAAATAAAAGAAAACCTATTTTTTTTCTCAAAATTACCCTCAGTAGGTACTTGAAGTACTAAATCAAAGTAACTAATCAAATTTCTTATATTTACAGAGCACATAAACAGAATAAAATTTTTGACCTGTTTATTTATTAAAATATTTTGACAAAGTCACTCTTTAAATCAAGGCAAAATTTATTTCAAAATATGCCCCAGGAATAAGTTCTTGATGTATGGTGTCAATCATTGAATGAGTAAAATTACAACTTATCTTTCATCAGATCCAATGAATAATTATTTTTAAAGAAATCAACTCCAATTCTCTCATAGCTATCATAATGAAATAATAACAAAAAATCAAAATTCAACAGGGATTCTCACCTAAAACTGATGCTATTTCTCTGACACTGCACTAGAGAGTATTGTAAATTAATTTCTCGCAAGTTGTAGTGTTTTGGAACTTGACATGTTTCTGGGGTAAATGTGATGTGGACTTCCTGAATTTTCTTATCTATCATAATCATAATTTAAAGGATTGAAAAAAATTATTGATGATAGATATCTTAACTGTATATTTCTGCTTGACAGGAAAATTAGGGCAAGATAAGGTCATGGAACAAGTCATTCCTCTGTACTTTGATAATGCACAGAATGTGCTGTCACTTAACTAGTTCTGCTAGGAGTCATGCTTTCATGAAAATGTAAATGATTATTATTTTTTTAAAACTGAAGATAAAATTCACAAGCCTTACTCAATCATCAAGTCGAAATCTTTAAACACTATTTTAAAAAAAATTCCTAGATACTATAACTGATGTTCTCTGAATAGAAAATAAAATTCAAGTTGGGATTTTATTCTGGTTGAATTTTGTGTATTAGACAAGTTTTTAAAAATTTACACATGTCATGATTTAGAGTTGTATTTATATTCATAAAGCAAATTAGAACAACTGTATTATTTACGAAAAATATTGAAGCAATTGACATAGTCAAAATGTGTTATTACTAGATTGTAAGGGTCATTAAATACAGAATTTTTTTCTCAATACTCCTTTTTATAAAAAAAAAAATATTTTTTTTGTTTTAAATACAGCTTCACCTTAATGAAAAACAAGCACAGGAGTCAATGAAAATAAAGTACTTTTGGGGCTTTGTGCCTATATTCAATGAAATTAAGGGTTTATCAAATACAAGACACACATAAGAACAGGCACCACATGTAAATGACATAAGAAGTGGTAACTGAGAGTTTGTTATTGAACAATTTATTGCCATATTATTTTAAAACATGCAAATAACTATAGAGATTTGTTTATGCTCCATAGAGATGTGAAGGCTTTTTATGTTCTGCTTCCTTTGAACACCTCACTAGCAAACTGCATCTCCATATTTTTCATACATCAAGACATTCATGAGGTTGCTTTAACCATTCTGACCTGGGAGTCAGTGTCTGACTCTCTAAAATATAATGTATTGCTGTCATATTACTTCTCTGAAAATAGGGAACTTGCTACTATATGTCATTGTGATACATTAAAAGAGAAGAAAATCTAACAGGCAGTTAAAGGGTAGCACGTATATTGTTCATACTGAAAGATACTCAAAAGAGTAAGTGGAAATTCTATAGAAGCAGTTTGAAGCATCTTCCAAAATATAATTTTCTGATTGTAATAGTAATCACAATGACCACACAACTGATACTGCTGCTTAAGGAGAAGCTGTTTGTGTTTAGCATGTGCTAGCTGCTTTACAAATATTATTTCTTTGAAATTTCATCTCTCTGTCAGATACTGTCAACCACCTCATTTCAGGTTAAATGATTCATCCATGGGCACTCAGACAGAGAATGACAGTTTGAACCATGAGTTCAAAACTATACTAAAAGAAACACACATATAAAAAAGTCTATTGATCATTAATAGAGATCACTACTAACAAACAAACCCACTATTTAAATAACTAGTAAGCAAAAGGGAAGAATCAATCATTTATCTTGGCTTTCTTTATGAGTACTACTGTAAATGACCAAGTAAAAAAGAGTAAGTCTTTTTTTTTAATGGGACTATAAACCTAATAATGAAGGAATGGTAGAAGCAGAATATTACCAATTTTGCAAGCTGCTATGGGCTTAATTCTTAAGTACTTGACATTCTGTAAGGAAGTAATTAAGATTAAGTGAGGTCTTAAGGGTAGAGCCCCGATCCCATAGGATTAGCATTCTTCTAAGAACAAATACCAGCATTCTCTAGCTCTTTGCCACTCCTTGCACATTAACCAAGGAGAAGCCAGGTGAGCGCACAGGGAGGAGGTGGCCACCTATAGAATAAGGGACCTTTGAATAAAATCTAGCTTTTGGCCACCTTGAGTTTGGGCTTCTCAGCTTCTGAAACTGTGCGAAATGAGTTTCTGTTGTTCAGCTGCTCAGTCTGTGGCACTTTGTTACGGGAGCTTGAGTAGACGAAGAAATAATAAATCTGATGACTGATAAAACAAAAAAGGAGATGGATAACATAGGTATTATATGCCTCTAATAGAAGAAGACCTCACCAATAAAAATATGAAAAGAGGAAAGATATATGTATAAATGATTGCATGGGGTAAAAAACTGAGAAATTCTGTAGAGGAAAATACAGTTTATTGAAGAACAGCAACAAAAAGCAACTAAAATATAGGATAAAAGAGAGAGAGAGGAGGAGGAAATTGAAAAAGAAGAGCTTATAGATTAAAATTATAAAAAAATATGCCCAGTGATTAAATGATACTGAGTTAATGAAACTATAAAAAAATTATGAGGTTAGATGACAGTTGGAAATTTATAGATATTTGATGACAATGAAGTATTGCTAATTTTAAAAATAAGTACTTTTGTATTGTGTTTTTTTTTTCAGTGCCCATGAGCTAAAATACTAATTTATTTATGGGATAGGATAGGGTGAGATTATAATAGGGGCTCTGAGAACACGGACAGAGTTGATTATTGTTGGAAGCTGATACTGAGGAAATAGAGAGATTCATTATATTATTATGTGTTTTTGTATGCTTGAAATTTTCTATTATTAAAAGCTTTTTTAAAATTGAGATCACATTATATACCAACCTGGATATGTGCACATGTGTAAACACAAAAGTCAGTATTTTTTATTTAATAAATTTATATGTAAATTATATGTAAATAACTTTCATGGTCACTAAAAATTGTATCAAGGGCTTTCTAATGACCAATGGTTTGTCTCAGCACTACAACCTGAATTTGGTCCCTGGCTGGAGAATTAGCCCACATATGGCACAACAGACCTTTCCTGTTTCTCCCGCTCCTCTCTTTAGTAATGTATGTCAGTAGATCTGCCAGTTCTGCTCCCAACTCTGTCTCTGGGGAATCTTCTCACCCCCCTGTACCTCTGGCCTACACCTCAGTTCTTCTATGCAAAAATAAATAAATAAATAAAATGTATTAAAAGATAATCTTAATCAAAATTCTTGAGAGAGACGTTTTTGAAAATATGGCAGTTACACTCCATCATTACAATATAAATACTTCTAGGGTTTAGGGAGCAAACTTTTTCTTTAGCAAAAATCTTTCTTAATAATCGTTCATTGATTGCCCTAAGAACCCACTTAGTTCTGCCTCATAATGAAAGAGCAACATTTTCTTATTATGTTTTAATGAGATGAAAGATCACCATCGCCTGAAGGATTATACATTTTATGCAAATGACATTATTTCCTAGAGAGTAAGATAAAAATTTCTTCTAGCATTCAGTAATGTCTTCTATTGATTAAATTCAAGAGGTAATAAAAGAAATCAAAGCACTTAATATTGAATATATTGGCTTTAGTTTCCGAGTGCTAATGTTGTTCAATGGTGTTTGTGCAGGTCACACTGATAAGTGTTCTAGTAAACAGTATCCATTAACTGCAGAAAACACTGCTAATAAGGATCTATCTAATGATTCTGTAACCAAAATATAGAGGAGTTTTTCCTAAAAATTTTAGGTCTGTCTCTGAAATTCAACTCATATTACCTTTAAACAAATTCAACATTTAAAAATACATTTAGAGAGTCACCTTGTTTGCTCATGGAAGTCAAAGAAAAGTATGCAATAAATAGTGACATAATTCTAAAAGAAGGATTTGTGTGGGCTGGATAAAAAATGGGAGCTATGGGAAAAGACATATAGGTGAAAAGTATCTTGCCAATAGTAGTTACCAAATAAAATTGTGCTTAATGAATGTGCAGTTAATTTTTCCTCTAAGGGACAAAGAAATACTGTGGAAAACTGAGGGGTTAGATGTGAGTTAACAGTAGATTAAATAATGAATGGAGATGAGGGAGAAAAATAATTTGAAAAAAAAAATGGAAATAAAAGCTGGAATACCCACTGAGAAGATAGAAAGAAATTAACTAAAAATGAAACAATGAAGAATTACAACACACTGTGCTACCTTGTTATTTTTCTTGCTTGGTGGGAAGCTCTCTGAGCTCAGGGGTCATCTCTTTGGGAATCTCTGCACTCCCTACAATGGGAGTGCTCTTACCACCTTTTGAATTGAGTAACCTCCTCAATGAATATAAGAATACACAAACAAACCTCTAAGATAGGAGTCACATGATGCAAAAGTAAGATAAAGGATGGGGAAAATATTCGAGAAAAAAGTTCTTTGATGAAGGTAAATGCAAATCAATATGAAAAAAACTGTCCTCAGGGTGAACCCATGCTCAGTTCATTGGAGGCATTAAATATTAATTCATTGAATTAATGGCACTATATCCCTTATCTCTCTCCAAACAGGACAGAACCCACACATTTCTATCAAAGTACTTAAGGGTGTCTAACAGAAGTGACTTAAGAAAGAATCTAGAGGGAGATAAGTAGAAGTTAGAAGAAAAAGCACCCAATTATAATGTGAAGTCATGCAAGAAAAAAGAAGGAAGGAACAATATTACAAAACCAGATGAGCAGGAATTATGATAATTATAATAATGGAATAACACTAAGTTGTGAGATCATCTTAGAGCTGGAATAAGATGAACTTGTTCGGTTTGGGGGATGTGATAGTGATTATGTAATAAAGCTCCCTAGGGATGATATGGGGAACATGTAGGTTGATGTTTTACCCCAGTCTACCATTTGGGAAGCTATTGAAGACTACAGACACATGACATAGAATAATTCCTATCTCCTTATGTATTTATTTTTTTTTTCATATACATTTAGTGGATTCTGAGGCGCAATGAGGTTCTCCAATAGGTTGGTCTTAGTTAGTCCATAAACCTCAGACTAAGAGCCACTGCTCTTAAAGAGAAGTATAGATAATGCATATGTACTTCTAAGTCCTGGCCTTCATATTCATCTAACAGCTTTTTTTTCAGGTGATTATTTGCAAGACACTTCCCTGGTCTTTACCACATGCCCCTTTACCTCCCACTTAGATTGTTGATTCCGTGTCACAATTTATTTCCCCTTTTGTTATTTCATGTACACCAAAACTCTGTCTAAAATGAAAGCCTTACAATGTGGCTTTCTTAAGCCAGCTGCGTCTTGCAAGGGAGCTGACCTGAAGATAAACTATAAAATGCCATAAAGCATAAATGCAGAAAGCCAGAAGCTTTCCTGTGTTCCCTCAACTATAGAAGAATGTGGCAGAATCCTCTGGGAATCCTACTGGTACAGAGATGACTTCAATGGCTATATATGACTCTGGATTGATTTCTAATGGGATGGGAGGTCTCTGAGGAATGTGGTTAGCAGCAGCAGTGGCGACTGAACTCATGGGTCTGCAGAGCAGAGGGAACTGACAGGAACAGTGTGCTCCATATCCACTCATTTCTCTGTGGGTGCCAGATTTGTATGCTACACACCAGCAAGCTTCCCCTTACCGGAAACCCAAATGCATGCCCATTTGGGTTTTGAGATCATCAAAACCTTAAGGTGTTTTGACTTCTTTAGCAGAGATTGGTTGGCAATGCATATTTTAATGGATGCATACTGAAGTAGGCAAAGGATAATTTCTCAGTCTAGTGTTTTCATCTCTTACCAGTCATAATAGATATGAGAAGACAGACAGCATCATTTGAAAGAGCTGTTTCAGCTCATTTTATATCACTGTACAGTTTAGGAAGCACTCCTTCTGTGACCTGCTATCATGGGCTCAAGAAGGCTGGTGCTCTATGTTCAGGGGAAAAGTAGAACTCAGTGACCTAAATTAGAGATTAATGAGTATAAATTCACATTACTGAATTTAAGATTTTTTAATATATGGCTTTTCCTGGAACAGACATTTACCTAATACAATCTTACCAGAAGTATGTGGACTTTTCCCTTAAAGCAAAGAAAAAATAAACATCTTCTAAGTATAAATATTTATTGTAATCTATATGTGTACATTTATATTATTTAACATAAATAATATAGTTAATGCTTTCATGGAACTAGAACTATGGTGGGAATAGAAACAAATAATATATGAAATGTGGTCAAGGAAATTAAAGTGCGAAGAGGTACAGTAATAGAAAATACCAGGGGGACTTCTTAGATAAGATGAATGGGAAGTCTCCTTTGAGGAGCCCATATTCAGTCCCCCAAATACTATAAATTAGGAAGCCTTAGGAACAAGATGGATGAAGGGAGAATCCAGGTCAGAAGATTCTGAGAAGAGCAAAAGCTTGGAGTCTTTGAAGAACTGACAGGAAGTTATTGCAGCTACAACAGGCAAAGAGAATAGCATGGATTGAAGCTTGAAGCAAGACTGGGCAGGTCCTTGTGATGAATCTGGAGAATGATATTACAGCATGGAGTCTGTTTTTTTCTTATTTACAAGTCATTATCAAATAATTGTTAATAAAACACTAAAAATCAAAACAATAATGAATGTTTAGAAGCATTTCCTACATGGAGGTCTTGAATAAAGTGCTTTGACATGCATTTTCTCAAATCATTTCCCAACATACCAACAAGAGAGGTACTATCCTTATTCTATATTGAGCAAAAAGGCTTATAATACAGTAACTTTTCTAATACCACACAGAAAGTAGGTGATAAACCCTGGAGTTGAACCCCAGACTATCCAGCCAAGTTCTTAGTCAAATCCAGAGATAAAACCTCCTTCACGAGGCCCTCCCTGGTGGCACAGCGGGTTAAAGCACAGCACTGAGAATCTAAAGCCGCTTCTGCATGAGTTCGATTCCCGCCTGCCCTGGAGGTGACCACATGGTGTGGCAGACCTCTCCTGACCCGCCCGCTGCTCCCCTCAGTGTACTTTGTTAATCTGCCTGTTCTGTTCTCCACTCTGTCTCTGGTGAAGCCTCTCATCACCCTTGAGCCTCTAGCCTGTACCTCAGTTCTGTATGCATAAATAAATAAATCTTAAAAAAACAAACAAACAAACAAAAAAACAAACCTCCTTCATGAACTTGATTTCTTGAACCCACAAGAATAACCACATTACAGAAGCCAAATCTATGTCTACAAGGTGCCCCTTTTTGTTCCATCAACAAAACAGAAAGTCTGAGCTTACTTTATTCCTCTTTCATGTCATTCATTCAGTCTCTCAATTTTGTTAGTTCTGAATTTTAAAATTGCTGAAACCTCTGTTCCTTTTTCTATCTCCCTACTTCAGCTTTGGTCCAGGTAACCATCACCATGTGTCCACTGTAAGGATGTGATCTCCTATCAGCTGTACCTGCTTCCAACCATCCCTTAGGATATCACAGTTCCACGCTGCTGAATGAGCAGTCTTTCCAGAATGCCAAGTCTGACTGTGTTGCCTCCCTTCTCTCACCCAAAGGTCTTGCATTGCCTACCAGGTAAACTTAACTTCTTAGCATGGCAAGGGAGGTTTTCTGTCTTCAGAGCCTTGCCTCTGTTTTTAACCTTATCTTTCATTATCTACAGTGAAAAATAAATTTCTTACAACCCCACCTTCCCCCCCAAAAATCTTGGGCATCTTTGGCCTACAAATCCTCACAACGCTGTTGTGATTTTTAAGAGTGCATTCCCCATTCTGTGTTTTAAGATACAAGTTCTACTTTTTTCATGCAGTGATTTTTGTATCACTTCTTTATAATTTTGTGATGGAAAAAATAATGACCTCCAAAGATGGTCATGCATTAATCTTTTGCCATGTAATTATCCTACATGGTAGAAGAGACTTTGCAGATAGAATTCTATTAAGGGAGGTTAGCTTGGATTATCTGGTTGGGCCAATGCAATCATAGGTCCTTATAAGAGTGAGAAAACTCTTACATCTCCAGAGAAGGAGATGTGATGACAGAAGCAGAGATAAGAGAGAGAGAGAGAAGGGGGGGGTGGAATTTAGAGATGACTGAATGAGGTTCTGAGTTTTGAAGATGGAAGAAAGGGTCATAAAACTACAAATAAGAATTCAGGTAGTATCTAGAAATTGGAAAAGCCATGAAACTATTCTCTCCTACAGCTTCTAGAGGGAATGCAGCCCCAGTGACACCTGGTGTGGAAGTTACTTCACTTTTAAGCCTACACCTTAAAAGACCTCACATCTCCTATGCTTACTCTCTTGGAATTTCAAAATTGTCAGGAGAGTGAATCCAGGTGAGTCTGTTGGATGATAGGAGATAAGTGGTCTGGTATTTTCTCAAATTTTCTATCTGTCAGGCAGTTAATCCTTAGAGAGAGAAGCCCATTTTCAACCAGAAAATGACCATAGAATCATGAGTGAACCCAATCAAGTCCAGCTGAGCTCAGCTAACCTGGAGAATCACAAGTTCCACAAATAGCCTAATTTCAGGACATTACATTTTGAGGTAGTTTTTAATGCAGCAAAAAGTCACCGATACCCAACTTCCAAGAGTATCAGGAAAGAGAAAAGCAGAGGACAATGCAATCTAAATAAATCATATAAATTCAAGGCAGACCTCATGTTCTTAGTAGATTTTACGAGACTTTACTAATGCATTAACTCAATTACTTTATCCTATACCAAAAGAGAACAAAGTGTCCTAAATAACCCTGATCTTCACAAAAGGTGTGTGCATAACCAGAATTTTGAGGAGACAAGGTAAGAAAAGAATTAATTGAGAGCTTTAAAAGGAGAGAATGATTCATAAAAAGTGGGTTGGAAGTTGCACTATTTAGAGGGAACAAAGGCATGAAGAACAAGTCAATACACAATTTATCATTC
This sequence comes from Condylura cristata, assembly GCF_000260355.1. Classification (NCBI taxonomy): domain Eukaryota; kingdom Metazoa; phylum Chordata; class Mammalia; order Eulipotyphla; family Talpidae; genus Condylura; species Condylura cristata. The sequence goes on from NW_004567105.1 coordinate 51,153,992, forward strand.
CTGATGTTATCAGTAATACCCAAAGCACCAGCCAGGAGTAAGGCAATTATATAACCTTCAATGTGCATTTTAGGAACCCAGTGGAGGCTGTGGTGTCTTCCTGCTTCCTGGACCAATGCTTATTTAACATTCAATATACTCATTCAATATACTCAATGCTTATTTAACATTCAATATACTCAGGGAGACTTTCTTCTCCTTCTTAGGAAATACAAATTAAAATTCTTTACTAAGTATAAAATGATTTTCTTATTCTGCAGGTTCCTTTCACTTCCTGTTTTCTGGACAATAAAGCCAGTTGGTAGATGTTAAAGCACTTAAAGCTCTCTTCAAGCTTATTTTGACCTAATTTACTTTTGCAGATGCAGGAAACATCACCAAAAAGTTCATTAAAATGCTCCTTCTGTGCTTTCTGTGCTTTGTCTATTGGTGAGAATTAGATGTTCTCAAGTTCTAGAGGGAAACCAATGGCTGATTAAGACCTCAATGACGAGAAATGAACTAATAAGAAAGGATTATTCTAAGTGGTGCTATCATTTGAATAAAGTGGAATACAAGAACAAAATGATAACTGATTTGAAATAAAAACTATCCTTGGGAATTCAGAATTCGCTCAAAAAGAACACACCAACTATCTCACCAGGAAACTAATTCTAACCTGGGGAGAGAGAAACCAAGAGGGCTCTGGGCATGTGTCCCAGCTTCACTCCCCTTTAACACACCACTGAGCTTCAGGAGACAGCCCAGCAGAGCCCTTGCTGAGGGGCCTCTCAGCTAGGAAGGGAGCTCCCTTGGGCCTACCAACTCCTAACTCTGGCAGAAAACAAAAGGAGCTTTTTGTTAATGTTTCTATCTAACCATATTTGAGGTAGGGAGCTCCCATCTTTATAAAGGTGAATGGGTCCCACATAGATTTCAGAGCAAGGGGAAGAAACAAATGACATAAAGCCCAAGGAGAAAACTTCCAGATGGAGGTGTGTTCACCAGGAGGATGGGGATCAGCAGCAAGGCCTCAGGGAGAGCTGTGATCACAAATGAGATCTGCTCCTTTGCAAATAATATGTGCAATGGTTAGGAGCACAGCTTTGGACTCTAGTCAACCTGAAGATAAAACTGGTAACATCACTGCCTAGTCTATGTCTTTGAACCAAATTCTAAGTCTGCCAACTTTGCATTTACTCCTCAGCAAAATGAGCAGTCACTATGAGATCTACCCCAAAACTGTTGTAAGAACTCAATGTATTACAATTATTTAACACATTCTACCTCATGTGTAGTCTGCAGTAAGTGTGTTTTCAAATGGGAGCTATAATTATTGCTTGTCTCCTCCCATTCTCAGATTCTTCTGACCAATTTCATGAAATTATTTACTCTTCACCTGGCAAGTCAGCTTGAGGACTAAAGGTACTGATGTAACAGAATGCTGAAAAAGCAAAATCACTCTTGTTGCTTATTCATTCAACAAATATGTTCTGAGGATCTACCCATATCTAGAGCCATATGTGACAGAAATAAAACCAAGTAGAGCCTTGATATTTGAGGTCTATTTCAGAGTAAACCAATTAATGGGACCAGGAAAAAAATAATTGCCATTTGGGCAATTATTTCATCAAATGAAAATCAACACACACATACAAAACTATATGTAATAGCAACATAACAGAGAAAATGAGTTCTTAGGTTCAATGCAACTATCACTACATGAGTAATTCAACTGTTAGATTCAGTTGTGTTTGGCTGTGCCAACTTCCCATGCCTATTCAACATGCTGTAGGCATTACTTTTTTATTTTTTTAAACATTGCAGTTTTTTTTTTTTTAAAGATTTATTTATTTATGTATACAGAACTGGAGTACAGGCCAGAGGTGCAGAGGCGGTGAGAGGATTCAATACAGATAGAGTCATGAGCAGAACAGGCAGACTGACAAAGTAAAGCGGGCGGGTCAGGAGAGGTCTGCTGCCCCATGTAGGTCACCTCCGGGGTGGGGATAGAACTCATGTTGAAGTGGCTTTAGCTTCTTAGTCCTGTGTTTTAACCTACTGCACCACCAGGGCAGGCCCAGCATTACATTTTTTAATAAAGGGTCTAAAGAATGGAGATTGAGCAAACTAGTAGAATGAGTTGAGAGTTTTTAAGAGTTTGTATTGTGTTTGCAAGTTAAAAACTGTCATCACCATCATCCTTTGATGTCATTAGTTCCTGCTACTCATTTTAATTGTGGAAAGAGCAATCAATAGGACCTCTATCCTCTTAAACTTTTAAGTGTTCGGCGTAACATTGATGACTGCAGGAATAGTGTTTTACGGCAGCTTTCTAGCACATATTCATCTTGCTTGACTGAAGCTTTATGCTCTTGACCTAATCTTATCTCTAGCTCCAAACTTCTGTGCATTACAGTCACCATGGCTAACCCAGGATAAACAGTAGCTCATAGCTTGGAGGACCTGGAAGAATGAAGCTAAAGAATGATGCTTTCAAGAATGTTATCATCTTAAAGTTATGATTACAGAGAAAACCACACCCTGCAATCATGCTGTATTATTTATGAACTAAATTCCTTTTAACTTGACAACCTTAATATATACTTAAGTGAAATCATTTCTGGATAAATATCTGCCCTGTCAGAACTCTGGGCCACATACATTAGAAAATCACTTACCCTTATTCATTCTTTAGCTATTTGTACTGTTATCAAAAGTGGCCAAAGATCCTGAGGTATTTCTTATCATCTCCTAGATTTTATAGTCCAAGCACTATTGGGGGCAGGAGATGTGATCCTCTGTGTGTCTGTGTGTATTTAATAAAGGCATGGCCAATTATAATGGAAATATTTATGTTAGAAATAATTTCAGAGTTTGAAGAGTGTAATGTGAATTTTAACCTCATTGTAAATAAGACAAGAAAATTAATGAGGTTATTCTCAAGTTCAGGGGTGGTGGCCGTGGTACAAGTGGAGCCTAATTGTGTTCTAATTGTGCTGGAAGAGTTAACATAGTCATTAGATCCAGGTCTGAAGTATTTTTTTCTCTTTTAACGTGTTGCCTCTAATATTTCCATTATTAGATTGCCGTATGGACTAGCAAGAAAGAAAGGATGGGCATTATAGCATCAAGGTACATTCAGATTCATAGCTGGTAAAATTCACTAGATGTAATTCTGATTTTGAATCAGTAAAAGAAAATTGTTCCTAACTTTAAACCAGAGGTGTTTATGAAGAAGGCATTAGGAGTAACATTGTTCAAAAGTACATTCTACAACTTAACATAAAGCTATGTTTGAAAAATCCCACTATGCTAACAGACTGTATAATATATATGTACATAATTATAACTGCCTGGAAGTTGACACTTCATGCCTCACAAATTCCATTTGCTATTATGTTATATATTCTATTTTCATCCCCACACCATCATATTTAGACAAGTCCCCACTTGGATAGCAATAACACAAAGGAGACTAAGCTTGTGGCATCCTCATTCTTCTTTTATGGTAGACTTTTTAGGGATTGTCAAATAAGGAAAGGTTCCATGACAGAGTCAATGCTGATTTCAAGGAGAAAAGGGTTGATATTGAATCTTTGCACCAAACACTGACTAGTCACAACTATCTAGGCAATTAATAATTGTCATTCAGAGCCAAAGTTCCTTCACTCAATGGAAAAATCAATAGATAATTAATCTGTTTGTTTTTGATGTTATTGTTAGCATTACATAGAATGATGCATGTATTTGTCAACTATGAACTTGTAATTGTTAAACATTCTCAGGGAAGATGAAATGGTGGCCAAGTTTTGATCAATTTAAAATTTTCAAATAGGGTGACATAACAACAACAACAAAAAAAAAACCTACAGGGAAAATACTAAAACTCACAAGGTGAGAAATAAGTATTTACATTTTCAAAACTTTTCTGTGTCTGATAAATTACTGCTCAATTCAATTTATAAGAAACAGATTAATTGTATATTGAGGTTTCCATGAGGTGAAGGAAACAATGGTTCATAACAGTCATTTTTAACTGGCTAGATAATCAAATTAGTTTTGAATTTGGACCAGCCCCTCCATCTGATTTATATTCTCCACTGCTTTTACCACAAGCTAACATTCTCTATTATTTGTTTATTTTCACCCCTTCACCACTCTTACAACACAGTTTCATTCTAATGCCCAGGAAAATTCCTAGCACTCAGTAGAATATTAATACATATTTGTTGAATGAATCAGCAAATGAATGAATGAAATGACAAGATCAAAATGGTAAATTAAGCCACTTCTAAATTATTCAGTTGGTTTCTAATTAAAGACAACTAATGTATAATTTCATGATTGTTATGATAATGTAGATGATCTGAGAGTAATGATTTTGTGAAAAATCAATAGCAGTGATGATTTATTCAATGTATGTAGTATGCCAGATAATTTCACACACTATTGAGAATTTTATAGTATCCTATCCCTCTCTGCAATGGTGAGAGTATTTTCCTCATTTTGCAAGTGAGAGAACTGGGGTTTGAAAAACATAAATCATTCCATTACAGGATGTGGGGTATGTATATACATAAATATGTACATACACATACATACACATAAACATACACACACAGTGGAATACTATTTAACAATAAAAACTATCAAACTCTTGCCATTTGCTATGACTTGGGTGGAACTGAAGGGATTATGCTAAGCATTATAAGCCAGAAGGAGAAAGACAGATACCAGATGGTTTCACTCATATGTGGAATATAGAGAAACAAAACAAAGAGTCAGACAACCCAAGCCAAAAACAAATCCTAGAAATCTGACTATAAAACCGAGGGTGGGCCATCACTGGTGGCGCAACGAGTAAGGATAAAGCACTGTAAGCTGGTCGCAGCCACTTCAGTGTGAGGTAGCATCAATAGTTAATTATATGCAGTGTCGTAAACCAATACATATAATGAAAATTATTTTAAACCATAAAAAATGAATAAAAATAGAAGTTGCACAGTTACTGGGAAAATGGATCCCCCTTAAATTTAGGGTGTGGATGAGGCCACGGTGATATTTTCTCCCTAGGGGGGATTACTTAACTATAAAAATTAAATGTGACAATGTTTGCCTGAGGTCTTTATGGCGTCCTCATTCTGGATAAATACCTTAGAAGGCATATTTAGTCATGTTGTCTTGATGTTTTAAGAAACATATTTTTTTCATTTAGAGCTCTTCTGAGAAGGCTGATTTCACCTAAATACAAATTTGATAAACTCCTCAGTTGATTCTGATGTAGGTGTTCCATGGACCACATTATGAGAAATGTGTCTTCTGAAGTTAAAGATTACATAAATTTTCATCACGGAAGCTTGAGTAGAGTTATATGGATGCCTGATTCCACCCATGAGCAGAGTTGAGGTTATGTTCCAAGCCTGCTTGGAGACAAAGCAAAGGAAAGTGGGATGATCTAATGACTGATTGGTTAACTCACAGCCAGAATTGGAAGCCCAGCCTTTCAGCATGTTCTCCAATTGAGCTTTAAAACTTCGCTACGCATAGGAATCATCTAGAGATGATCTAAATGTAATTTGGATTCTCAATAGTCTGGGCTGGGATCAGAGATTCTGCATTTTAAACAGGTGATGTGAGCACTGCTGCTTTGCATCTTCCCCTTGAATAGGAAGCTGTAGAAGGAGCTGATCAGTTTCCTTAAAATATGCTTAAAGGTGGCCCTCCCTGGTGGCGCAAGGGGTTACATCTTAGCACCATGAAGCTACCACCAGCCACTGGAGCATGAATTCGATCCTTGGCCAGGGAGATCACATGCAAAGCAGACCCTTCCTATCTCACCTGCTGCTCCCTCAGCAGTGTATTTTAGTAGATCTGCCAGTTCTGCTCCCCACTCTGTCTCTGGTGAATCCTCTCACCTCCCCTCCCCATACCTATGTCCTGTACACCAGTTCCTCTACGTAAAAATAAATAAAATCTTAAAAAAAAAAATATGCTTCAAGGTGGCCCTCCCTGGTGGCACCACAGTTTGGGGTGCAGCACTTCAAGCTGGCTGCAGCCACTTCAATGTGAGTTCGATCCCCAGTCCTGGAGGAGGAGGTGACCCACATGGCGTGGCAGACCTCTCCTGATGTCTCAGCAGTGTACTTCTCCATCTGCCTGTTCTGCTCCCCACTGTCTCTGGTGAATCCTCTCACTGCCCCTGCACCTCTGGCTTGTACTACAGTTCTGTATGCATAAATAAACAAATCTTTAAAAAATATTTATGCTTAAAGGTTAAGGCTTTAGACAGACAGTCCTGCAAAATTCCATCTTATTCTAGGAGAGTAAGTGCTTACTCAGATACACTTTAAAATAATTCTCTTTCCCCACTTTCTACAAGTATTTCTAAGGAAGAATGCTCTATATTATTTTTTCACAAGTTAACATAGCATGTAAGAGCATGAGCGTGGGGTCAACTTCATTGAAGCTAGTCTCAGAACAAAATATGTGCACTTGGACAAGGGGCTCAGGTGCTTCCCCTTGCTTCTCCATCCCTAAATAACAGTGCTGTTGTAAAGGTTCACACTCTCTGGGGTGGAGAGCCCAGTACCTGGTACACAGTAAGTACTGCATTAATATCAGCATCTTGTACTCCTGCATCCTATTGTAACTCACAGTTCAATATTCCTATATTTATTAGAAGAGGCCATGCCCTTCCGGATTTTTTGCTTCCAATCCTGTCTTCTGCTAACTCCCACAGAGAGTTGTTATGAGAACTAAATTAAATAATATGCATAAATACATGCCTGTCACATAATTAGTACCCAAGATTGCTTAGTTTTTATTTTTAGACCTTACTACAAAGACAAAGTCACTTTGAGAAATCTTTTTGATTCTTCCCCCATTAGACTAAAAATCCTATGAGAAGGAACTGTCTTTGTTACTTCCTTATCCCAAGTCTTAACATAAGACATACAATCACGACTCCGTAAGTATAATGGAATGCATAGATGAACGCATGCATGAATGAATAAGAATTCGTTCTTGACTTCCTTAAGAAATTCACTGGGAAAAAAGTTTGAGAAATACTTTCTTGGAGTGTAGAGTGGAAGAGGGAGAAGAAAATCGTATCAGGGAATTGGCTTGGAGGGGTTTCCTCAAAAGTCCTCAAAGGATGAAAATTTATAAATACTTGTCAGAGTGAAGGGGTGAATGAAGGGGTGAGAGAAGGGGGAGGAATCTAGGAGAGGTCTTACAGTAGACAATGGTTGAAAGAAAATATGAGCTAAATGAGTTTTTCTGATCAGATGTGTCAGGAAATGCTTTGAGGTAAACAGAGCATGAGAAATAAGAAATCTTTGAGTTTCCTGCATCAGAGGCTAATGAGGAACTCAGCACACACACTGAGAGACCTTCCTTGAGCTTCAGTCCTCAGGGAGTAGAAAATCAGGATGTGTCAGCTCTCTGGGCTTGTGTGGAGAAAGGAGGTCACAAAGTATTTGATAAAGATCACACATTATTAGAACCTGATGGGTCAAGGCCTCAGGTCAGAAGTCATGTTAGTCCCTTCTCCCAAGTTTAACAAATGGATAATGACTGGGTAGATGGAGGAGAAAGGGCTTCAAGAGAGTAGAAGGGGGAATTTAAGGGCATTTTCTAAGATGAGCTGATCACAGGGAGTTGAATTTGGTTTTATTAGAGTTATTCTTCAGTGAAGATACTCTGTCTCTGCAATTTATAATATGGACATAAATCTCCCCTGGAGATGGAATTACCCATCAAAGTATTTCCAGACTACTTTAAACCCATTCCATAACTACTGTCATTTTCCTGGTAGACTGGGGAAACACTTCTCCTAACCTCATGCACTCATCAGGGGCACAGAATGAAAACTGATATCAAAATGGACTTTGACTATGGAGAGAAGGAAATATGATACTATTGTTTAGTTCTTAGTGGCCTCCCATATCGTCTGATAGCAATCCTCTCCTTAATCTGGACAAGGGACTCATTATTTCCATTTCAAAGATGAAGAGACTGAGATCCAGAAAGGGCAATTGAATTGTTTAAAGCTGTATACATTTAAGTAGTAGAAACAGGATTTAGACCTATTTCCTCTCATTCCAAGTTCAGTTCTTCAAGACAGAGCAAGCAGAAGCCTTTTTTTTTTTTTTAAATGGGCATTCTGCCAGAGCAATATACTCAGAAAGCCTTAATGGACCAAGAGTTTTAATAGTTACAGATACCTTTTAACAGCTCACCAGCTGTAGGTTCAGGTACAGTGTGAATGCCTCTCCTGGGAGAGCCTTGCATCTCTCCAAGCTCAGGATATGTGATGAGTGCTATTCATACCCCATCCACCTGTCTTTAGTGTGGTTTTCAGCGACCCCTCTCCTGACAGCAACCAAGGAGCCCCACATCTCTGTGACCACTCATAAGACTTACATCTGGTTAAAATAACCCCCAAGTTGTTTGTTTATACCCAGCTCAAAAAAACAGGAACCTATCTTAGCTATCAAGCATCTATTAAAATTGTAGAACAACCCATGTTTCTGGTACTTGCCAGGTTCATAAAGTATCTTCCATTGGAGATGACACTTCAGTTTATTGGGCTGGAAAGACATTGAGCAATATGCCTTGGGAAACTCAGCTCACCTCTTGGGGTGTCAGCTTTCCAACTTTCAAAAATTAAGTTTTAATGTTTTACAGTCAATAGCAGTAGGTCAGATGGTTTGAGCGTATCTTCTGTTTCCTTCTGGGATGCTGACTCAGCTGGTACTTTCATCTGACTTCAAATCTGAATTCTAGCCACTCTGCTACATGGATCTCTAGAGCATCTTGTGGCTTTTGTGATGTATTACTCTGTGTTTGCTGAACAGTTAAGGAAACTCAACGTAGATGAATAATCCAAAACCACCTATCTAATAAATACTAAGTGATAAGCCAAGTCTGTGAATTTCTACTCTGACCACTATGCACTGCAATGCAGTATTTACATCCAAAACAGCCTCAAAGAGAAAACATGTGGTTTAAACAAATACAACTTTTAAGAAAAATACTTGGACATACAAATATGAATATAGGTCTTATTTAGAATTAGCGGCAAAAATTTGGGTATATGCCCATTCTAAACGTTCACTTATTCATCTGTCAAATGGATGCAATATTTTAATATTGCCTTACTGGTTCACAGCTAGAACTATGTGAAAAAATGCAAGCCAAATGGATAGGTTATACATAAGGAGGTGTATGTAACTATAATAATCGTAATAAAATAAAACAAAACTCTGAGATGCCTTACTTATCCTTATTGGACAAGTTGTACCAGAATATGTAGTGAAAGTAACTTTAAAATCCTGTAGTGAAACATGAATAAGACTGTCTGAAAGTAAGAGAAACAGAAATATGATAGGAAGACTGGTCAAATGCTAGGGCTTATTTTGCATTCTATGGAGGTAAATGTGGTTGACACAAGTTGGGGGAGTGATAACTACTGACATCTAGTGGGTAGAGACCAGGGATACTGCTAACTTCTTCACAATGCATACAACAGTCTCCCATATCAATCAATTCTCTGGACCAAAATGTCTAGATTGAGAAGTTCTGGTCTGGTAGAAGTTCCTAAGTTCAGAAATTAAAACGCCTTGTTTATTTATGTGCTCTAGGATCTGGCACTGTATTTAACATAAAGTGGACACTCACTGTATTTCTTTGAATAAATGGATGAGCAAATGAATGAAATGAAATGAACAGCCACAGAGAACCAGAAAATGAAGGTTAGATCTACCATATTGCCAGTGAAACTCATAGTTTTCTCATTACCCTCTTATTTTACCCTTCTATCTTTACTTTCCTGTCCTGATGCTACTTCTTCCCATTCTTTTATTTTCCAAAACTGTGGAAGAATGAGAATAGTTTATCAAATCTGTGAATGGCTAGGAGTAATAAATAATGCTTATAAAATGCAAGTCCTGCAAGGATTCATCCAGCTCTCCTCGTCCAACCATTCCATATCTGCTAACAGTAATCACATCAGTAAATAAATGGATTCACTTTTGTTCCTTCACTGATCATGAACAGATAAGCCCAGAAGCACATATTTCCTGCAAATGTCTTACTAAAAAAGTTCAATTATACTTTTAAGAAGACACATCCTGGGCCATGAAGTAGAAACTAGGTTTAGGTGAGAAGGTAGAAAATGGAAGTATTTATTTCTGGGACTACAGATATTATGTGTTTATTCCGACATCCGGCAGTGTATCTGGTAATGGTAGGTATCCTTACCTATTTGCCTGAATACTTGTTTGGTAAAGTGAATGCTTCAGTCTCTCCTTCAAATCCCACCCTACCCCCAATTTAAAAAGGGATTTAAGAAAGGTTTTTATTGTTAGTTTCAAACATTCAATCCCATAGAATGGCAATTTGAATACCACAGGTTTTGAATATTTGAATCTATTTTCTTCCCTTATGGAGCTCCAAGACCAAAAAAGATAGAGGGGTTCATCACTGAAAGGTGGATGTCAAAGTCTGACTTAAAAAGTCCTAGCAGTAATAATTTATATTGAGCAAAAATATGGCTAAAACCATATTTTTATTATAAATAAAAGCAGACTAAAATATTTGTGTATTTTCTTTTGCCAGAATATCTACTCTGAGACAAAATGTAGTAATTAAGTAGGATTTAGATTCCATAAATGGGTCTAAAGAAGTCACAAGGTGGGGTGGGGGGGGCACAAATAGAAGCTTTTTATTCCTATCATATCAGTTAAGACCCCAAGGATGACAATGACATGATTATCCACTTCTATGGAACAACCCGAAGCTCCTGCCCTGTGGTGGGAATAAGCTTTCCAGAAGCTATAGTAGAATGTGTCTGATGTTTCATCAGAACAGTTTTCCATTAGCAATTTTGGCTAGATTCTGTGTTTTAAAATGATCACTGTAAAATATATCAATTATGCAGATCCATTAGTCCGTAGAGTGGGTGTTTCCATTTTCAACTACCCCTAATCTTTAAACATTTAAAGACACATGGTGACCAAGAGTCTCCGTTAAGGATTTAGTACCTCATGTCACCATTCGGCTCAACAATCCTCTTAGAGTCCATTTTCTTATACAAGTATGGGACCAAACATTAATTATATTTGTACACTAACATAGACTATTTGATTAAAAAAAAAAAAAACTCAAAACCAGCCCAACGCTCATTACTTCCTAATACCAGCTGCTTACTCCATACTTAATAGATTATTTTTCAGCTTGCAACAATCGAATCGACATGTTTAAGTACAAACATGCATAACCAAAGAAAAGGCTGAAAGAAACCTAGGTAAGATGAAATACATACTCTATGCAAGTTATTTGTGATTTGGTCACCCTGCTGAGGAATGTGCATCTTATCAATGAAGACAAAGCACAATACATTTTATAAAGTTTTCTGTCAGGTTCATCTCGAGGGATGGACTATATCTGATGAGCATAATACACTTCATTAAAAGTGTTCAATTAATGGTTCATAATATATTTAGGACCCTCATACATGCTGTTGGAAAAAGCAAATGGATTTCGATGTCTCTATTCTGACTGGCTCTAAGGCCACACTTTCTGATTGAACTACCCAACTACTATTATTTTAAGAGAAAGTAAAAGAGGCAATAAAGAATCAGTAAGTTATCAAGCTTACTTCTGACCAAAAAATCACTATCAATTTGGAAACATTTATTGTGTACTGCAGTCTGAACTCTTGAATTAACGGGGTGTCTATGAAGTCTTTGTAACTTTGTCTACAAAGTTTTGTTTATTAGAGAGGGCAGATTTCACCAAGAAGTGATTATTAGGCCTATACTTCAAATTTTGACTCTCAGCCTTCCCAATTTGTCCTGTGTGGTTTTGTTTGTCAATTGTTTTAGATCTCTCTGGTTTTTGGAGAATTACAGTAAGGGGTCCCCAAGCTACAATATCTTCAGCATTAATCCTCTTTCTCTTACCAGAAAAAGAAAATACATTTCACAGATTCACATCATGATTGGTATTCCTTGCGTCTAGTCCAAAAAGGGCTAGTTGAGGAGATATTTCAAATATATTGGTTCTATCTCATGCATTTTCCCTTTATAAGACTCATCTGAGCTTACTGATTTAAGTAGATTTCAAATGGGGATCTCAGTACTCAGAATGCATTTGGTGACTCTGAATTTTCACTTTGTCATGCTTCTCAGCATGCCTGTCGACAAATGTGCCATTACCCAAGTGGTATAGACATGGTGATAGCTACGTGAAGTACCATCTTAGCCCTTCCCAGCTAGGTGAAGAGTGAAAGAAAATCATGGTGATGGTGAATCAAAGGAAAATGAGACTTCTACAAAGTTTTTCACCAACCAATAAATTCCGCGGGAATTGCTATTTATACTTTGCATCATTGATAAACCAGTTATCTTGACACACTGCTATTTTGAAGTTATTATGGTATCTTTATGCTGCCTCTTTGCAAAAGATTGAGTCAACGAGCTAGACTTCTTTTGATCAATTAAAAAGGCAACTTTAACTTCGCTATTTCTGTCTATCTCTTTCCCTAGTCTGGCTCCTTTCTGTCATATCCACATCTTTGTAGCTGCACACGTTGAGTGGGAAATAAAACACATATTTTCCAATTTCAAACACACAATTATCTCAGAGTCACAAAAGTACAGTCTTAGAAGAAAAGGTGATCTAGTAAGGAGGGAAAAACTAATGAAAACATGGTGTGTTATTGTAAGCCCCTGCAAATCAGTCCAGTCTACAAGTTGGCTGCAGGTTATAGGCATGAAGTGAAACTGTGACACACCGGCGAGATGAGCCTGCCTGGTTGAGTTTCATCATCATCATTGTGTTGCTTCAAGCAAGTTAGACACTTGCCTGATCTGTAAAATAGGATGTAATGTTATCTCTCTCATGGGACGTTGTGAAGGTACAAGGCAGTAAGACATGCAAAATGCTCAGAATCTTTGCCAAGTAAATAAATAGGCATTTATTAAACAATTACATTCTTTATTGTGCTAAGGAATAAATAATCTCACCCTGAAAAAAATCTGTTTTCTCCTATATGGCATAGAGTTTTTTGTCTCAGAATAGATTATAACAGTCTTGTGGCCATGGCATTCTAAACGTTCCCAAAGTGATGCTTCTCAGTACTGTGCATACTTCCCCTAAGTTGAAGTATGGGTGTTGACCTCTTCAAGATACAGAGGTCCCTGTCCTTCTGTGTCAGTAGGTCTGAGTATGGTTGGAGCGTTATTAGTTGTTAGCTGGAAACCAGTATTCAGGAAAAGATGGGTTCTTTCAACTGCAGGGTACTTAACCCTCACTTCTTCTTTAATTTTTATTACCCAGTAGCTTCAGATGATGACAAACTGTTTCCAGCTAACGATTTTGTACAGTCTGTTATAAAAGCTTTGAAAGGAGAATAATAGCAATGAGATGTTGGAGGCTTGGGGACAGGAGAAGTAGGATACTCAGTACTGTTGAGTTCACTCAGCAGTAATTACCAACAGCCTAAGATAAAAGTTTCATTTGTTTTTCAACAAATATCTTCTAGGGAACACTTGGTTCTAGGGAGAGTTATTGGTATTTAAGGTTGTTATGAGGTACACACTTCTGAAGACCAGTCATAAGGAAAAAAAAAGATACATTCATGTCAGTTTGGAGAATTTGCCTATTTGGAGGTTAAAATAGATCACTCAAAATCCTGTTTTTTAGAATAGGCAGTTTCATTCCAGCAAGCAAAGGGTGTGTGCACGGTAGAATGGAAAAGGGAGTAGATTTGAAGATCAGTGCATTTCCAGACACTCATTACTATTTCTATAAGCTACCATTTGGCTATGTAAGTTTCTGAAATATTGCTATTCTGAAAAAAGATTCTATGCCTACAAGGTCTAATTACAGATGATATTCCAACTTTATTTTCAAATCTCTGAAAAAAAAACATATAGAAAGATATCATCCTGCTTATTAGCCAACATGCCTTTAACTTTTATGGTAAATATTAATATAAATTTAGTTCTTCACCATGCAGGTTCAGGCAGACTATGTAGATGTGTTGATTGTATAACAAAAGATTAAAGCATCAGTGTGTTTCCATTAAAGCAATTATTTAATCATCTTATGATCTCTATCTAGGATAATTATATTAATAGGCATTCTCCCAGACTTCTGAAATAACAACAAAGAATTCAGACCCTCCGATACTCCCTGAAAAATAAAAGCAGTCAACCAGGTGATGCACTTAAAAATCATTACTAGCAGTGGTGGCCAGATAGTAATTTTGCATTAGTTTGCATTTTATAACAGCAACTTTTTTCTTGATCAGCTTCAGATATGGAAACTCAGAACCAGGGCTGGGCATTTGACAGATGGTGGCACAAATACACAGTGCAAAGAAAGAATAGATGCAACAGCCACTTGAGATTACATCTTTTCATGGAATGTTAAAGATTTACTTTAATGATATGACTACTTTTCATAGATTCAATTCTTTTAAAGGTGCCTGCACCTGATCTGAGAGGAAATTCATCCCATTCATTCTGCCTTGGTATAAGACTTAGAGAATTAGCACACCCCTCTCAGTACAGAATGCAATATTCGGTAGCTATTTATGGAGTTTAAGAAATTCTTACTCTGACTCTGATGAAGAAAGTTTAATTAAAATGGTAAGCAGGTAGTAACATGATGAATATACTTAGGTGATTAAACACCCCAAAGGGGGGTGAGGTAGAATGACATTCCATTTTTATAAAGTGAAATATAAGTTTCCTTTAGTAGTTGCCTTACTATGTCGAAAGAAATCTGTTACATCCTTTAACAGCTAAGGTAAGTGTCACATTATTTCACAACACAGGGTTAAACATAAGGATATAAGAACACAAAGTAAAAAAAAAATGTTATCAGTAAAGGTTTCAATAATGATCTTTAGAAAGAATTTGGAAAGAAAAGTGACTGTACAGCCCAAATGTACCTATGCAAATACACACATACACACACACAAACACACACAGAGCCAGCTATAAATCAAGATAGATATAAACTTACCGGAGCAAATATCACCATACACATTTACAAAAGAATTTATAATCCAACTTCCCTCTCCTGAAAGAAAATAGAGGTTGTCTCATACTAAAAATAAAGCTCCTCTGTCCACAGAACCAGCCACTTGTCCCTCTTTTTATGAAGCAAAGGAGGAGAACAAGAAAATCAATGAGGAGGGAAAGTGAGATGTTATACCAATCAGGTAGCAGCTTCTGCCTTATTTGCAGAGAGATGG
Organism: Condylura cristata; assembly: GCF_000260355.1. Taxonomy (NCBI): domain Eukaryota; kingdom Metazoa; phylum Chordata; class Mammalia; order Eulipotyphla; family Talpidae; genus Condylura; species Condylura cristata. The sequence continues at coordinate 51,169,245 of NW_004567105.1, forward strand.
CAAAACGGTCATATTATTAGACAGTGACAACCCACAGTCGAAGTACGGCAACCTGATACTTCCCTCTGGTGAAAGGCTGCTGCTTTGTGGGGAGGTGCTTGCCATCATGGTGAGCCCCCACACTTGGCTCTTTGCTCACAAGTGCAAGTGCATGACTGCTTTACGCAAGCAGCCTGCATCTTGAGGAGAGAACCATCTCCCCTTTGACTCCGGGAGCCCCCTCCTCCCTCCAGCACAGTGCTTAAAAGCAAACCGGGAAATCAAAAGGAACCAGGATTTTGTGTGTTGGCGATCCAGGCTGGAAGTGGTGGTTTTTATAAAATGCTTAGGAATAGATTTGCATAGATTAGGTAAATGTTTATATGTTTGTTACAAAAAAGTAATTGCCCTCATTTTTACGGAAATGCCTGGATGTTATGCATGATCCCCATCTGGGAAATTCATCCAGCACCCCACCCATAAATAACCATTAAGGTGATGGTGCTGGCAGACAGGCTTTTGGGGCCCTGGCAGCTGTGGAAAGGGACAAATGACAACTTGGTTGCTTGCCCCTCCCAGGAGTGTTACTTAAGGCTTCTCTTGAAAAATGTTCAAATTGAAACGATTATAGATGTTAAAACGTGAAACAGGTCAGGTTTTTCTAAACGAACCTCTGTAGGAAGGAGTAGAAACCTGGCCAGTCTTAGGGCTGAAATCCTGGCATCCCATGGCAGTGTGTTTTGGAGGATTTGGCACTGAGTTACCCCTCTGAGAACCTCCTCTCCGCATTGGTTGCCACAGGTTCCATGCTCTCCTCACTCTGGCTTCTTGACAGCAATTTCTCAGCACAGGAATAATGTTAGGTTGGACCAGTGTAGCTCTGCTTCATCTTTAGGCAGTTGGTAGTGGCCGGAGAGAAACTTCTCTTGACCAGCCATATTTTTTATGGTAGTTTATTCATTCAGAATCTGTCCTGAGCTTTTCTTTGGGTCCCTTTCTCTGTATTTTTGTTTCTCATTCACACATCATCACACATCACAATTGTCATATCATCTTCTTACTCCCTTTCATTTTTCTCCACAGAACAGTAATGATTGTTGAAGGAAAGTTGGGGGACCAAATGAGCAAACAAAACAGGATGAGGAGTTAGGCACCCTGGGTTCTAGTGCCAACCCTTCACTTATAAACCTGTGACTTGGGAAGACCTGTACAGTCTTATTTTGTCCTGTGTAAAATGGACATGCTGACGCCTGATAGAGCTGTTTCTGGAAGGTGTGGGGAACAAAGGAAAGATACCCAAGGCAGCCGTTCAAACCAGAAGTCCTATATGCAACTGGGCTGGAGTCCTCAAGCAGCAAACTTTCTCCTTTTTTTTTTTTTAAAGATTTATGTATTTATTCACACAGAACTGGGGTACAGGCCAGAGGCACAGGGGCGGTAAGAGGATTCACCAAAGACAAGAGTGGGGAGCATAACAGGCAGACTGATGAAGTACAATGCTGAGGGGAGCAGTGGGCACCATGTGGATCACCTCCAGGGAGGGGATTGAACTCACACTGAAGCGACTGAGGCTGGCTTGCAGTGCTACACTTTAAGTCACTGAGCCACCAGGGAGGGTCCTCTTTCTCCTTTTTTCATGTATTTTCTCCCTACCCATAAGCCTTTAAGGTACTTAAGAGTGTCCAACTATAAATACCCTGTGGTTCCTTTGAAATTTTAACAAAAACCCTACTCCTTTCCTGATACCCTCACCTGCCAGTTGAAAAAGCATTTTATTTCAAAAGAGGAAGTTACTGAGGGGTAAATTTAGTTGAAACAAGAAAGAAAGAAAGAGTGAGAGCCACTAGACATTTAAGTCAGCATTTGCTGAATAAATGAGAATGAGTGAATGATGAACTGAAGAAATCGTGTCCCTATGCAGAAGGCCACATAGTTCCTGCCTGGAGGCTGATAAGAGCTGTGTAAGAAAGTCTGTTCCAGTCAGGCACCCACAGGGGAGAACCACACTTAATAGTTTCTACAGGGTGGAGGGTGAGTCATTCTCATGGCTTTGAATGTTAACAGCACATTTCAAGTAAAAAAAGTTTTGTCTTCCACATAATAATAGCACACAGTGCTGAATTTTGCTCTGTGCCAGGTACTATTCTAAGAGAGATGTTTTTTCCCTCCTCTATAAGCATATTACCTTATGTGGGCATTACACAAAACCAAAGAATTACTATTTTCGTGCCAATTACTGAAGAGGAACCAGGACCCAAAGAGTTAAAATACCTTGTTAGAAGGCACACATTCAATGGTTGGTAAAGGCATGATTGAGCTTAGCTGGGTGTCAGACTCCAAGCTCTGCTTTGGACCCCATGTGATGATACTCATAGTTTTATTTATCCTGCCTACAGGATACAAATAAGACACATGCAGATGCACAGACCCTGCAATAACTCCACTCTCTTCCCGCTGTGTGGATTCACACAATACAGACTGGGAACTCCTGGTGCAGATGGAAGTTGTACACGTGTTGAGGGGGGAAGGATGCTCTGAATGAACTCCACAAACACAGGCTTTATGGACTCCACACCCACACCAGGCCAAAGAGATCCAAGATCTCAAGAACTACACATCCCATAAGGTCATCATCACTGAAGGGAGGGTCACTGGGAATTGAGGGTGGAGTTAAGTCTGGGCGTGGTACATACCCAGACACGTGGGCCTTGGGGGTCTCTTGGCTTTCAGTATGCTACCTGGGTTCCAGCTCAGTGGAACTGATAGGATGCATTCACCAGTTTATCTCCCTCTCTTTCTCCCTGAGTTATTCATTTGTTCATTTCCCCCTCTTTTGTAAATAAGCCCTTTATTAACCTTTTGTGTGTGCCTGCAGCTGGGTCTTATTATAAGTCCCTTTTAAGTGCACAGGTGAGGACCCAGTCAGGCCACCCATTTCAATATTGGGATTGCCCTGTAACACACTGACAAACTAACAAGGCCTATGCCTAGATTCCACTGCACTTTGCAGGGACTCGGCCATATATTTCCTATCCTGGAAGGTAGCAGGTGTGAGGCCTTGTCTTAGCATGGCTAGTCAGTGACCTGGGGATGTCCCTTAATTAGTCCATGGTTTGGTTTTCTTCATGTTAAATGGAAGGGTTTCCACTGAATGATCTCCTAAAGCATTTTCTGTGTTGGCTTCCATTATGTAAGACTTAACAGTTCAATTCAAACCTGCTGTTTATTAGCTTTTTCTGCCTGATGTTTTGTTCCAGATAAGCTAACATTTTCTACATCTCTCCTATTCCCACCCTATGCCATCATCTCTGACAAGGATCACTGCAACAGACCCCTTTAGTCTCATCCCTATAAACATTCTCTTTATTTAATCCACATGGAGCTGCTTAAATTATCAATTAGATCATCATTCATCTGAGAAAAATATTTCAACAGCTGTCCAGTAGGTTAAAGTGGATTGTAAATTCTTAAACTACCTTCAAACTCTCATGTGATTTGGCTCCCATTTACATTTTATTTTTTATCTAATTCCAACCCTCTCCCTCCCTCCTCTTCAGTCACACTGACCTTCTAAGTTTTAGTATGTTATTCCTTTTGCCTGGAATATTTTTTCCTGGAATCATTGTTTATTGTCTCATTCTTACTCATTCAGTTCCAAATTCTACAGGGAAAGGTCCCACTTCCCTAATCAGTTCACCTACAAGACCTCTCTCCTCAGGCCCTTCCTTCACTATTATTCTGTATTTTGTGTGCGTTCTTTGTGTATGTTGTGGTACCATTATTGCCCTGTCATCTGTTCATCTGGTTTTTGATTATCTCCTCTCACTGGAGGGTTGATCTTGAAAACAGGAAGCTTGTTTCTTTTGCACAATGTCATACCTAAGTGACTAGATTACTTGACATATAGTTCATACATAATTGCATCTCTTGAATGAATGAATGAATGAATGAATGAATGAATGAATGAATGAATATGAGAATCAGTTAGGTTTGAAAAAGAGGCAAAGAAACCTAAGTTTATCAAAGGAGCTCAGCCTTGAAATACTTGGTAGGGAAACAAGAGTGGTTGATTCCTTCATATTAGGAGGTACAGGGTGTATCCAACTCCCCATTCAGAGAACATTGCTGTAAGATTGCAGATTTTAGCATGATATTGATTTAAATGGAGGCCATGGCAAAGATAGTGGAGAGGTCCTTTTGATGAGATTTGTTAGCAGCTTGTATTCCTAGAGTTCACCTTACCCTGGCCTATATCGAACAGCTAATATTTGAATACTTAACTGTACATTTGTCATTAAAGAGCAAACAGTCTTGTTAGCTAACTGTTTTGACTGTCCTTATTTTCCAATTTATCACATAGTGCAATTGGCTATTTTTCTCTAGCATGCCATAGGAATTTAAAAAAATAAATAAACAACAAAGTGACATGTCATTATTTGAAGATTCTAATTTGAAAAATATTAGCATTGCTGTTACTGCCTTTAAAATAACATTTTATCCATTATTAGACTATTAAAAATAGAAGTACAGTGTTTTCTAAGTTGGGTATTTATACAGAAGGTTAAGTAGATTTAAATAAGCTTTGAATCTCTGAAAACCTCATTAGCAATGCTAATTCCCAATATGGTCAGATTGGCAACTCTGATCTTTCAACTGAGCATGGCCTTCAGATAACTTCAAACAAAAAAAGTTTTTTGTTTTTTTTTTCCCCTCTGAACTGAAAAGCTTGTCTCCCCTTTGGTGGACACACCTCCTGATAAACGCAACAGGTCCTTTCCCTTACAGGTTCTAATCCTAAACATCTGGTGTCTCACAAGGGGTCTTTTCAGGTCTGTCTGCCTCAGGGTTGACCAGTGGGAGGCTTATCTTTCTAAGCATTTATTGAGCACTGAGAGGAAAATTCCAGTGCTATGAGGATTTCTACAAGGCTGTGGGGGAAGGGAGGTAACCAAAGACAACAGGACTCCTTTGGCCACAATAACGAATGACCAAGGAAGTTAGCTAAGGTTCTTTTCTTTTGCTCCCAAGACCACTCCAAGTCTTTCAAGCTATAACGGTGAGAGAGCTTTAAATTTAATCCACTTATAGAACAACTGAAATTTTTAATGGTGCTTTCCTTGCTCTGCTTGTACGTAGCTCTTCACACAAGGGGTAAAAATGCAGTTTATTCTATTTGAGCAGGTTTCAGAGTCAGGCAGAATTTTCTAGACCTCGTCTTTACTGAGATAGTTATTTTTTTTCTCTCCAATTCTGTCTCTTCTTTTTCAAATACACCATGAGATAAAATATCACTATCACTTAAACTTAGATTATTAACTTTCAACAGTAGAGTTCAAGGCTGGCTAAAAGAAACTGAACCTACAGAAGCTCATGGAAATGAAAAGCTAAGAAATAGTAGCTCAATATTTGAGGAATGTTAGGATATTTGGGTGGAAATGTATCCTACTTGGGAGGGGAAAAGGAGACAAAATTGTAGTAATAAAACAAGTAAAAAATATAAGACATTTTCTGAAGACCGTGCGTCTAAGCTCTTTAAGGTCAACATAACATTTTATTCATTTCCATATCTTAGCCCAAAGCAAAGTGCTTGGGATACAGAAGTTGAGCAGAGATGATTTACTGAATGAGGGATGACCAGAACTACTCGGGGGCAGAATATATATGGCTAAATGCATTCCCTTTTAGGCAGGTATTATGCAGGTCAGCTTCTGTTTGTCTCTACAGACTTCCATTCCTGCCAGTCTGCATCCCAGACTGACCTAAATGGACCCCATCAATGAGCACCCCTTTCCCCAAACAGCTCAATGGGAAGTACAGTGAATGGGAAAAAAATGCCAGGATCTGGGAGGTGTCAGGAGGAGACTGATGTCTTGGTATTTAGTCCAAGGGTCCTGCCTAAAAGGTCCTTTGAATCTGTTAAGTTTCTCCCCTCAAGGCCCCAGATGCTGTGAACTTTTCTTGTATTTGTAGTTCCTTTCTCTCGTGACACTTGACCCTTCAGGCCTAGGGTGGTAAAAGCTTCTGTCACTACTATGTCCAAGGCACTAGACACACACCATCCCTTTTTGTTTTATTTCAGTCCTGCCCAGCCCTATTTAATTCCTTTCTTCTTAAAACTTTTCTCAATTAGTCAGATTGAATCCATCAACTCACTCTTACCTCGAACTTGGTACATAGTTGAACCTGAGTTCCACTTCTGTGCCTTACTACGGCTTAAAGCAAATAAATATTTCTTGAAAGTGGTTCTGAGTTGGGATTTCTAAATATTCATAATGCACTGGTTGCTCCACTCAGTCCACAGAGCATGTCAGAACAGAGGAGTTTCTTTCTGACACAGGCGGGCAGCTTATGGAGCCTGTTGTTCACCCATGATCTGCACCTCAGGCAATAGCTCCAGAATTACTTAGTGTGGGCTAATCCTCAGTTTTTATTCCTGCTCTAATAAAATATTTCAAGTCAATGGAGAGATTGAGTCCCTTGAGAAACTCCTTCAATATCCTAAAAAGACTGACTCTGGAGAGAAGACTCATGTTTGACATGTCACAGCTAAAACCTACTTGAGGATTCATGCTTTCAAAAGGGAAGAACAATGAGAAGTTTGTTCATCTCCTACAGTGAAAGAGCAATCACTCTTAAGCCTAAAAACTGCAGCTCAGCAACTGTTTATGGAGTGTATACTCTATGTAGGATGTGTGCTAAATTCTGCAGATTCAGTGGTGAAAAAGATAAGCATGTTCTCACCCAAAAGAAACTTGGGATCTTACTAACTTGTCTGTGGCAGGCAGGAGCCTACTAGGATCTGGTATATAAGGGATGTTTAGAACTTATTTGTTAAATGCCCGAATGATAAATTCTGAATTATTATGGCATGCATTTAAATTACAAATGTAGACATAGGAACGTATGGAATTAACTTCATTTTTTTTTCATGTAAAATAGGATTATAAACATTTTGGCAGAATTCTTACATGTATTAGAATACAGATGTCATATTTAAATGACCAAGTCATTACAACTTACAAGATAATTATGAGGAAACTATTTCATATCATAGCTTTTAAGCTGACCTCCAGAGACTTCTCAGGGGTGCTATTTGGCATAAACTTGGGCTGGGAAGATTGCCTCTATACTCCTTTGTGTCAACCATTTCATGCCAGTGCTTGCTACTCTATAAGCCAGGGTTCTATTATATGATTGTACTTGAACAACAACAACAACAAAATTGACATCTTAAAAGAGCACGTAGAACCTCAGACCTCATGGAGGAATTTGACAGCAGTCATTTGTGTTTTTGTTTGTTTGTTTGTTTGTTTTTTGTACTGGATCTTTCTCCTACAAATGCTGATGCCAAGCCTATGCTCTGTTTATGCACTCTCATTTGATTATCATTCAGTCCTGAGGTCTAAAATCTATTGTTATATTCATTTTGCAAATTAGTAAGCTAAGGTTCAGTGCAGTTCAGTGATTTGCCCAAGTCTGCACAGCTAAAAAAACTGAAAATTTGTCTGACTCAAAAGTCCTCCATGTTACCCAGCCTTGCTAATATATGCAAGCTTAGCATTACATCTGGACACTGCCTTTCTGACTGAGCTTATGCTGACTGGAAAGCAAGCATGATGCTGTATTTCAAGTGCATAATTTCTGGTGATTACATACACTGTTCTAGTGTAGGGAATTAAAAGTGGATCTGCCATAAACCTCTGAACAGAAGAATCACTCTTCTTCTTATCTTCCATAGCACCCAATATTGTCATGTATATACTAAATTAAGTCTTTGCTCAATAATAAGAGAAGAAAAAAATGACTCTTCTTAGTCCACACTCTTAATTCTAATCAGAAATAGCAAAGACACATCTCTAGATCTTTCCCTATCATTTTTTATAATAGCGAGGGCTTTCTGAGAAAATAGATGGCTACAACTTTGGCTGCTCCTGACACATATTTCTTAAAGTCTGTGGTGGAATCAGAAGATGAATAGTTGTTGCTATGATTAAGGAATAAGACTTTATATCAGAAAAAAATCCCTGAGGTCCATTTTTCACATGAATCTTATTAGTACTATAATAAGAGTGAGAGAAGAAAAACATGGGAACCATTTTCAATAATCTTGCCCAGCACACTGAGAAATGAAAATAAGTTAGATCAACAGCTACATGACTTTTTCACTGATGATTTCCCTGTCAAGGGAGGTGTCTCAACCTACTGTGCAGTTGGATGACCCATTTAGCCTTTCAAAGCTCCAGTTTCTTCACCTGTAAAATGGGAATGATAATGCTGAGTTACATAAGTAACACGCAGAAGCCTGGTGGTAATTATAACGACATGAGTCGTGCATTCTTTCTTCCTGCTAACGCTTAAGGCAAGATAGATTTAAGGCTCAAATGCTTACAAAATGACTTTCTGGTTTTCCTTTCCTTCCCAACAAATTGAGTTAAAATCCCTCTGCCTTCAAAACTCAGACCAAATTACAGTGTGTGCAATGAAATAGGGAACAAGTAGGAAAGAGAATGAAAGTCTGTTTCCCTGCCCCGTAGTTTACAAAATGCAAAATTTATAACATTTGAGTCTTTTTATGGAGATCCAAGAACACTGGTCATGTTCAATTTAGTCATGATTTCATCTGAGCTTTCAGATGAAAGCTCCCCACTCAGCTCTCATCTTCCCTCCTCCCAGCCCTGGCTCTAGTCTTTGGAATATGATACAGTTATGACACTGTGCAGCAAGAGAATGGGGTTGTTCAAAAGGAGCTGGGACAATATCTTAATCTGAATGCTTATGATCTTTGTAAAAAAATCTCTCTTTTGCTTGAGTGCATCTTATACCAGCAATGCCTTATGTCCAAGGGGCAATCCATTAGGCCAATAAAATTGTCTGCAAATTATTAACAGCAAAAATAAACCCTCCATATCTGGGAGAACTTCCCTATTCTTACTTTGCATCTTCCCCAAACTCTTGGATTCAGTGCTGCAGGGAGACAAGTGTCAGTCTCTGCTAGCTCAAAGGACAGTTGTGGTGCCAACATGAAACAGCTCCTGTGAAAGTACTTTAAGAACGGAATTTTTTTAAATTTATGCCTACAGGCAAGAGGTGCAGGGATGGTGAGAGGATTCCCCAGGGTCAAAGTGGGGAGCAGATTAGGTAGATTGACGAAGTACACTGCTGAGGGGAGCAGTGAGACAGGAGAGGTCTGCCATGTCATGTGGGTTACCTCCTGGGCTGGGGATCGAGCTTGCACTGAACTGGCTCCTGCTAGCTTGCAGTGCTTCGTCCTAATCCATTACACCACCAGTGAGGGACACAAGATAACTGATATATATATATTTTTAATTTATTTATTTGTGCATACAGAACTGGGGTACAGGCCAGAGGCTCAGGGGCGGTGAGAGGCTTCACCAGAGACAGAGTGAGGAGCAGAACAGGCAGATCTACGAAGTACACTGCTGAGAGGAGCAGCGGGCGGGTCAGGAGAGGTCTGCCTCGCCATGTGGACTCCTCCGGGGCAGGCGGGAATCGAACTCATGCGGAAGTGGCTTTAGATTCTCAGTGCAGTGCTTTAACCCGCTGCGCCACCAGGGAGGGCCGAGAACTGATATTTTTAAGACAAATAGAGTTTCTGTGCTCAGTGTCTTCCTCCATAAACATAAGACACAACTATTCTTCCTCCAGTACTTGATTATTTATTACTGGGGCTGCTGAGAACAGTTCAAAATGCCATGTGTATTCACACAGAGAGAAGTCAGTTTTCTTCTTCAGCTGCGCATCTATTTTTGAAACAGAATGCTTTACCCATGTTTTCCTTGAAATGTTAAGATTCTTAAACCATCCCCAAGTTGTTAAATGATACAAATTAAGAGAATGAATCTGAAGAACAGGACATACTGATATTTCCAGAATGTCACTTATCTAAACTCCAAGAGCAACCTTTTCCCTTTCATCTCTATGAAGTGTGGAGGAAATTCTCCCTGTAAGGCTCTATAATACAACTTGTTCTGACATTAGTTATAGTAGAAGGAGCGTCAGCCTGAGAGTCAGTTCAGAGAAAAAAGAAAGTCTGCCCTTTCGGTGATGACACCACGGTGCTGTGAGATGAACCTTTTCCTTATTGCAGTCTGCGTACAAACCCGGCCACACATCCCAGTTACCTAGGGTGCTCCGGAATTATCAGTTCCTAAGTCAGACCTCCTCAATCTATTTTTAAATTTAAATTTATTTATTTTCCTACATCATTTTACATTTTTGTACACTAAATGGTTTCTCCCCAAAGGTGTAGTCCCATATTATCCCCGGTGAACCATCACCACAATCCCTGTGCTCTTCCTCCCTTGTTTTGACTTCTTTCCTCCCTTACCTTGAAGTTGATCTCAGATCTATAGGCAGCTGGCAACTTTTGTCTTTTTCTTGACATTTTACGAGGTTTCTGTATAATCCCCATATAAGTGAACCCATCTGATATTTACCTTTTCCTTCTGCTTATTTCACTGAGCATAATCCCTTAGCTCTATTCATGTTGCAATATGTTTCTCCTTCTTGATTGCTGAGTAGTATTCCATTGTGCATATATACTGCATCTTATTGATCCTATCATCTGTTTTAGGCATTTAGGTTGTTTCCGTATCTTAGCTATTGTAAACAGTGCTGCAATAAACAAAGGAGTGCAGGTTTCCTTTCAAATTAGTGTCTTTGGGATAGATTTCTAGGAGTAGAATGGATGGATCTTCTGCTAAGTCTATTTTTAGTGTTTTGAGGAAACTTCACACAGCTGGACGAGTTTACATTCCTACCAGCAGTGTAAGAGGGTTCCCTTTTTACCACATTCTCACCAGCGTTTGTTTTTTCTAGTTTTCTGAATATGGGCCATTCTCACAGATGTAAGGTCGGAGAGAGCCTGACTTTGTCTTCCCTATGTAAATTTAACCAGGGAACCCTTGACAGGGCAGGAGTCAGTGCCCGGAGTCAACAAGGCCACCATATTTAGTCGCAAAAGCTGAGTTCTATATTCAAAGGGAGCTCTCGCAGGAAGAAGTGTCTCCTCCAGAGGGAGAAAGGCTGCCTCGGACACCATTGCAGTGGGAAGTGTAGACAGAGACCACATACTTCCTTTCTTTCTCATCATCTTGGGTCTCCTCCTTTCAGGAAACATGTTCTGACTCACCAAAACAAGACCTACTATAAAAATGATAACAATGCCAATGTTGATATTTTGAATTGAGCCTTTTCCTAGACATTTCATAGGAAATGTATTAAATGTATCATTTAATCCTCCTAAATAAGAAAAATAAAAGATAAGTAGAAATGATCCCGGAACCATGTCCTAGAATCAATTTAGATTCCATACTCTGGCCTTCTTGCTGCTGGTTTATCAACCTTGTTACCCTGTGCACCACCAGAGAGCTGAAACAAAGCCTCTGTCCTCTCCTGCAAGGCTGTTATCACCTGAGATGGGGAAGCAAAGGAAGGTAGAGAAAGATGAAATAATAAGCAAGTTACTCTACTAAGCAAGTGGGTCTTGATCTCACTGGGGTCCCCCAGAAAACAGTGCAACAGACTTCAGGTATGAAATGCAAAGCGCAGGGAGTGGGCAACATTTATCCTCCACTCCCTTCCCTTGCTGGCTCCCACAACCATGACAAGCCCTGTAGCCCCTGCAAGAGCATGCTGAGGTCCTACGCTGGAGCAGAGAATGCTGTGGGACACTGCATGGCCTTGGCAGGAAAGGCCGTAGTACCTGTTGATACCTTGGAAAAGCCTAAGTCACAAGCAGGAAAGAAAAAAAGAAAAGGAAATCATGATTTTTAATTAATTTTTAAAAATATAATGGTTTTTTTTTTACATCATTTGTGCCTTTTTCCATCTCCGTTGTAATCCCCGTAGGCTTCCCATCACCAAATCGCCTGTGTGCCATCACCATAGTCCAGTGAACTCCCCCCACCCATTTTTAATCCCATCTCCCACTCCACCTCCATAAAATGTCTCTGGTATTTAGTTGTTCATTATTATTATTATTATTCTCCTGATAACTTATGCTTCTGCTATGAGTGAAACCATCCGGTAATTTTTTTTTTCTTGCTGGCTTATTTCACTAGCATGATCCCTTCCAGCTACATCCATATTGCTACAAAAAGCATGAATTTATCTTTTTTGATTGCTCAGTAATATTCCATCGTGTATAGGTACCATGTTTTTAATCCAGCCATCTACTTTTGGGCAGTTAGGTTGATTCCATGTCTTTCCAATTGTAAATAAAGCAGCAATAAACATTAGGGTGCAGGTGTCTTTTTGAATCAGTGTTTTTGTGTCTTTTGGGTAGATACCTAGGAGTGGGATTGCTGGATCATATGGAAGCTCCATTTTTAGGAAATCATGTTTTTTTAAATTGAATGCTCCAAGGGAAGATTATGTTGGTTCTGTTGATTTTTCCTTTGTATTTGCATGATTTTGAATAGGCATAGTGATTTATACACCAAGTTAGACTTATTGTTCCAGTAGCTTGCTATCATAACTCTGTCCCTTTGTTTATACTGCTTTCTCGACACAGAATACCTTCACTTTTCTTCTCAGATAATCATGACAATCTTCTTGTCATTCAAAGGCCAAGTAAGTGTCACAGCCATCCACTTGAGTTTTTTTTTTTTTTAAATTTATAACCTTCATTTTATTCTGCCTGGATCATAATTGTCTCCCCGCCCCTTCAATCCAAAATTTTGCAACTTATGTATTCTTAATAAATGTCCATTGAATAGAGATTCAACCTCTTCTAAATACAGAGATTTCAAGTTTCTTCCACAGGATTTAATTTTCAGACCTTGGGCATACTGCTGTGGAAGGTCTATCATATTTTCCCTTGCACATTTTAAAAATTCTGTTCATTCAGTGTTAACTGGTTTCTAGTTTTTCCTCTCTTTCTTTCATAAATGCCGTATCACTGTTGGACTGCAATGAGGGCTCTAATGAATTTTATTAGTGAGGTTGAACAGATGAGTTGACAAATGCACTAAGTGAATGAACTAGTGTTATTAAACCAGAAAGCAATAGAGAAGCACTGTTGGCGCTACTGGGCAGGGCAACACTGCTCAAATCATCTTCTACTTTCAGAAGCAAGTCTCCACATTTTTTATGTTGGAAAGTCTCTCTCCCTATAGAATGTTGGCATTTGGTTTATGAATTCCTACTCATACGACTAAACCCAGCTCACTTGTCACCTCTCATAGAAAAGGAAAAAAATAAAAGAAGCTGACCGTTGAGGTGCATTTACTCTTTTCCAGGCACTGTGTGAGGTGTTTGTCTAATGTTCCTTTATTCTCCTAAAATTACTGCATGGTAGGAATTTTCCAGAAAGAAAAAATGGGGCTAAGAAGAAACTTAGCTAATACATGATGAAACCAATATCTAAATCCAAGTCTCCCAACAGAGAATACTTACTTTCTATTATCATTATTGCCATCAACACCCTTTATGTAATAAATTATAATATAAATATCCCCACTCAGTAACTTAAATATTCACAACAAAACTTTTCATTGGATAGTATCAACTATCCAATTTTATAGGAACACAGAAGCCTAAGGGTCTTTTCCTTTCTCCAGTGCCTGTTCTTTCAGAGTGACTAATATGGCACACTGTTAAATAACATTATACAACCACGTGGTTTATTTCTCTCTTTCAGCGAGAATATAATGTCTTTGAGGACAGGGTTTCTCTCACTGTGTATGTTTGTAAATCCTTATTGTAGGAATGAATGAATGAAGGTGTGGAATAAATACTCACCCTGCAGTCTTAAATATAATATAAAAATAAACCAGTGTTCTGAGAAATTCCACAATTTATTTTATAAACTAATGTACAGGTAGTTATATTTACTATTGTGAATAAAATTAATGCATGTAGAACATATTTATTTATTCATTCAGATCACTTATCTCTTTACACACTGATACCTGGCAAACATGAAGGGTTTAGATTCCCAACAACCTGACATATGCTCTGTCTAGATACAAGCATGAACCAGGCAATAACTGGGCAAAGTACACCAAGCTTCTGTACACTAAAGGTTATGCCCTGACCCTTACTCAGAGCATAATTACTCTTGTCTTGCAAGTTGTTCTTATCTTGCAAATAATCCTAATAGAGTTGATCTTTCCAAAATGATAGTATTTTAGAAAAAGCCAAGGAAAATGGAAAAACTGTCAGAGGGAGGCACATTAAAGAGTCCATGGGAATAAGAGAGAGCACAGAAACAATAAAAGGGGCATAAATGAGAACTGCAAAACATAACATTCTCAGAATAGTTTCTATAAGGCAAAGAAACCCTGCTTTACTCCACAGGCTCTGAGGATATCATTGCATTATGGCAAAGAACTATAATAAAAAACAGTTGAAGTGTCTTCTATCAACTCTATTTTAGAACATAAGGATGTGAACAACCTATATTTTTAAAGAATAACTCCCATTCAAAGTAGTAACATTAAAAAACAACTAAAAATTTGGTTCTTAAATGGGCAAAATTCAGCTACTGGGAATCATGGTTATTAAGAAAGAACTATTCCCTTTGGGTTCCAGAGATCGTTAGTGTTACAGCCCCAAGCTGGTGCCAGCACTAATATGCAAGGAGCTAAGAATAATTGGATATCTCATGGCTAAATTCCACTTGAGATCCAAGGCCACTGAGTATGTCTTAGAGAACCACTGAGCATTGGCAATCTAAAGACCTTTCCATTGTTATCCACCTGTAATCACTACAGAACAGAAAGTTCTATTGTTTATGATACATTCTCTCTGCATGGTAAGTAATGAAATTGTTGATCTTATGCTCACCAAGGCTCCCTTACTTTTTTTTTTTTTTTTTGCTTGTAATCATTGTTTATTGCACCAACAATGTTACAACCACCTACATGAAGTAATAAGGACATAAAGGGAAAGGAATATAATACCCACAGATCTAACTTATCAACGTATCAGTTCTTTGCATTTTTATATGCATTCCAATTGCTGCTCATGTATGTGACATAACTGATTGCAAGAAATGACACCCTTTTGCTTTCCCACTCTCTTTCAATGTGAATTGTAGCACTCCTTATGCAAGAAGTAGTTTATTTCTCTACTCCTTGAATCTGGGCTCAGTTTATAATTTGCTTTGACCTACAGAATGTGAAAGAAGTGAAACTGTCCATTTTGGGTCTAGGTCTCAAGTTGCATACTAGTTTTCAGTCTCTTTTTGGGAGCATTTCCAAGTAAGCATGTGAATAAGCTTGGATTAGTGTGCTGAAGGCCATGGAAAAAAACTAGTCATTTTCATTTTCCATCCAACAGTACACTAATCAAAAACAGGTCAGGGAGGTCATCCTAGACCAGACAGTATCTTGCTGACTTCACAAATGTCTACAGATATAAGAGCAAGTCCAGCTAATCATTAGCCTGTTTGTCCACAGACCAATAAGCAATAATAAATGTCTATTGGTTGGTGGTGCAACAATAACTGATACATAATGAATGCACATAGTTGACCTCATGACAAGGATGTTATCAAGCATGTTTTTTAATGGTTATCTAATATGTCATATAGTTGATGCACAATAACTTAATTAAATGCTTCACCTACTGTTGGACATTTAAGCTGTCTGTAGTTATTTAGAAGAGGCAAACAGTAGCATAATTAGCACAAATATTGTTCTAATTTGTTATAATGGCTCACAGAACTCAGGGAAACACTATTTGCTAGTGCTGGTTTATTATAAAGCTTATTTTAAAGAACACGAATGAAGAGGCAGATTTAGAGGTGTAAAGCGCAAGGTGAGGAAAGAGCCTGAGCAAGGCTCTTCTCTCTTTTAGAATAGGGGGAAGGGGCACTTCCCAATGCACACATGTACTCACAAACCTAAAAGCTCCATGGGTCCCATCATTTAATAGTTTTACTGACTCAAGCTACAGCCCTTCATTCCATGGATGTTGGGGAGTGGGCTGACAGTTTTAAGTTTCTAATCAAGGTTTGGCTTTTCTGGTGAACAGCCCCCATCCTGAAACTCACTACCTGCTCCCCGCCCAACCCCCCAAGGTGGTTTCTGTAGAAAAGGGATGCTCCTTTCACCTAGAAAATCCCTATGGAGTTAAAGAGTGCTGTGTATGAGAATCATATCCCCACCATCACTCAGGAAGAAGGTCTTAGGAACTCTGTATCAGGAATTGAGGGAAAAGACCTACTATGTATTTCTTATAACAAGTAAATATAAGTAAGAAGGCAGACATGGTTGTGAAGAAACCAATGCTTATGTGTAATTATGAATTTGCTCAGCTGCCATTTCTCAAGGTGAGTAGCACTGAAAGTATCAGTGTCTTACAAATGTAGAATGAGTCTGGACCTTGGAAACTACAAAGAATCACTTTGATGGCTACCAAACAACAGTGCATGAGAACTAAGTGGCTTCACAAAAGAGATTATGAGCTTTTCTAATAGACATGTTCTACAGCCATATTACCAGGGATTCTCATTTAGTTGATCTGAAGTTGAGTCCAAGAATCTGTATTTTAAGATTTCCCCAGGAGTTTGATTCACAGTCATTTTGGGGAATCATTGCCCTATTAGCCACCTCTTTCTTATATTTTAGGTGAGAGAGAAGACCAAGAAGGATTAAATAAAATGCTCAAAGCTCCTCGGGGAGCATATCGGTAGCTGAACTGGGACTAGAACCCAGTTCCTGGGATTTCTAAGTTACAGTTCCATATGGATTACAATTGGGAGAGTTATCCAGAGTTCATCAAAGGACAGAAATCTGTTGTGAACCTGTTCTAAGTACTTAACTTTCTTCTCAAGGCTGGTCCCTACCTCACCTCATCCTAGTCGATTGTACTTGTACTATGGGAAAATGATTCATGTGAATACATCTTTTATTCTTTCTGAGAACCTGTCCTCTGATCTATAACCAAAGCATCTAAATTTTAGACAGGTTGAAATATACCATGAAATGGTTTATCTCGTATATCAATGCACACAGCTCAGTGTTAGCCTTAAAAAGAAAAGCAGTAAATAAACTCAAGGTAACAAATTCTTTTAAATGTTATTACTTCCTTGGGGATTTGTAATATATTTTTGGAGATAAAGGGCGTACTGCTTTATATAACTGATCCTTTCAAAAAAAAAAAAGTGTAAGACATTTTTTTGTCTTTCAAATTTGAGGCTTGGCAGCATACTCTTCTCTCATGCATTTCTTCAAGAAATACAGCCATCAATATAGATATATTCAAAGAGCACATTTACTTTGGTAGACTTGGGAGGCTAGGTATGAATTTAGGGTTATTTAAAAATTATTTTTAAATTAGGATGATGAATTCAACCTCAAAGCAATTTAAATTTTTAGGAGAAAAAAAGAAAAATTCTACCTCAAGCCAATTGTGTATAGTCTTAAGCTTCGTGTGGCTTAGTAAAGAAACTCATGATACAAGGTTAAATTTTGAGAAGACAAAGGTTTGTTTCCACATTTAAAGGCATGTGACCTTGGAAGTAACTCAGCCTTTAAGTCATAACATCTTTATCATGCAATAGGGGTAAATACAGCACACTTTAACACTGAAGATTTATCATATGCCAAGATTTGTTAAGGGCTGCTTGAATTATTTTATTTAGTACTGATAACTTCATGATGTAGGTGCTATTATTTTTCCCATTTTACAAATGCAAATACTGAGCCTCTTAGAGGGTTAAATAACTTGCCTAGGTAGCAATGGCTAAAGCCTGAAATTGAATCCAAGTAGACTGATTCCAGGTCCAGAACTGGGGTACAGGCCAGAAGTGCAGGAGTGTTGAAAGGATTCACCAGAGATAGAGTGGGGAACAGAATAGGCTGACTGACAAAGTACACTGTTGAGGAGAGCAGCGGGCGGGCCGCGAGAGGTCTGCCACACCATGTGGATCACCTCTGGGACAGGGATCGAATTCATGCTCAAGTGGCTTTAGCTTCTTAGTGCTGTGCTTTAACCTGCTGCACCACCAGGGAGGGACCAGGCTTGGCTTTTTATGAGAGCTCAAAGCTAGTGGCATTATTAGCTAAGGAGCACAAAGGCCTATGCTTACATGAGGAGCTCTCAGCTAGGGTCACAAGCAACTTTCATTCATTCATCAGTTGCCTTTAGTGATTGTGAGCACATATAGCTATAAAAATAAATTAACTTTTACTTGATGAACCTCCTTTCTTTTAAACAATGTCTACTGTGGTCTATAAAATACAGAAATATAAAACATAAAGTTTACCAAATTCCATCATTCCAGTGGCCATTCTTTTGGCAAAAACAGTATCCTGCCAGTCTGTTCTCTATAAAAATGAGTATTCATTTCTCCTCTCCCCCAAAATGGATTACTCTCTATTTAGGGTTTAATATTTCTTCCCCCACCAACAATGATTACAACATAAGCATTTTCCCTATACCATGTACTATTCTGTGAAAATGGGATTTTTCATGATGGCACAACACTTCACAGCTTATATTGATACAAAAAGCAGAAAAGGATAGTACAAAAAAATAAAATTTCAGACCAACATCCCTGATGAACACAGATGTGAAAATCCTCAAACAAAATCATAGTGCACTGAATTTAAAAATACATTAAATGGATTGCATATCATGATCAATTGGGATTTATTCCAGATACATAACAGTGATTCAACATCTATAAATCAATCAATGTAAGTCACCACATCAACAAAATGAAAGATTAAAGATCATATGATCATATCAATAGATACAGAGAAAGCACTTGCCAACATTCAACACATTTATGATAATGTTGACCTCACTGAATGGCTCTGAAAGCATCCAGTAAGGTGAATATTGTGTGGAAAATTTACACACAATGATCTTGCTTCCTTTTTGGCCTCCCCTTAATTTAGCTGAGAGATAAAGATGATCATCATTACAGACACTTTTTCCTTTCTGTTCCCTCTTTTCAATAATGGTGTAATGGGAATTGTGTTTTGACTTATGAAAAGTGGCAGAAAAAATTCCCTTGCCTAAGCATAAACCTAGTACAACATTAATATATCCCCTCCCCCAAGAATTGGAAAGAAAATGCTTCTGCCTCAGCATAATGTATGGTATATTGCTCATATTCCTCCACTCTCAAAAGTGCCCTGAATAATAAAAGGGAATTTTAACTTTGTTTACATATTTCAATGTTTGTTAACAGAATGATTATAAACCGGTTTATGAAAGCTGTACATAGATTATCATATATTAAAATCAGAAAACTAAGGGGTTTTTTTTCCCAATGTATTTGCTATGTATATTTACCAATAGTGTGCAGCAATATTTTTTCATTTTTAATCATAATGATGAACAAGCATTCTGCTTCTACTTTCTTCAAATAACATCAGATTTTTGATACGTAAGTTGATAGATACAGATCTAGTTTGTTTTTAAACTCCTGCATTTCATGCATGCATATCCTCTATCATTTTGCTGAATATGGATAATTAAGTTGCTTTCATTGTTTTGTTATTATAACAATGTACAATGAACATTCTGGTGTTACTCTTGTGGCGATTTTTCCACAACACAACTCTAACAGTGAAACCCTACGTTTTAAGGTATGACCATAATCAAGCTCTCAAATTCCTCTAGGCTTACATACCTCTGCCCTAGCACTCTGTCTGTAGTTCCAGTATGCCGCAAAATTGCTTATATTTATTAGTTTTAGACTTTCAATAATTTGCTAATCTGGACTGCACACCTTTTTAAAGCATTGAAAGGATAAAAATATATCCCCCCGGGCCCTCTTTGGTGGCACAGCGGGTTAAAGCACAGCACTGAGAAGCTAAAGCCACTTCCTCATGAGTTCGATTCCCGCCTGCCCCGGAGGTGACCACATGGCGTGGCAGACCTCTCCTGACCCGCCCGCTGCTCCCCTCAGCAGTGTACTTCATCGATTTGCCTGTTCTGCTCCCCACTCTGTCTCTGGTGAAGCCTCTCACCGCCCCTGAGCCTCTGGCCTGTACCCCAGTTCTGTATGCACAAATAAATAAATCTTTAAAAAATATATATATATATCCCCCCCACCATGGTTGAACATGATTTTTTTCTTAATTTATAACTTTATTGAGGTATAATTGATGTATAAAACATTAAACATATTTAATAGGTAAAATTGGATGGATTTGAGAGAAGTTTATACCCATAAAACCAGTCCCATAGTGAGGATGCTGACTATTTCTATCACCTTCAAGAGTTTCTTTGTACCTTTTTGCAATTCATCTCTCTCTTAATGTCTGACTCATGGGGTAAAAAACAGAATTCTACAATGGCCCACAAGTTTCTCTCCTCCTGGTGCATGCACCTCCGAAGCCCTCTCACCTTTACTGTGAATGGGACCTGAGGATAGCTTGGGACAACACTGCAGTGAGTAGGTTACACTGGTGAAGGGATTTTGCAAATGTGAGGGTCCCTAAGTAGTTGTCTTATAGTCCCTAATCAAGTTGATTAATTTAAATGAATCAGACGGGAGGTTATCGCAGATGGTTCTCATCTAATCATGCAAATCCTTTAAGAGAGGATCTAAAAGGTAGAGAAAGAAACCACAGAGCTTTGAAAACACAGGCAAGGTGTTAATAACTACGATACCATTTTGTAAAGAGGGCAAGTAGCAGATTGATAGGTACTTGCAGAGTTTGGGGTTTCATTCCTGCATCTGCAAGGAACTAAATTCTGACAGCAACCATAGCTGGAGAGAGCGCCCACAGCCTCAGAAGAAGCTCTGATTTTAGTCCAAGCAGTTAGCCCAGTAAATGTGCCCCCAAAGAAACAGAGGTAACAAACGTGCATTGCTTCAGGTGCCTGAGCTTGTTATAATTTATCATACAGAAATAGAAAACTATTATGCTAGGCAACTGTTTTGTTCTCTTCACCAGATTAACTTGCATTTTCTGTATTTTTAAAATAAGTGAAAGTAAGCAGTGAACACTTTTATTCATTATTTTCACTCAGCACAATTAATTTGAGATTCAGCCATGTTATTGTATTTTAGTGTTGAGTTTCTTTCTAATCAATGCATGGATGTACCTCATTTTGTCTCTCTCCCTGCCCTGTAACAAATTGACATTTAGATGATTTCCAGTGGGGGAAGCTGCAAATCTTTGTGTGGACACATTTCATTTCTCTTATTTTAGTTTGAAATTCTCTGAGTACTAGTAAGTTAGATTATCTTTTCACATATAATTGTCTACATGGGTGTCATCTTCTGTGACTTGCCTCTAGACGCTTTTGCCTAGTTTTTTCTTAGCTTTTTTTCCCTTCTTTTTTGAGGTCTTTCTATATTTTAAGTAGTCTTTGTCTATTATAATACATGTTGCAAATGATTTTCTCCAGCCATCCAGTCTTTTAAATTTGCTTAACATATCCTTTGTCACAAAATTTTCATTTTAATAAAGCCTAATGATCTTAAAAAATAATCTTTGCTTTTATTACTTGTTTAAGAAATATCTCATAGAACTCAGGTTATAAAGACATTTTCCTTGGTTTTTCACATGTAGGTATTTAATCCTTTTGGAGTTTATTTTTGTATAGAGGGAAACAGGACTACAATTAAAAAAGAAAAGAATGTCAATTTTCTTGACTCTACTCAAATAGTTCATTCTTATTCCCTGATTTTTCATCATCAGATTTAGCAACTCCCAAATATGCCTCAATCTATTTTTCAGATTCCTACTCGGACACAGTGGTGTATTTGGTTATTACTGAACCAATGCTATGTTGACTTAATTATAATATCTTTGCAGTAAGTGTTACATGTGTTAGCACATTACCTCTTCTTTTGTCTGCTCTCTCAGCATTAGCTTAGCCTTTCCTGGATTATATCCTTAAGATAAAGCTGTGAATGAATTTGCCTGAAATATTTTAATACATTTTTGTTAGAATTACATTGAGTTTATAGACTGGGGGAACTTTACATTTTTACAATGTTGAGACTTCTCATGAGCACTTTACATCTAAGGCTTTCTTCTTGTATATGTCTTAATGACCTTTTCCTTTCTTTTCACATTTTCTCCCATAAAGATTTTGTACTTTGTTCATTATATTTTTTTCCCCTAGGAAGCTATTGTTGAAAAACTGTATACAAATCATTATAGCTATTTCTCTAGAAAGGTTATAATGTAAAGAAATTGGAATACTGTCAAGTGGACTACTTTCAACAAGGAAAATAAATCTTCTCCTATGAGGTGGTGTCCACAGTGATATTTTCTCTTGTCTGTGTTTAGAAAGTAGAGCTCAAACTAGTGTTTCACGTGCCTTTCCTGGAAAATCACCTTCCACAGACTGTATTCAAAATATAGCTAGTCTACAACATCCCTAACTTCCTTTATGATGGCAGAAAAACCAGGCTCCAGACCACAGAGCCATCAGAAGTGAGGGCATCACGGTAACTAGATATTTCAATTTTTAAAGAGAAGCTGACAGTCTGAATATTAATATAAAAACTTTTATGATTTTTAAGTATTGTCAACTAATGTAAAAAATAAAAACACTACATGGTTCAAACTAAGTAGGCCTAAGTGCTGACACTGCATAATGGCTACCAAATTTCAACCTTTGAGGTTGCTATGTCATCTAAGACTTTCAGTTTACTTCTTGTCTTGTACCGCACTATTTAGCCCATGTGGGACATGGCAGTACAACTATCTGGGATGTTCTTCTAGCTCTAACATGTTATCTATGAGACACACTTGATTCTTTCTACTTCAGTTTGAATAGTTATAGCTATTTTGAGGCCAGTGCAAAGAAGCAGTTAGCCCAGTTTGACACAATGACCTACAAGCAAGGCCAGGCCTAAAACTCACAGTCAGCAAGTTGACTGTTACTTACACTGATTACTTTGTAGAGACTTTGAGGAACAGGTTGTGACCCTTTTCCAAGGCCTCAAGTAGCCAAGGGTTTGATAGGTTAGATACCCTTGAGATACTAGGATGCACTGGAGAAACTCTGGATCAAGTAGAAAGGATGTACAGTTGCTCTATAAGAGGAAATTAAAAATGCATACAAACTATTAAGACTCGATGAAGCCAAATATTCTATCAATTTAATCACTCTAGACCTAACATTCGGGCAAGTATAACCAGACTTACATGGTTAGACTGAGCAAACAAATACAACATTTGTTCCTTAGGTATATTTGATAGGTATCCTGTGTATAGGTTTCTGTATGCAGCTATACATAAGCATTCATGTAAAATAGAATGAAATACAGGACAAACTTCATACTGAAGCATGTGAACTGAAATGTCATAGCCAATGATTTCAACAGAAAATTCTCAGTGAAGTTAAAGGCACATCCCAAACATTTCATTTTACATCATTTTAAGAGATAAGTGAGTAGAATAAGTAGATAAATATGTCTTCTATTGCTCTGTGAGAGTTACCCACGTAGCTTAGCAAATAAGGTAACTTTAAAGGACTTTGAAAACCACCAAACTCCATTTCACAATGGCTGGCAACAAAATAAACCAAAGATCCTTCAGAGATAACATTTTCCCTAGTGGAATTGCAAAGTGATCCAAATTAGCTTTGTTACAACTTACTGCAGCAAAATGTCATTGACACTTTTAATTCCTTGAGGACATTGCCTACATCTAAAAATTATTATTATAGTTATTATTTGATGCGTAGATGTATAATTACAGAACATAGCTTTAATTATTTTTTTTTTATAACTGTACCAGTGGTTGGAAAGCTATGGCCCATGGGCCAATCAGGCCTACCAGCAATTTTTTTAGTACATTTTTATTGGAACATAAACATGTCCATTTGTTTATAACTGTCTGTGTCTGCTTTTGTGCTGCAACAGCAGAGTTGAGTAGTGACGGAGATGTTGTGCCTTAAAAATCTTCATATATTTACCACCAGAATTTACAGAAAACGTTTTCACATACATCTGCCACATATTTCACTCATTAAAAAACATATCTGTGCTCTCCCTGGTTGCGCAACAGGTTAAAGCACTGCGTTATGAAGCTCTCTGAAGCCACTGCAGCATGAGCTTGATTCCCGGCCAGCAAGCCGACTCACATGGCACAGCATATGAGTCTCCTGACTCACCCGCTGCTCTCCTCAGTAGATTTGTCTATTCTGTTCCCCACTCTGTCTCTGGTGAATCCTCTCAACCACCACACCTCTGGCCTGTACCCCAGTTCTGAAAGTATAAATAAATAAATCTTTTAAAAAACAATCCTTTAAAACTGTAAAAAATAGTCTAATTTCATGGAACAGGATTTTGTTTTCAGGTAATAGGGGTCAATATTTGATCTAGGCAACAAAACAGTGACACAGACTCAGATTTGAAGCATTTGCCTATTTCCATAATGTGAACACTCCTGGCATGACCACTTTCAGCATGCAATGTTGAATGCAGTATCGGAAGAGATGCATGCCATTTCATAGAGACAATGCACATAAAATAAGCACAAAAATATCTAACAGTAAGATAAGGTACAGGAAAATGATTAGAAAATGGTGAGTCTTAAGTGTTTACTATTCTTCTTTTAGTCAAAGTTATTCAATTCTTAGCTTATACAATTTTTAATAAAGACAATGTTTTAATAAACAGCTCACAAATCCTTGAAAATTGAACATTTGGCTCTTGTGAGCCTGTAACAAACCTTCTGCAGTACATCATTCAGAATGGGAAACTTTGCCCTTCTTAGTGATGAAAGGAAAATACAAAATATTTTACCACATACTGTAAGTTAGAAAATGGTAAATTTCAAAACAGACACATAGACTTAAGCATGAATATATTGGCTAGTAAACCTCTTAGCATATGAAAATGATGGCTATAATTAGGATATATCTAAGTTGAAAAGTTGGAGGTTATATAGTCAGCAATCAATCTCATATATTGTTCACCCACCTTCAAATAAATCTTCTTTGAGCCTCAAGGCACATAACCTCAGTAGTAAATGGATTTGACTTGACTGTATCAAAATATTTAGAGGATAAATTCACGTCTTTTCATTAACGGTGGTTGGCTTTGGAAGTTTTTGTGATCAGGTTGCATATTCACAACATTTCAGAACTGTGATAATGAAGACACAGAGATAGATGTTTTTGCTAAATTGTTGATACCTCACTATCATTGTTCCCATGATGAAGAACTAATCAGAGGGGATTGTGATTTGCTGGGCCATTTCTTTTTATAATTCTCGAATTCAATAGACTTCGAACCCAGGCTGAGGTGAAGCATTCACACCCTAATAAAATTGCAGACAGCAAAAATTCATCAGATGGGTCTCTATTATGCGTGGGTTTAAAAAAAGATATTTGACATTTTATATTTTTAAGAAAAAGAAACACTAAACTAATTACTGTCAATGTGTTTTAAGTTTTCAGCTATCTAGCCAGCAGAAAGCTGTTATTAAACCACTGCAAGCCTCCTTTGCTTTTCTTCCACTTAAGAATCATTATTTTATTCACAATATTGACTTCATAATAGAATCTGTCAATCAAGACACCTTACTGACTGGAAAAGAAACAACCCAGGGTCATTGTTTTTATTTCAAATATATATATATGTGTGTGTGTGTGTGTGTGTGTGTATGTATGTATGTATGTATTTTTTTTCCTCCCAGGATTTCTTATTCTCACTTACAGTTGTTACTAAGAACCTTACTTAATACTGCAGCACATAGTTTATTTTTTTGGTGAACATTCAACTACTCTCCCATTCTCCTTTCATAACACTTTAAACCTTAGCAACTGGGCAGCATGGAAGACACAGTTGGTGGGAAATCTTTCTTCTCAGTCTCTCTTCCCTGAGCAGCAATCACCATTAGCAGAACTGCCAGAAACTTACACCTAACAACAAACCAGCAATAGTTCATAGTGATTTCAACAGGGTAAGCAAAAAACATCCACAGCACAGCCATTCAAAGTTTTAGCTGAGCATAAGCACTCTCTGCTATGTGGTACTTGGGGTTTTATTTTTTCCAAGAGCCATATCTTGATTTTTGTCCTCGTCACCTGTGTGAATGATGGAGAATAAAATACTTTTAGTATAACTAGCAAAACCTCAATTTCTCTAGTACTTCATTTGTGGATCAAATAAGACATTTACATAAGCCTCCAGGGACTTCTTCTTAGAATGAATTGTTCTTTAATTATTTACTCATTATTCAAAATAAGACCAAGGAAATCCCAGTTTGTAGCTCAATGTTCTCACTGACAGCTAACCTCTGAGTCTTTGGTACATTATTCCAGAAAGAGAAAGATCTCTAGAGTTCAAGTCATCTACAGTCAAGACACAGTGTATCATGAAAAATGATAGAATATAATGTACCTCAATTAAAGAGAGATTAGAAACACATTGTACCTCTTACCAAATTTACTTTGTGATAGAAAAATGGTTACTTAATGAAGAAGGTTATTTTGTGGATTCTAACAAATGAGTAAGTCAATGCCACTTTGTGATCATTATCTAATTTAACCATGAAAAAGGATAAAGCATAATAGTACATTGATTTTAGCATTGCCCAACTACCAATCTTCAAATGAAATGTGACATGAACATTTGGAACCCCAAAGGTACTAAGAAATACACAACCCACTGACTAAAAGTTACACTTAGCAAGTTTGAATATTGAATGCAGGTAGCAAGTTTGGATACAAATATGGATCTCTTATTAGAACCATCTAACATGAATCCAACAGTATTACTTTCAGAAAACAAATTTGATTCCATTGTACCACTGCAAGAAATGCTTCAGCCACACCGAGTAATCATTAAGTCAGTTAAAAATGCTATAGGATTGCTGATACAGGTTTCTGCCTGAGTAGTTTCACCTACTATTTTTGAGTCTCCCATTCTTTCAGTTCAGCCATGTTCTTAAGGAACCGGTGGTTCCTTAAGAACAATGTACTGTCACATGCCTCTAAATTTGTCAGTGCTGCCCCAACTTCTCAGGATATAGTTCACTCCTATACCTCTCCCCTAAGATGTACCTTCAAAATGTGTCTTTTACATATATCCATTACTTAAGAAAAGATAATTTTGAATTGTAAGCAGAAAGGAGTTTATTGTGTTGCACAAGACAGGAGTGAGGTGATCTTCGTGAACAAAACCACAGGGCTCCTGAGTTGAAATGGCTTTCTGATTTTCAGGAAAGTTATACACAGTCAAAGGGATATTCATGCAGAGGAAAGCACACCTCCATTATTTATATTTTATTATGTTTGTGCATTGAATCTTCTATTTTTCAATTACACTAAATTAGACTATAAGCACCCAGGTTGTGACCCCTCCTTGAATCTGTGACCCCAGAGCTTGGTGAAAGATACAAGCCCAATAAAATTGCCTCGAATAAATGGATGAATGTACCATACTTGGGTTTTTCAGTCTGGATTTAGTTAAAGCAAAGTTTCAAAAGATCTTGTTTTTAGGATGATCTCCAGTGCAAAACTCTCACTGGAACTTCAGAACCTCATATCCAACAATCTTATTGTCTTCACTCAACTGTTAAAATCTCAGCAGGTATAGGATTAAAAATTATCCTTACTTTTTTGATGCCCAACCCGATGATTTTTCAATTGTTCTTGCATAAATTCAATCATTCTTGCATAAATATGTGGAGTCACCACATATTCCATATTTAGCTCAAGGTGAAGTTCATTGATTTTCTTCTTCTCCATCTCTCCTGCTAATGCCCTAGGCTGATCTGCAACCCATTCATGCCCAGACGAATGCAGCAGATTCCTAATTCACTTTCCTCCATTCTTCTCTTTTTCACTCTCCCCACTTGAGTCAGCAGGACTTCAGAATGCCAACCTAAGTCTTATCACATAACTTAAAAACTCTTCAATAACCGCTTATAGATCTTAGGGGAAAAAAACTGAGCTTCCACCTTCTGTGTGAGTCCTCTTGTGTCCTCATTATGATTGCAGTCTTATCTCACTCCATTCTCGTCTCTTCACTTCAGTCTCATCAGCTTTCCGGCTCTACCAATGTGGCTCATGCACACTGTCTCCAGACCCTGGCATACACTGTGCACATACTGTGCATACCATGCTTTGCAGTGTTCTTTTGCTTTCACCCACCTGCTTTTCTTTATCCTTGAGCTTCAGAATCACTTTCTCAGGAAGGTTTCCTGAGAAACATACATCCTATTATAGACACCTAGAATGTAGCTCTATTTTATTACCAGTTTTCAATTATATATTAATTTATTAGTATGGTCTTTTAATTAGGATCAGCTTCCCTATTACAGTAAAGCACTGATACTATGCCTGCTTAACCACTGCCGAACCTGGCGCCAAGTCCATAACGTGTGAAATGACTGAATGAACGGTTCTGAGCAGACATGGGCTGCAATCCAAACCCATTTGTTCAAGGTGGACCACCTTCTTTTCAGTCCTTACCACCTTTGCTATCAAATGCTCAAGACGGCAATTCTCCACCCACCCACATACCTTTAAATTAGCGGTTAGCAGTTCTCTTTTCTGGCTCAAAATCTTTCTGACTCAGCTTCCACATTGCATCAGTTGGGGTTCTTGCAAGAAACAGAAGCTGACTGTGGCTGATTAAGCAGAAAACAAGTTCATTAAAGGAGAGTGGGTATTTCACAGAATTATTAGGAGGTTTAGAGAACTGGGCTTAAAGCCAAATTTCCAGGAATAATGCCCCAAATCATGTTCCAAAACTATCCTGATGAGAGGACTACCGCTCCCTCCAGTACTTGGTACTGTCAAGTGAGTTACTTTCAACACTGCAGCCTCATTATAGATTCTACACATGTTCCAGGAACTCAGCCCTGCCATCACCACCTCCTTTAAAACCAGGGACCTCTGCTATCCTTCACCAGCTAAGTGGATTCCTCAGAGAGCCTTTTTTCCCCAACTGCTCATTTCTGAACTGACATCTTGAGGGGATTAATGATCATATGCACATGTCCTAGCTGCAAAAATGAATGAGTTTTCAGGCTTGCCTATTGGGGAGGTGGGCCTATCCAAGAGAAAAATCCTACAGATACGATGCAGTCAGAAAAAAATGACCAATGCCCATTCTGTATATCATGGCCAAAAGCTGGCATCATTTTCAACCTCTCTTTGGTGGTGAATCTCAGTCAATATGCTTTGCCGATCACAGCTGAACTGACAATTCAGAAGAAATTAAGCCTGCCATGCTATATGGGAACTGTCAGAACAAGAACCTGAGAGACTTTTATAACCAACTGTACACTAGTCTAGAAATCTCTATCTGAGATTGTTGAATGAAGTATTTTAGCACACAAACTCTGGAATTCATGGTCTGAATTTGAAACCAGACTACATCGCTTAATTAAGTATATGGCTTTGGTGAACAAATGACCAGAGGCTATAAAGACGAGGATGATAACTCACTTTCTCAGGACCTAGCCTACATCTATCACACAGCAGATATTCAATAATTATTTGTTGAACAAATAAACAAAGAAATAACAGCAGAAATGTGTGATTTCTGTATTAATCAAGATGAGCAAGGTTAAGCTGTATAAACAACCAACCAACATCAAAGTTTTCTTTCTTGCATGTTCCAACCTGCCCATTAAAGAATGAATAGGGCTCTGTTCCATGTCATACTTATTCCAAGATACAAGCAAATTGAATTTCCACTATCTGGAACATGAATGAGGCACAGGGAAAGAGAATATGGTGAACTGTGTTTTGGGCCTTAGGCACGTCCGTGGAATACTTTTAGTCATATTTTATAAGTACACGTTATGGGGGTAGAGTAGCTTTTAAAGGGTGAGCTGGGAATACATTATAAGCTACAGAAATGATGCCCCCAACTTTTCAGTATTTCAGTTTTCTCAGCCATAAAATAAGACCATACTACTACCTACCTCATGAGGCTGTGAACACTAATGAGACACAGAGTAAATACTCAACATATGTCTAAGGAATAATATTTAACCTTTGGAAAATTCATAACACTATTATGATATGATATGATAATGAAAGTGAATTTCAGGAGCAGCTCCTTACAGCTGCCCTCACTATTTTTATCATAAGCAGCAGCACCCAGAGGTGAATGTCAGCAATGCCTCTAAGACAGGAGCCAATCTGCTGAAATGTGACAAGAAAGGGACATGAGGTTAGGGGATATTATCTTGAAGCATTAACCTTTGTGCTTTTTTCCCTTACTAACTATAACCTCCTGTTATTCAGATACCACATTGTCAAAAGGAGAGCTGATAGAGTAATAGCAGATAAGTAAAGAGAAGAAAACAGTCAATGTTTTGTATTTTTGAAACCCAAACATGTTCTTAAAGTCTCCATCAGAAACAACAACTGTAAAAGTCATGTCTTTTAAGATAGAAGGAGTGTTGTTGAAAGAAAGGGCTTTTGAGAATCATAATGGATGTCCCTGAAAAATAAATGCAGAATACAGGACCATACTATAACCATATTAAAGTAAGAAAGTAAGAAGAAAGGAAGCTGTTGATGATTTGAGCTGCAGGAAATAAGACAGAAATCATTTAGCCAGCTAGAGTAAGTAAGAGGAAGAAAGGAGGGCTTACTATTTTGGAGGGCTTAATATTTCGGTTTGGTCAGTGAAGAAAGTCCTCTTGAAGAGAAGCAGAGCAAAGAGTCAGTCTGGAGACTGTGAAGGGGAATCCAGAAAAAGACTACTGACTTCCACTGGCATTTGAGTGGGTAGCACAGAGCACCACAATGAGGTGCCAAGTTGGCCAGTTTTCTAGAGACACTTGTGAATCAAACAATAGAAAACTGCCCTTACTATATCCATTGCCTTTTCTGAGCTCCAACCCGAGTGGGCCTTCTCACTCTCTTCAATGGAACAAGGTCTAGCCTCCTAAAGACTGGTCATTGACAGAAACATGTGGTGTCAACGGGAAAGCCCTGGCACCTGTGCGAGGCTGAGAAACTAGAGACATCCATTCAGGGTTATAGATTAACACCTGAGTACCTTTATTTTCACCCCACCATGGCTTGTTCCCCACCAGCACTGGCTTGTGCCTCCAGATCCACCTGTCATTGGAAAGATGTGTATTCTATTCTTGAGCAAAATATCTTTGGGAAATGATTTAAGATTACAAAGTAAAGTATTTCACTGAACCAACTCTACAGATACAGGTTTTATGGACTCCACCCTCATCCCAGACACTAGAACTACAAATCCCAGCAATACCAAAGAGAAATGTGCTGGGACCTTAGGGTGGAGTTAAGCAGCCAGGTTTGAATATAAAAACTGGACATGTGGGCTTTGGGGGTCTCTTGGCATTCGCCAATTTTCTGCATGCTATTGGGGTTCAAGGTCAGCAGAACTGGTAGGACACATGAATCAACTTATTTCTCTCTCTTTCTCTCAGTTATTCATTTCCCTTTATTCTTGTAAATAAACCCATTATTAACCTTTTTGTGTGTGCTTGCAGTTGAATCTTAAGTGCGCAGGTGAGGACCCACAGTCAGGCAACCAATTCACATTGGGTTGCCCTGTAACATCACTAGTAGGTTATTCATGCCGATAAATATGCAGCAGCTTCATTTTTTGAGCACTTACTCTACGTCAGACTATACTAAACACTTTAAGTAAAATAAGTACCTTATTTTATCCATATTTTATAAGTGAGAACATTGGAGTCAAGAGAGCTAATTTAGAAAGATTTGAATCCAGACAGTCTGAACCCTTCACTATACTACACTGCCCCTTTAGTATACTGAAATGCTCATACCTCTTGCTATCCTTCATTCATTTAAGCATTTTCTTTAGAGTTTTCTGTAAATTAGACACTGTAGTAATCACAGGGATCAAGAAGCTAGTTACACAAAGTATTACTATTATCAAGCCACTCTTGGACAATGGTTCATTACTGTAACAGCACTAAATTGTTCATGTGATTTATCCAGGAAAACCACAAAGCAATTACGAACAACTCTATGTAAGACCACCAGGTACATGTGTATCTTGTGGCAGAGAAATAGATCTTTTAAAGTGTTTGTTCTTTGTTCCCTGTTAGCTATTTTTCAGTCTTCCAATGAAAAGTTCTGGACTAGGCCAGCTGATGGTGAGACCAAGGTATCATCTAGCCCTAGGAAGTTCTGAGGTGAGCTACCTTTCATTAGAATCTCCGTTATTCAGCATGGACTGATCTGTGACTATCCGAAGGGCACCAAATTGCTTCTACTAGCATAAAAATTTCTAGAGTGGAACTTATGTTCTGCTATGGCCCTAGCTCCTAATTATTGTGGGGTTCAGTGTGGGGCACTAAAGTTAATAGAATACATTCCCCCTATCAAGGAGCTGGCAACAACATGAAGGGATTCCTGTTAATCTAATGAAAACTGATTGTAACATTGCCCAGCTCCAAATTCTACTCTCAATATTGTTTTCCTCCTTTTGGACTCCTGGTTTCTTTTTGCTTGAATGCCTACCTGCTTTGCATATCCCTATCCACCTCCTCTACTTGAAAGGCAATTGTATGCTCTCAAAATAGAACCAGAGCCACACTGGGCTTTTTCCTGTCCTAAAGGAATGACCTTGGACATAAAGCTAACCCTTACTCACTCTCAGGCTCAGAGTTTATCAAATAGAACCACACTGCCTCCCTCCTGGAATTGTGAGGAAGATAAAAAAATAATGCGTCCCCTGTACACAACACAGAGAAGAATAAAAAAAAAAAAGAAGCACCTAGAAGAGCACATGGTATAAAGACCATGCTTGCACTGCTAATTGTTTAGTTCCTTCGATCCTTTTTTTTTTTTAATCTTTTTTAACCCAAGCTACACTTTTATCCCACATACCTCAAGACTCAGATATTATAGGAATCTCATTGCTGTTCATCAACATGTATTCCTAGCAACCACACATGGATTCTGGAATCAGACTGCCAGTACTCAAATCCCAACATGGCCATCTAATTGTAATCTGATCCTGGGCATGAAATTCAAATTTTATGGTTCCCAGTTTTCCCTCTAGAAGGTGGGAAGATTCATAAAATGAATCTAATTCATGATGTTTTGATGATTGAGAAGTGCTTATCAAATGTCTGCCCTAGGTAAATAGCCAGTAAGTGCTACTGTTTTTGATTGTTGTTGTTATTGTCACTGAAACCAGCACATTAAAATGTTCTCTAAGAACACAGAATTTAAGCTATAACAAAAAAAAGTTTTGTGGGGCCCTCCTTGGTAGCGTGGTGGGTTAAAACACAGCACTGAGAAGCTAAAGCCACTTCCACATGAGTTCAATCCCCGCCCGCCCTGGAGGTGACCACATGGCGTGGCAGACCTCTCCTGACCCGCCCGCTGCTCCCCTCAGCAGTGTACCTCATAGATCTGCCTGTTCTGCTCCCCACTCTGTCTCTGGTGACGCCTTTCACCACCCCTGAGCCTCTGGCCTGTACCCAAGTTCTGTATGTACAAATAAATAAATCTTTAAAAAACAAAGTTTTGTGGATTCTATTGTTTAATGTTCTTTTCAAATTCATTTCTATACTATTCCCCCAGCACAAGTCACCCCATTTTTGTCCAGAATATTTCAGTAAGTAGTCTTTTAATACTCCCCCTGCTGCTAACCATGGTCACTACCAGACATTTCCCACACACCAGCCTGAAGGATCTTTCTCAAGGATTATTTCACTCTTATTTATCATTTAGGCTGTTTCCCACCACTCTTAGGTCCCAATTTTAACAATATCCACAGACCGTGAACTTACCTGGACTCAACACCACACACATCCATTCACCTTAGTGATCAATGCAGTCTCACCACCTTTATGACCTAGCTACACAAAAGTATTATCACTTCCATGAGTGAGCACTGTTCTCTTGTGCCTTCAGCACCCTGCATTTGCTGTTCACACTGGCCTATCTCTGCATTTGGTACCATCTTGTTACTAGTTAGTAGGACATGTCATCTAAGAAGAAAACTGTGTTCCATGTCTTCCATGTGATATCACAGCTTTGTGTATTTTTTCAGTTTAGATTGCTCATTGCATTGTTCACTATGTACCCTCTGAATTCTGAAGACTTGAGACAAAAACTATGGGCAACAACTGATCCTATCTTGTTCAGCTTATCTTGCATGTCAGTCACATTTCTAAACTGGCAGGCAAAGGCACAGGGATCACCCAGGCTGCAATGGCTGAGGTAAAGAGCCAGAGATACTGATGAGAATATGTTCTTTTCCTTTAAAATGTCACCATGTAATGGTGTGGATTACTGCTCACTCATCTCTTAGGATATGTAACACATGGTAGGTACCAAATAAATATTTATCGAATGAATGACCAAATAAATGTGCATATATGTTATTGATGTATAATTATGATTAGGGTTAGGGTGATGCTGTTTCCTTCCATAGATTTTTTTAGGATTTTGTCTTAAGAAGGCAGCTAACTCTGCCTTACCCGCAAGACTTAGATGAAATGTATTAAGATGCTCAATTTAAAGTGATCAAATGACTTTTTTTAAAAAGATTTACTTATTTATACATACAGAACTGGGGTACATGCTAGAGGTGCAGGGGTAGTGAGAGGATTTACCAGAGGCAGAATGGGGAACAGAACAGGCTGACTGACAAGGTACACGGCTGAGGGGAGCAGTGGGCGGGTCAGGAGAGGTCTGCCGTGCCATGTGGGTCACCTCCGGGGCGGGTGGGAATCCAACTCATGCTGAAGAGGCGTTAGCTTCTTAGTGCTGTTCTTTAACCCATTGCGCCACCAGGGAGGGCCCTCAAATGACTTTTTAATGAAAAGTTCTTCAATATGTAAATATGATACATATCTGCTTTAAATATTAATACTCCTACTTGTGTATTTTATTTTTTAATAAATTAATTCAATAAAAACATCCCATGAAGTGGATGATCATACAAGTTACTGCAGTACCAGAGTTCTAGTAGTAGATAAAAATCATGTAATTAAAATGATAGGTTTTAAAAAACTGATCTGACCCAGTTTTTGGGGAAATCAGAAACATACAGCCTAATATATCCCATTGAAACCTGAGGCAAATATTTAAGATATTGTATTTAAGGAATCCTGTCTCAAAAACTTTTTTCGATATGTACTACATACTTCACATGTATCATTGTTATAGCTCTTTGTTAAGAAATCTATTTTACGATAATTCTATTCACTGTAATTTCCTTAGTAACAGGCTGCTCTCTTTTTCTTTTAAAAACTATTAAAATGTCATTCACATCACATTCTAGATGTGGATCCAGCTATTCCCAATAGCTATTCAAAAACCATAATCACCATAATTACTGTTGACATCTAATTAACATTCAGCTTCCTTCCTGCAGCATCTACAGCTGGACAAACCATCTATTCCAGGATAAAAACTAATGCTCTGTTGCCTTTTCTTCAAAAAAGAAAACAAACCAGAACTCTATAAACACCTGGGCTGAGTGTTTTTGTTCGCCCTGTAAATGGTGGGTGAGTTAGGACAGCTACCACGAACACCTTTCTGAGGTTTCCAACTTGATAAATTGGACCTGGCCATGAAAAATTTAACCCAGCAGCTCTCCTGCCCACCTGTGACTATGCAGGTGTCTCTCTTTTTCTTTATCTTTTTCCTAATAAACCTGTTCTTTTTTGAAATGTAAAAAGAAATTCAGTTAGCCCAATCACTTATAGGATTGCTGATATTAATCTCCAATATGAGTTGGGTGTATTAAGGAAGATTCAAGAGCTTGCTAATGCATAGTCTTTTGAAGGTATTCCTTGCTCTGTCCCCTTTCTGCCCAGCTTATGTGATCATCTGCCACCCCTTTCTTCCTTATCGCTGCATAATGCATCCTGGATTTCCCCCAGCTTCCCAACATCATGTTCTCTCATCTCCGGGTCTTGAAACATGGCACTACTTTTCCTGTCCTCCATTAGTGTGATGATTACAGATGTGAACTCTGATGCTAGAAAATCAACTTTCATATCTCAGCTCTCCATACTATGAGCTGTATGGCCTTGGGGAAGTAAGCTTAGCCTCTGGGTATCTGTATTTTCTCATGGGTTAGATATCCAACAAATGTACCCACTTTATAGGACTTTTGTCAGGATCAAATATGTGTGTTTACATAAAATGTATTTCTGTTTATATCTCTTCTAGCCAGAATCTTCTGGTCCTATGTTTTCTGGAAAGGTTTCCATCATGCTGCTGGGTAGTTTAGGTCTCCATGCAGTGAGTTTCCATAGTTCCTGCTATGTATATATTTACATTGCCATGACTTGCAGTGGCCTCATCAAGCATGCCATGATTTATTCATTTATACAATAAAGATTTTTGGAGCGTGCACAGTTGGTTTTCAGCATTGAGGATAAAGCAAAAAAAAGGAAAAAGATAACGGAAAAAAGTCAGTACTTCAGTTGGAATATATGGAATATCTGAGGTATAAAATAAGTAATGCATTCACACTCAGAATACAATTCAAAGACTACACAATAGGAAGAAAATGCAACAGTATAATGGGATAAGGAGTTATCTGGAACACACGATCTTCACTGTCTGTGAACTGAGCCCTACCAGTTCAAAAGGATCTAACTGTGCACAGGCCTAAGGGAAGGGCACATATATGTTTGATTTTGATCCTGTATTTCTGATCTCTAGAGCAGTGATTCTCAACCAGGGGAGATTCTGCACTACCTCCTCGCATCTCACACCTGAAAATTTCACAGCTTAGTGGAGAGTGTTATAGGTGTATAGGACAGAATGCTGCGAAACATTCCATAAAATGCAGGACAACACCCACATCAATGAATTATCCAGCCCCAGATGCCATTATTATCTGATTTAGAAAGTAGTTTTCCAACTCCGTCTCCCAGCCTCCAATTCAGGACAGAAAGGGATTCTTCCTTCCTATGCAATCGTGCTCTCCTCTAATATTGTCCCAGAGCAGGCAGACTGGGATATAAGGAATCAAGGATGAGCAGCAGTGGCCTCTTTGTCTCAAGGAAGCAATACATGTCTTTGAGGATCAGCACCTGGAGAGGAATTTGTGCTGTCTCCCTGGCTAAGAATATTGCTTTCTTCATCTCCTACTGCTAAGAATTCCTGCCTTGGCAGTATCTACCCTAAAGATCTGATCCAGATAGCAACTGTTTGGAGCACCATTTTGATTCTTAAAAGGGTCTGTAGGCCACATGCAGTATCTCTACAAAACAGGGCAGTCAACTAATAATGTCCACTGTGATCATGGGCACAGTGTCAGGTATGTGTTGCTCCTTCATGAAAAAATATCTAAGTCTTTTGTTCTATCATTCACCTGATAATGCAGTTTCTTTCTGCTCTGGATTAGATGCTGGGCTCTCTAAAACACTCCAAGTTGATGATATTCAAGCCTTGCACAACCTGGGTAAGTACATGAAGATAACCATGCCTAACTGTGTTCTTGATATCTTCTTTTTTTTTTAAGATTTATTTATTTATGCATACAGAACTGGGGTACAGGCCAGAGGTGCAGGGGCAGTGAGAGGATTCACCAGAGACAGAGTTGGGAGCAGAACAGACAGATGGACGAAGTACACTGCTGAGGGGAGCAGTGGGCGGGTCAGGAGAGATCTGCCATGCCATGTGGGTCACCTCTGGGGTGTGGAATCAAACTCATGCTGAAGTGACTTTAGCTTCTCAGAGCTGTGTTTTGACCCACTGCTCCACCAGGGAGGGATTACTGTTTGTCCTTAGGCTGTTTATCCTACAACTGAGTGAGCAGTAAGGATGCCTGACCACCAATGGCCCACAATAGAAATAGCTCTTCCTAAGCCTCACCTTCATGCAGTTCTACTTGGTTGTAAACACAATGAGAAGTACCGTTCTTCATTCTTCTAATTGACCAGAGCAATTGAACGCTTTTAACTGTACAGCTTTTGTCAAGCTTTTATTTGATGCTTGGACATTCTGTTGAATGCACACTTGCAGGCCCCTCAATTATCTTCTTGGGTGCTTGTTTTGCCATTTCACTTGTAACTGTCCTCATAGATTTCCTCATAATACATTCATGAGTGCATTAATCTGTCCCCCTTCTTCATTTAGCCACCTGCATTTTAAGTTTCAAAGCACTGTGATCTTTCCAAACCTCCAAACCTTTCTTTCTCTTATTGAGGTTTGTTCTTAGCCATCACCATCATCAAGTTTTTTGTGTGTCTTACATTTCCTGTAGTCTTACTTTATCTCTGCCATCAGTTCTCTACTGCCAATTTTGTTTCCCTTCCGGACAATCTCAGAGGATTTTCCTCATACATACCAAGTCATTTTGCTATGCTAAACCTCAATGTGCTATACACACTGGCCCCAACCCTTTTCCTTTGGGTCATATCAAGCACAAGGCTCAATTTACTGCCTATAAGAATAGTGGCCTATTCTTCCTTCTGTGTTTGTTTGCTTATTATTTATTTCTTTATGACTGCTCTGCTTCCTCTTCCTACAGCATTTTATTTTGAAAGAATTACTCCAATAATTTTATTTAGGGGAATTATCTTATTTTATTTTGAGGCATATCTGCCCCCCCCATGATTTCTTTAGTGCACTGATGACTTAACTAGTGGTGGTTTTAAAACATATTCACAAATTCTTTGATACTCCCATTTTTGAATGATAAAGTCTAATTCTTCTCCCCTAAAATTTGGGCTAAGTTGAGTTTCACTTCAAAGGAACAGAATGGTAAAAGACAGCAATGCAGTGTAACTCCTATCTTATTTGAAAAAAAAAAAAAGAGTGGTGGCTTTCTTCTTGATCTTTCTCTCAGGAACTCTCTTGCCATGGGGAATGCCAGCTTCCATGATGTGAGAACATAGAATGCCTTTGGTGAAATCCACGAGGCAAGGAAAAGAGAGTTCTGCCAACAGATCACTCCAACTTGCTGTCTGTAAGAGAAAGTCATCTCAGAAGTGAATCATTCCATCCTTCAAGTAGGTGCAACCTGGTTGCCATCTTGTCTGTGGCTTTGTATGAATCCCCAAGTCAGAGGTTTTTAGCTAGGCTTCTTCTGTGTTCCTCACTTACAAAAACTGCATGAGACAATAAATGCTTACTATTGTAATAGCTCTTAATTTAGGGATAATTAGTTATATAAGCAATAGATAATGCACTATATCTCACTAAGTAAGCAAGCAGAAAGAACCATGCATTGGTTCGCTATGCTATGCAACACCAGTCCGTTTGTATACAAATATTGACATCGATTCTCCTCACATCTAAAGGTCAGCTGGAATGGCTCTGCTGATCTTGGCTGAGCTTCCTAATTCCTGGATAGAGTGGGTTGAAGGCTATTCAGCCACATGACTCTGCTGCATGAGACCCTCATTTCCATGGATGGTTTAGGCACTTCCTCTATGGAAATGTCAGAGGCGCAAAGTAACAAGCAGAACTATGGAAAGCCTTTAAATACTGGATTTAATACTGAATTCCAACACAATTTTACCTCTACTGACTCAATTCGCTAAAGCAAGTTACATGGTTGAACAGTTAAGATGCAAGAAAATAGGCATTTGTGACAGAAAATACAGAGTCACAGGCAAAGACTGTAGATGTATAATTTTGTTACTTATGAAGTGTGACAATCTAGTCTAACATAGCAAGGATCCTTTTTACTCCTCAATGCAGCTCATGACCTAGCATGTGACCTATGCTGACTTAACCAGATGGTCATTTCCTGGGCTCTGAATCTGGGACTAATTGGTACAGGGTGGGAGAAACTTCCTCACACATTTTGCATCTCATTCATTCTAGCTCTAGGACCTGCAAAGTTTTTTCTACCATGAAAGCAATCTGTGTTCTATTGCCTGTTTCCTAGCCAGTCTCCAGTACCTTCAAACTTTTCTCATGGGGTGTGGTTTTGAGTCCCTCATTTACTTGCCCTCACTTTTAGTTACTTTCCTCTGAAAGTATATTCTAATGGGATCAGTTTCTTTATGTGTGTTTGAAGTAGCACAGAGTGAAGAAGTCACAGCTATGTCCTAGCGACTACATTCTTGTTCATGCAGACGTTGTTTCTTTTTGCTTTTACTATTGATTCAAAACTGCTTGTTAAGGCACTGCTGCTCAGAAACTTTCTCCATATTCTACTACAGCCTGCTTCGTCAAATTTTGCATTGACAATTCTTCCCTCCTTGAATTGGGAGTTGACTTCATTTATAACAGGTGATGAAGAACTAATTTGGGATAAATCATTCTCCCAGAAGCAAATTGGTCACCTGATCATTTTGTAGCCCAGGTTTTTCTAAGGGAACTTTCCCTCCTGTTCTTCATCATACTCTCATACAACAGTGAAAAGTTCTCCCTCCTCTACCCATCTCCCTGGAGAATTAGAGATTCTACATTTCATTATGTTAAAAATATGCTACGTAGAACAAAAACAATTTCTTTACTGAAGAGACTGGGTGTCTAGTTGAATGTCATTTTTAATTTTCTTCAGAGATAATTCTTGGTGCAAAGAAAGTTAAAAGAATTAAAACCTCTTGAATACCATGCATGGGCTATTACACTTTTTGAGCAAGTTATCATCTTTCTCAGACATGTTTTTATGAAGAAAACTGACTCGTCCAAAGTCATGTAGCTAGTCAGTAGTAAAGCTCATATGGGTAAAAGTACAAGTCTAATTTCTACGTTGACAGTTCTGTATCAAGAGAGATGTCCTAGTACTGATCTGGCTTCTGGCACAGAAACTGCTGAATACAGTGATGTTCTAACTGTTCCTCTAGGTCCAAGAGATTCCGATAGGAAGCCTAGAAGCTGGCAAAAAGACAAGAATAAGGTAGGAACAGGATACAGGTGAGGAGGAAGGCAAGAAATAAGTGAAATTGAGGTTTTCTTTTGGGACCCTCAATTCTGCTCTAATTAGAATAACTCAATTCCTATTTATATATTAGAGTTGTAACTAAGATTTTTTTTTAAGATTTTATTTATTAATGCAAACAAGAACTGGGTTACAAGACAGAGATGTGGGAGGTGAAAGGATTCACCACAAAGTGGGGAGCAGTAAAGGTGGGATGACTGAAATACAACGCTGAGGGGAGCAGCAGCTGGGAAAGGAAAGATCTGCTGCGCCAGGTAGGTCATTTCCCTGGCCTGGGATTGAACTGCTGGTGCAATGGCTGCCAATGGCTTGATAGTGCTCTGCTTTACCCCCTTGCACCACCAGGGAGGGTCCTGTAACTAAGATTTCTTAAAAAGGGTTCCTACCCTTTGAATCAGCTCTTTTTCCAGATCTATGTTTCTCGAGAGAGGTAAGTCTCAGGAAATAGTCATAGTAAGGCCAACCCACAGAAAGCTTGTCACAAACACAGCACTTTCTCTTTTCCTTTAAACTTAGAGCTAATCCCCCTGCCCATACTTTCAAGGCCTGCCTTTAAGGCATTAAGTTCTTTCTCTTATTCTTGCACTAGAGAAATCTGAAATCAGAGGCCAATAGAGGTAAAACAAAATAAAACATGAAATATTTGAATTGTACTGTTTGTTCTTTTTGTCAGATTTTGAGTATAGATGATCACAGAGCCAGAGGAAGAACTCAGCCTGCATCACACATCTTTTCAAACTAAAGACCTGACAACCCAAAGATTTACCCAAGGGCAGCTTGACATGTTAGACAAAGGATGTTGTCAATCTGGAAACTGAAGACATTGGCTGAAAAAGAGGTGATACCTGAACTAATATTGTTTCTGAAGGGGATTCTGATTTAACGTGTGTCAAGAATGAGTGATTGAAAACTTTCTCTACCTGTCTCTCCCTCAACATGAGATATTGACTTGACCGCAGAGTTGGTTTTATCACTTTCTTCCTCTGGTTTGAATTCTAAGAAAACTTGTTTTGTCAGTAAAGTAGCTCTCAAAGTTTCATTTTTAGACAATAGCTCTTCTTAGGCTCTTTAGGGATTGATGGGCAATCAGTGCCCTTTCATAGAGAAGACATGATAGTTCTGGTATTAATTAATTGTGGAGTTGATTTCATAGAAGGACCTTCTAGTAAGCAGGAGTAGTCACCCCAAGGAACTAAGTATGCAACCCCTAAAGTGGTCCCTCTCTGGGAAGGAGTCTATATATATATATATAGATATAGATAGATGGAAAAGTTGAATAGATCCAGATGTAGGTATATATCTGGACTGGCTCTCTTTGTGTGATTGTTATTAAGTTATTATTAGGTAATTGTAATTAGTTATTATGTTATTAGCTAGCCTTATAAAACTTCCAATGGGCTGATAACTTCTCTGAATGCTTTACACATTTTAGTTCATTTAATCTTCACAAGAAATGAGGAAATTGGGGTAAAGAGAAATTAAGTAAAACGAGAACTGGGTTTTAGATAGACACAATGGATTTTTGAGATTTTAATAACTGATGCTGTAAAATAGAAAGGGCTCATCTTTACAATTAACATTTTTTTAATCTTAAAGGATGATTTTTGTAATCACTAAAGAAGAAAAAACAATGAAAGAAAGTTTGAAGTACAACAAGAGATGCAGATAAAATTGTAATGACACTATCACATATATTCAGAGAAATGAGTGTATGATAGATAGATAGATAGATATGATAGATGAGTGTATGATAGATAGATAGATAGATAGATAGATAGACAGATAGATAGATAGATAATTACAGATTTATTTATGCATACAGAACTGGGTACAGGCCAGAGGTTCAGGTGTGGTGAGAGGCTTCACCAGGGACAGAGTGGGGAGCAGAACAGGCTGACAGACAAAGTACACTGCTGAGGGGAGCAGTAGGTGGGTCAGGAGAGGTCTGCCACACCATGTGGATCACCTTTGGTGCAGGGATCGAACTCATGCTGAAGTGGCTGTAGCTTCTTAGTGCTGTGCTTTAACCCACTGTGCCACCAGGGAGGGTCAAGTGTATATTATATTATTACTATTATTATTTCTCATGTAATGGAAAGAACACTCATGAGATATGTGACCTTAGGTAACTTGATTTGTGGTTTTCTGAATCTCATCATTTCCACCTGGGCACAGGCATAAT
The DNA here is from genome assembly GCF_000260355.1 of Condylura cristata. Lineage (NCBI taxonomy): Eukaryota > Metazoa > Chordata > Mammalia > Eulipotyphla > Talpidae > Condylura > Condylura cristata. The sequence continues at coordinate 51,212,159 of NW_004567105.1, forward strand.
CATGGAAGTCCTGAATAACTTGGAAACTGGAGGTAGAAACTAGCATCCAGTAGGATTTTCTCCTGAAAAATATTTGATCAGGGCCTCCCTGGTGGCCTAGGAGTTTAAGTGTCAGCTTCAGTTCAATCCCCTGCCAGGGAGTTACGCCACATATAGCACAGCAGATCTCTCCTGTCTTGCCTGCTGCTCGCTTCAGCAATGTACTTCAATAGGTCTGCCTGTTCTGCTCCCTACTCTGTCTCTGGTGAATCCTCTCACCCCCAGCATCTCTGGCCTACATCTCATTTCTTCTACACAAAAGAAATAAAGTAAATAAAAATTTAAAAATAAAGTTTGATCAGTGATCAGTCTTCAAGCAAGTCAGAGTAGAGTCTTTGAAGTTATTCTAAGTTACATATATCGATTATAATGGCACACTGCTTTTCACAGTAATACTGCCTAGTAGGTCTATACCTTAATAAATGTACTATTTATACTAAAGATTTTTATTAGATAAACTTTGCTCTATAAATATGAGATAATCGCAAACTTGACCTGATGTTAATACTTAGAATTGCTTGAGTGACTAATATCAGCTTTGCTAAAATACATATATATTTTTTATTTAAAGCCTGATTGCATAAGGCATTTTTGTTTCTTTGAGCATACTGCTGTTCTCTCAGAACTGAAATTATGGAGAAGTAGTTTTGAACAGAATGAAACTTGGTGTTTCAGCTTTATCTGATTATATCTTGGCAGTGTGGCCTCTGGCAATTTAACATACTGATTGCCCAAGGAAATCTGGAGAGCATTTTCTTTTTGGGAGAGAGCTGAATGGCTCCTTTGATCCAGAAAAGTTGGAAGTTATTTGCTTTAACAGTAAGAAAATTTGCCCCATTAAGGAAAAAACTGTGGATGTAATAGTCCAGTTTTTAAGAAATAACAACAAAACGCTAAGTACACTTGGCTTATTTAATGATCCTCAAGGACCAAGCTAGTACATTCTCAATGGAATGTGGCTTTCTAGAATTTCTAATACTAATCCCTTGAACATAGTCAAAACAATATTCAATTTATAACCAATTATGGGTTTGAATGGATTAAACTAGATTCTAAGGTCAAAAAATGTTTGAAGGATGAGCAAAAAATTAAAAAATGTGTTATAGTTTAAAAAAAAAAAGTTGGGTTAAGGATTTAAGAGACTAGTTTGAAGTCACGTGGTCAGGAAAGGTGCGTACCTAAGATTTGAATTCAGTTCTGTCCTGCATATATTCCTTAGCATGGAAAGAAGTAAAACATATATTGGCATATTTGATCTTATTCAGTATAAAATAATTTTCCAATGAGTGATTTAGACCTATATATAACAAACAAAAACTATCTTTGACATATTTTTCAATGATTTATGATGACTCCAAGTTGGAGACAATGTACATGGAATGATTTAATTTATGTTACCTAACGAAGCCATTTATTTTTCAAGACCATGTGTATTGTGGAAAACCTTTTAAAAATGTATAGAAGAACTACAATATATTCAGTATATTACTTATCTCCCTGAAAGGAGGGAAAAGTGGGAATTAAAGTATGAGTCAAGAAAAAGTATAATTTCCCCAACATAATTTCTTCATATCTTTTTTTTTTTTACTAACTTTGTGTTAGTAAAGTTAATAAAATGTTGATTTCTGTATGCCAGTATTTCCCAATGAGAAATAGAAGCATACTCATCACTACCTTCCAGAAAAAGAAGTATCTACTTAGGCTGGATCAATGGCTGAACCATCAGATACCTGGGCTGTACCTGAAATCCTTGGGTGATCATGACAATACTCTTCCTCATTTGTTCAGCACTTGGCAGTTTCAAAACTACTTTCACCATACATTATGTCCCTGAATTCTCACAATGGCCTTAAGAGACTGTAGCTTTATCCCCTAGGTGTTGCTCAAGAACACAAGAAAGATAACAGATTTCCAAGATTCCATAAAAACTATCAGCACGTACACACATACCCTTTCCTCAAGAATCAGAACCCCATGCTTTTAAAGGGTCCTTTTTGTGTGTGTGTTGGGTAAATATGGGATGGAAATCATAATCTGGAGAGTTTATAGACAATGATGTAACCTGAGAATCTATTGGATTTTTGCCTCTGAAAGCACAGAGCAGTGTCATTTCTGCAAACTTGACTTTTACTGCCTGGAATTAAGTAATATGATATGGTACTCTGAATATACTAATGCAAGCCCTCAAACAAGGAGGGAAGTGTGACACCATTTCTAAAACCGTTCTGTCATCTCATTAATAAATTTATCATTACACAAATATTAATTACTGACATTGCTTTTTAGTTAGGCAATAGAGTTCTGGTGCTAAGGGAGTTGGAGATTACTTACATTCTGCTCACACTTAGAAGGCTCTGCTCACCACTCTGATAAGGGGCACAAGGCACAGAAAAGAGCAATGGGCAAGGCCATCAACACCCAAAACTAGCAGCAGCACACTTGAATTATTTTCCTCTGCTATTCATGAGAAGTAAGACTATTTCTATAAACTTTAGTCTTCTCATCTGTAAAAATGGGTTTAGCGTAGGAGCTAGAAAGCAAGATCTGAATACATTCACCTTGGTTCATATGTCAGGTCTGCCACTCTCTTCCCATGTCATCATGGCCAACCTACATTATCTTTGCTTCACTTTTCTCATCTATATGATCATTAATAATGAAGTCCATCTTATATAGGTTCATTGTGAGAACTAAAATAGTTTATACATAAATAGTGGAGAAGAAAGAAGTTCTCATTCATGTTAGTCTTTGACATTATTTTCTTTAATTATGCAGCACAATTTAAGTGCTCCAGAGATAGATGCTAATGATAATGAGGCTATTGATATGACTGTCCTTCAGAAAAAAATTTTTTTTCACATTCAAATGTAATGCAGACAGCCCCATCCAGAGAGAGATGCAAAGTGATTCTCAGTGGTTGGTTGTTTGCTTCTTGAATGACTAACAGATACAAATGTCCTCAAGAAGCCAAAGTAAGTATCAAAGTTCCCATACTGCAGTGAGGCACAGTCTGCAATAGCCTAGGGTGGCCACTTTTCCCAGGGGAAGTGGAATAGGGGATAGGAGCTCCATAAGGTCATTTTCATGCATGGAAATGAAGAGAGATGGAAAACTTTAGGTAGAGCAATCCCAAATGTACCTCCCACTCCCATCAATAATTCAAAGTGTATTATTTTGGAAAGCAGTTGGGTTGTTATGAAATCCAGTATTTTCATTTTTATGATAATTATATAATCCATACTTTCTTAGTTTTAAAGATTTTTTATCTATTTATGCACAGAAGAACTGGGGTGTAGGCTAGAGGTGTGTGGGGGCAATGAAAGGATTCATCAGAGAGAGTGGGGAGCAGAACAGGCAGATCTACTGAAATACACTGTGAAGGGGAACAGTGGGCGAAACAGAAGAGGTCTGCTGTGCCATGTGGTAGCTCCCTAGCTAGGGATTCAGGGTGTTAATGCTGAGACTTAACCCCTAGGCCACCAGGGAGACCCGGTCAAAAAATATTGGGGCCTTACTATGGTCTAGCATATCCTTGGCACTGTCAACAACTGTATCTGATCACAGCTTTGTGGTGCTGAAAGTGTAAGAGAAAACACAAAATATAGGGCATAGGGCTCTGGGGGAGTACAGTGAGCTATGGTATGACAAGGAAACCAGAAGAGAAGGGAGAGTTCTAGGAAGCAGGTGGGTTTGACTGAGTAGCCAGAGAAAACAGAGATGAACAATCCAGGATGAGGGAACTATATGGGGGAGGGGGAGGAGGCTTGGGAGAGGGATGTATTTTTAAGATTAAAAAAAAAATCCAATCAGGCTGGATATAGATCATCACTAGCAATGTGCAAAGGAAGGACAGATCTGAGATCTATGGCATTAAGACGTCACACAACAGGATACATATCCAAGTTTGTCTGACAATAAGACAGGTCATTACCCCACATGGTGCTGTTGGTATCACATTTTCACTATGGCAAATGAGACCCATGTCTTCAGGAAGCAATCAGTAATGACACCATATCCTCTTTCAGGGACCAGCCCAGATCCCTTTCTTTGAGGTGCACCATCTCATTTATCTGTAACCTTTCCATTACTCACATCAAAACCCATCACACTTGAATTTCATAGTCATTCATCTTTCCTGGGTTTCCTGCCTTTGATGTATTTAACAGCCACCTGGGTACCATTTGGAGGATGCTTTCTTGATACTCTGATTTGCTAAATGTACCCTCGAGAGAAAGGCCTGACTGGAATTTTATTTACTTTGGTTCAACCTTTTAAGATTCAAAGTTAGACTACAGAAAACATTTCTTTATCATACTCTTTAGAAAAAGAACTATTTTCTGGTTCCCAATTTGCAGAAAAGGTGGGAAATGATGAAAGGTCATGTTTTTCTCTTCATGGAGCTAGAATAGCATTAACTATCTTGTGAAAAAGTAGAAGTATCCATGGTTGGTCCAATTTAGAAGCTTTCATAGTGTCCTAGTAAAAAGAGAGCTAAAACTTGTGGAAATGCCAGATAGAGTCTAGAGTGTGCTTGTTATTAACTATAATGATATATCTTAATTAGAGCACTTCTATATTCAGAACTTTTACATGTATATTAACAACAATCCTCACACCAACACTGCCAAGTCAGAATTATCAGTTCCATTTTATATATGAGAACAGTGAGGGAAAGAGGATGAAAACCACATGCCAAAAAATAAATAAATAAATAAAATTGGTGAGACAATTTTCCTTTGATCTGACAGATGTCATGAATTTTTGTCTAACAGGAATTTATCTGTTGTATCATTGACAGCATGTTGATTTCCCATCAGAACTCATTTGTACCACATGAGCAGTCAACCCACTCCAGGGTGGGCATACAACACAATGCCTAGCCAAAGAGGATACCCTCCTGCCAATCCTTACTGATCAGACAGAGATGGCACATGACCCAAGTGAGCCACTCAAGCCAAAGGGCATCAGTGCCACAGAGCTAGCCGTGATGATTGGCAATGACACACTTTTTTGTTTAATATTTAAACTAGAAGAATCTGCCCTGGAATGAAGCCAACCTGGTAACATCATTTGGACAGTGCCCCAAACATGTTGAGCCAGCCACTCCTTTTTTACCCTCTTTGCATGCCAAGGGCATGCTTTGATTTTTTGGAACCCAAAGTATTTTTTAAAAGTGGGGGCCAAATTCGATCTCCATTTACTCTACTGTTTCTTAATGAACTATGCACAAGGGAGGGCTCATTAAAACATATTCTTTTATTCCTAATTTCTCTGACTGCAACTCCACAGAGACCATTACTTTCACTCTTGCTGTTCATAATTCGATAAATATAAAAGTCCAGAGAACAGACCAGAGTTCTAAATCTACTTATGCACAGGTCCAAAAGATCTAATTTTGAATTTAATGTATTAAATTAAAATTTAATAAAACCACTTCTCCCTGCCCCATATTTTTTTCTATTTATAAAATTTGTGTTGTGTGGATAGATATCCATTAATGGCTCTGGGAATCTAATATTAAGTTCTGGGTATAAGTCTAATAATTACTGGGACCTCATGGGAATTCTGTCTCTGCACAGGCACAGTTCAAATGTACTTCAAAAATACACATACAACTTAAAAAAATAACTCCAGAATTCACTTATAGAAAAGATAGAATGTGGTCCAGCTCATTATCCATAGTGTGGTATAATACTATGTTGTACCACCTAGGTGCCCTTTAGGAATAAAGGACATATTGAAACCTCTGTAGCCAGCTCCTTCTGGAACTGCTTGAGCAGAAGAGGACAAACTTACTCAAAATCACACCCTCTCTCTTCCTTGCACAAGCCACATTTAATGACACTACAGACATTTAGATTGCTTCCTTATCTTGACTACTGTAAATAGTGCTGCAATAAACACAGGAATTCAGGTTTTCCACTTCCAATTGGGAACATCTCTGAAGGGTCATCCCATCTTCAGAAGTCCTCACAAAGTCAGCTTCTTCGGGATACGCTGTAGTTCATCTTGTTCCTCCTGCTAATTCTGCTTCTTTATTTATTGTCTCCCAGGTGTTGATCTCAATCTCTGATAAATTTCCCAAGTCCTAGTGTCTGCAATATCAACTTCCTGGGAAACCGAATTTTTGCCCACAGCAGTATGCCCCAAAGCTTTTTCCCTTCCTTCTATCTCTTATACCTTACAGCTACTTCAGAATTTTTGATTATAAGCCCCCAGACCCTTTAGCAGCCCCACCCCATGCGGCCTTTCCTCCCATTTCCCTCACTCTTCATGCTAATCCAGTTCTTTGATAACTTGGCTTCTTTGACTATAACTGTGCCCCTATCTTTCTCTACCAAACTCCCCAAATTTTGAAACTGGGCTAGTAAAGAATATTCTTTGTCAGACCAGAGTGATAATGAAGACTTAGGAGGATGCATTCAAGTTCTTCCACAGTATCATAGTGATGCCAATGAAAAACTCAAAAGGTTAAGCAATATGAAGTCCACCTATGAGAAAATCAGATGCAGACCCTCCCTTCCAACATATCTGTATATTAAAAACATTTCCATTTATTAAAAAAATAAATTGATGATGGTCCATATGATAAAACAAGTGCTGGAAACAACAAACCTTGTTGAGGATATGGAGAAAAGAGAACCCTCTCATACTGCTGGTGATTGTAAGCTGGCCTATCCACTGTGGAAAGTTATTAGAGGACCCTCAAATTACTATAAGGGGATCTACCATATGACCCATATGACTCCACTCTTAGGAATCCACCCAAAAGACACAAAAACACAAATTTAAAAGAAAACCTGTACTCCTATGTTAAATGCAGCACTATTTACAATAGCTAAGCTATGGAAACAAACTAAAAGCCCCAAAACAGATGAATGGACCAAAGAGCTGCAGTATATATGCCAAATAGAATACTACTCAGTGATCAGGAAAATAAACTTATGTCATTTACAGCAACTTGGATGGAGCTGGAAGGGATTATGATAAGTGAAATAAATCAGAAGGAAAAAGATAAATAGACGGTTTCACTTTTATATGGAATATAAAGGCACTGAACCAAAGATCAAGACAAAGACAAACTTTGCAAGCCATTCAGCAAGGACAGAGGATAGAGGGGGTTTAAAACAGGAGAGGGAAGAGCAAAAGGGATTGTGGTGATGATTCACTGGTGACTTGGTAGTGGAAGAACTACAGAGGACTACATCTAAGGGAAGAAACCAATTATGTACAAAAGTGAACAATGATGTAAGAAATTAAAAAATGAAGTTATGGAAAGTAAAATATAAAGTCATATACATGGGTATAACAGTACAAAGAGATGGAGAAAATAGTACACAAAAAAATGAAATGATAGGAAGCCCTTTCTCTTTCTCCCAGGGAAGTTTGGGCATGGGTCAGATCCTCTAGGGGGCAGGAGCACTGTGAGAGTGAATCATTACGTAGCATGGCCCCCGTGTATGAGTGGAACTTATCTACTTTGCTCTATGAAATGTGCTTCTATTAAATAACAGTAGTGACTTAAAGAGATGGCAGCTTTACTAAGAGAACCTCCAAGTGAAACCTGATCTTGGAGAAATGGAATTATTAAAGGAAGAGGCCATTTGTTTTGAAACTCCTAATTATCTGGAAAGGAGAGCACAGCCACCAGGCAAGGTCCCTGCTGCCTTGTCGAGATTCTCCGGTGACTGGAGTAGCACAGTCAATGCCGAGGCAGATACACCCATGTGCCGACCCAGGGCAGCACCTCGCTGGGCTCCATATCAGCAGCTTCAGGCTCCCAGCTGACTATGCAGCCACAGCCCAAAGGCTGATCCCAGGTCAGTCACCCAGAACTGCAGCTCCTTGGAACACAGTGAGTCATGGTCAGATTTGCATGTTAAGGAAGAAAAAAAAGAAAGGAGGAAAGGAAGTAAATATAATCCAACTCTGCTCTTACTCTCATGGAAGATAATTACAACCAAACAAGAAAATTAAATGTCAAAGTGCCAGACTATATTATAATTAAACAAACACAAAGCAGGTTTCAGGAGCATTAAGAATGCCATCTAAACGATTCAAACAAAGCTTGTTAACGAGGAAAGCAGACACCTTGTCATTACTCCTGAGTTCAGCACTGCCCTATGCTTTGGAAGATGGCAGGCGGCAACGGAACACGTGAACTCCTACAGAGTGGAAGAAATTTATTTCTTTATTTTTGGGGTGAGACAGTAAGGCTTAGTAGCTAAGGCAGAGGCTGTGGGGCTAATTAAAGGAGGGTTCATATCCCAGTCAGCCTCATATGCATGCCCCCTACTCCATTTCCCATGTATAAAATGGTAATTGACAACCCACTCTTGCAGGAAGTATGTAAAGCCTCATTTTGTAGTAAGTACTCAGAATATGTGAGCTATGTGCTACCAAAATTGTTACTATTGATTACAGACAATGCATTATAGGGGCCCAATAAGTGTTGAAATGAAGTGAAAAACTTCTGCCTCTTAAAAGTTCCACGTGATTCAGCATTACATTGAGTAAGGTCTAACAGGGTTAACATTTGGTCTTCAGTCTTTCAGCTTTGATGGTCTATGCAAAGCTCTGTGAAGCTATCACCTACATTATTTTTTTCCTCTGAAGAGTGACTAACACAAGCTATATACTTCAAAAGAGCTGTTAATTCACTCAATCATTAAAAGAGTAGACCGCATTTCAAATGCTTCAAATTGCAATAGGGGAATTTTCTTCTATTTGGCCATATATAAAATGTAACTACATACCCTCAATCCTCATGAATAAAAATATATCCTATATCCATTATATCATTCAAAAACATGTTCTAGATAATTTTTGGAAAAATCTGAGTTAGTGGTAGCAGGAAAAAGAGTTAGAAACAATGCTAATACTACGTGAAATTACGAGTTTTTATTTCTTTGGACCAAAGAGAAGAGCTGAAAAATTTTCCAATTTACTGTGGATCTTCAGTTTATGTTAGTCATTCTCAAATTGTGAAATACATACTTAGAATGAGAGGTGATATTAGATAAAACACAATTTTAAAAGACATTGAATCATGCCATCTAAAAATTATTCCTGGGCCCTCCCTGATGGCGCAGCGGGTTAAAGCGCAGCACTAAGAAGCTAAAGCCACTACTGCATGAGTTCGATTCCCGCCTGCCCCGGAGGTGATCCACATGGTGTGGCAGACCTCTCCTGACCCGCCCGCTGCTCCCCTCATCAGTGTACTTCGCCTGTTCTGCTCCCCACTCTGTCCCTGGTGAATCCTCTCACCCTCCGCATCTCTGGCCTGTACCCCAGTTATGTACAACTAAATAAATAAATCTTTTTTAAAAAATAAAAATAAATAAAAATTATTCCTTTTTCAATAATTTCTCAATATTTCTTATTTTAGGAGAAAAGTTTCAGTCATTGCTAACATGCCCTTAACATCTCCATGATACTTACTAACTTCTGAGAAAGAAAATAATGGAGAGAATTTGAGAGGGAAGAACAGAGTAAGGTGTATGGTGTGGGAGTGAGAAGCATATAATTGTCACGGTCAAACCATGGTACATTTAGGTTATTTCCATAACTTGGCTATTGTAAATGCTGCAATTAACACAACAGTACACATAAACTTTTAAAATTAGTGTTTTGTATTCTTGGATAGGAGAGTAATTGCTGATAGTATGTTTAACATTTTGAAAACCTTCCATATATTGCTTTCCATAGGAACTGGACCAATCTCCATTCCCACCAACAATGTGCAAGGGTTACTTTTTCTCCATATCCCTGATGAATGCCCAATGACCAGGAGTGGATTACAAAGATGTGGTATACATACAGAATGGAATACTACTCATCTATTAAAAAAAAAAAAAGGTGAGCTTTTGCCATCTTTTTGTGACAATCTAGATAGAATTGGAGAGGACATTATTAGGGAAAATAAGCAGAAGAAGTAAGGCAAACACAAGATGATTTCACTCTGAGTGGAATATATAAAACAAAGCAAAGGAACAGACATAACAAACCAAAACAAACCCTTGAGATTAGAGGTTACCAGAAGGGTACTGTGGGACATGGTGTCAAAGTGGAGAGGAGGCTCAATATATTATGGGGAAGTATTTTTTTGTGTTTTGGTCAGAAGTGCAGTGTGAAAGCATACATTTTGCTGAGGTGTGAACATATACGCCCTCCCTCCCAAATACATAGTGTTGTAATTATCTAAACATTATCTCAGTAAATAAAATTTAAATATAATAAAAAACCCAAAGCTATGTGCAATATTTAGGAGGAATATTTTAATACTATTTTCTTGACTGTATTTATTATCAGAATTATCCACCTAAAGAAAGATGTCAGGTACATATTAAGCAAATAATAGTACAGGAGTAGTCAACATAATACAAAAACTGAGTGTTTTTATATTTATGAGTTTTATATTCAGACTCTGCTTCAAGTCATAAAGCTATAAGTATGAGATCTAGAGTCTGGAGGTCCTCTCAATTTTAAATCACATGCTCTTTCAAACACTTCAAGAATGCCTGTATAAATATAAAACCATTTTAAAGAAAAGTTTGAGCAGCCTTCTTGGAAAAGTTACTTAACATGAGTTTCTATGTTTTAGAAAAGGTGATGATAGTAGCATGGGACTCATTTGGTTGTGATGGTGTTTTGAAGAAAAATATCAAGGATATCAAAGTTGAGTATTTAGTACAGTTATTTGTACATAGTAGAATTTCATAAATATCTGCTCAAAATATTGATGATAATAGTGGAAAGGCCACAACTCCTATTGTCAAATGATATAACAAAGCTTTGTTATATCATTTGACAAAGTGTGGCATCAAACAGACACATAATCCAATGGAAATGAATTGAAAGTCTATACATAAAATCTATACATACATAGTCAACTAATCTTTTGCATGCATGCCAAGAACAGTGATAACAGGATAGTCTTTTCAATAAATGGTACTCTGAAAACAAGATATCCACATGAAAATGAATGAAACTCTATCCACATGTTTTTCCACTCTAAAATGAACTCAAAATGGATCGAAGATTTACATGTAAGATTGAAGAGGAATAATTCTAAAGGAAATTATGGGGAAAGCACTTTGACATGATCGTGGCAATTTCTTAAGATATGACATCAAAAGTACAAGCAAACAAAAATAAACAAGTGGGGGCTACATCAAATTAAAAAGCTTCTGCACAGTAAAGAAAATAACCAACAACATGAAGAGATAATCTTAACAAATAGTAGAAAATATTTTCAAAGTATCTGATCAAGAGTCCATGTTCAAAACAACTCAATTGCAAAAAAAAAGGACTTAGACCTAAACAGATATTTTTCCTAAATACATGCAAATGGCCAGTAGGTATGTGAAAATGTGCACAATATCACTTAATCATCAAGGAAATACAAATCAAAATCAGGAGATACATTTACTACCATGGCTATTATGAAAAAAAAAAAAAAAAGACAAGATACAAGTGTTGGTGAGGATGTGGAGAAGAGTAAACCCTTTCACATAATGGGTGGCAGTGTAAATTAGTAGAACCATTCTGGAAAACAGTATGAAGGCTCAAGAAATTAAAAAACATAACTACCATAGGTTTAATAATCCCACTTCTGGGTGTATACACAAAGGAAATATAACCCTAATCTCTAAGAGACATCTACATTCTCTTGTTTATTGTAGCATTATTCACTATAGTCAAAATATGTAAACAACCAATTTTCATCAATAGATGAATGGATAAAAAATTCAGTATATTGGGCCCTTCCTGGTGGCGCAGCGGGTTAAAGCACAGCACAGAAGCTAAAGCCACTTCCGCATGAGTTCGATTCCCGCCTGCCCCAAAGGCGATCCACATGGTGAGGCAGACCTCTCCTGACCTGCCCACTGCTCCCCTCAGCAGTGTTCTTCGTCTATCTGCCTGTTCTGCTCCCCACTCTGTCCCTGGTGAATCCTCTCACCCTCCGCATCTCTGGCCTATACCCCAGTTCTGTATGAATAAATAAATAAATCTTAAAAAAAAATTCAGTATACACAGTTGTGCATTGTTTAATGATGAGGATATGTTCTGAGGCTATTTCATTATTGTTGAACTATCACAGACTGTCATTACACACTATAACACTTAGTGGTATAGACCATTATACACCTAAGATCTATCTTTTTAGTCTTTTGAGACCACCAACACATAAGCCACTCATCAGTAAATGAAACATTGCTAAGTGACACATGATAGTATATACAACAAAATATTATTTAACCATGATAAGGAAATTGTCATTTGCAAAATCATGGATGAATTTGGAGGACATTATGCTAAGTGATATAAGCCAGAAACAGAGACAAATACAGTATGATTTCATTAATACATAGATCTAAAGAGTTGAACTCATAAAACCAGAAAGAAGAATGGGTTTTCCAGAGGTTGATGGTGGAGGAAATGGTAAGTGATTGGTCAAAGTATACAAATTTTCAGTTATAAGATGAGTAAGTTCTGCAAAAGCATTGTACAGTAGAGTGACAATAGTTGATAATACTGTACTGAGTTCTTGAAAATTGCTAAGAAAAGGTAAATATGTGAAGAAATGGATGTATTAATTAACTTGACTGTGGTAATCATTTCACAATATATTTTAAGTCATCTATTATATGCCTTTAAAAAGTCACATATATAACCTAAATATGTACAATTTTTACTTGTCAATCATACTTCGATAAACTAGAAAATATGTATTGACTGAAAAGTTTAAAACCAGCACTTTGCCAAATGCTTGAACATTTCAGCATTTTAATAAATGTTGTTTGAACTACCATGAGCTTATTTTAATACATATTATTCATTCCCTTTCTAGGGCAAAGCCTAGCTTTGGTTAAGAAATTATAAGGCTTGTTCTTGAGGCTGACTATTGAAACACAGGGAACCTGAAATCACACATTTTGATCAAGTAAAGATATTATCATAAATAACTAGATTTTGGAGAAAAGAGCAAGTTGAGAAATTGACCTTAATTGAATTTCCACAACGGATAACTTGTTTAGAAGTAAGAGAGAATATTTTTGTAGATATATGTTAGTATCACAAAGTCTTTAAATATTTATTAGGGGCTTACTCATTCTTAGCTATTGGGGATACAGCAATAGACAAGACACCTAGCCCTGCCTTCACAATGCTGTAATCAAATGTCCTAATACTCTATCTCTGAGAGCAGACAGTTGTTCCAGCACTGCAAATATCCATAATAAACAGCTTTAAAGAAAGAAATTGAAAGTTAATATCTTTTTGACTCTATGATATGTTATCTAATGCTGTGATTTTGACCCACATAAGGTCACATTGTGAACTACTGTAGTAGACAAGCTGTAAGTGCTTATCCAATTATAACACTAATAATCTAAATATTTGTAATTTATGTACAAAACATACAGTTGTTCTTTATTGAGAATATTCCATGATACTGTAATTTTTTTCTTTCTAAAATGTATGACTGTATACTTTTATAGTATATGGGTCTATAGATCAATTCTAAAGAATTATAACTTTGAAATTTTATTCTTTAATTTCTGAAGCAATACTAATGAGATTTCTTAGTGGAATTGATCTGTTGAATATTTTGTGCCCATTTATTCTGCCAATCCAGGCTCCTTATATTCCTTTAATTTCCATTATGCTTGTATTATGAAATATTCAACTTGGCAGTAGGAGGAAAAAAGTCATGAAACTTAGAACACTTTGTATAAAAACTCTAAGTGTTTTTACTAAGTATAAAACATGTAATTCATGTTTTTGTTTAATAACATGGATTGAATTTTCTGAGCATTGTGTCTTCATGAAGAAGTTTTTAAGTCTCTTAAATGTATTTCACTTGGTTTACTTCATCCTTGCTGCTTGATTCTCCATTTTTCTCACCTTTTATTTTATAGTACACTATAACAGAGATTTTAACTCAAAGTACATGATTTCATTAAAGATGATAAGTTGGTATTACCTTACTGAAATCTGCTATTGTCCTGAAGCTATTTTTTGTACCTTTCCAGGCTGTCAGTTTCACTTAAACCTGATAATTATACTTATAAAATAAGAATTCTTTTCTCACCTGACAGTGACCTTTTTTTTTTTTTCCTTGAGTGACTTTTAACATAACAGCAAATTGCCTTTTAAACCTAGGACTGCAAACTTTGTCAGTTACACCTCAGAAGGTCAGACAGATACTGTCTAAAAAGTTGGTAATAAAATGCCACATCCTGTTGACTTATTTTGATAGAAAACTTTTTTGTGGTGATGCTAAAAAAACTGAATATATGTTTTCCATGCGCTCTTATTAAGCAATATCAGATGAGTTCTTTTTAAATACTATCATATAACATTAGAGTCCATCAACTCTATCAATATTATTTAGCCTTGGTTTTTCTTTGAACCTTTGTGCTGGGAATTTTAAAATGAAATCATCATCTCAAATTATGCATAACTAAATCAGCTATGATAAAATTGAATTTTATGGGATTTTAAGAATGTTAAGGAGAAAAATTAGCCTAAGTCATTTGAAAATACTATCAAGAGAGTACAATACTGACATGACTTCATGAGCACCAGGTGCTGTTTTATGCACAAGGAATACACCAGCAATCAAAACCTACATTTTTTTTTCTTACACTGTAGTGAAGAAGAGAAGCGATAGGTAAATAAATGGTTTCAGACAATGAACAACAAAAGGAAAATGATAGAAAGAGAAGGTATTCATGTATCTACTCAGATGAAGTGATTGTAAAAGACCACTCAGATAAGTTGGCACCTGAATTGAAGTCTGACTGAGAAGAAAGACCCAGTCATGGGAAGATCTGAGGGGGAAGGGAGTGGCAGGAAGGGTGCTTCTTTGGGTTGACAATTCAAGAGGTGCAAAGGCTTTGGGGTGGAAAGTTTTGCCCCTTTAACAGAAACAGAAACAGAAAGGAGCTGAGGGTTGTAGTGGTAAGATAGAGATCTATGATGAGGCAGAGAGACAGGCAAACAATCTTTGAGGACCTGGTCACCCATGATAAAATGTGTATAACATCCTCTGTGTAAAGAGAATGCCATTAGAGGTTTCAAAAAGTGATGTTAACCAACTAAAACTGTAACATGATCATTCTTACAGGTGTGTGGAGAATGGTTTTTAGAAGGGCAAGACTAGAAGAAAGTTTGAGTTAGAAGACTTGCAGGAGTGCTTGAGAGGTGGTGATGCGTGGATGAGATTAGGGATAGTGAAGAAGTGAAACAGATAGAGCTGAGAGAAACGATACTGTAGATCCTTTTGAAAGGAAAGGGAGAACCAAAGCTGATTCCCGGTTTTGAGCTTGTTTAATTGGAGCTTTGGTGGTGCTACTTACTGACAGGACAATACTAGAGAAGCATGCTTTAAGGTGGAAACAAAGCATTTCTTTTTAATTATGCTCATTTCTAGATGCCATTAGACAGCCAAGTGTATACTGAGGTTTGGAAACCAAAGGGCACATCAGGGCTAGCAATAGTAATTTTTGACATACAAGTAATTGTTACTAAATGAAATCACAATACTAGCATTAAATATAATTTCAGGGAGCCTGTGCAGAACAGAATTTAACTGTAAATTATAGTCTAAGCAAAAATGAACATAGGGTCTTCCATTTTCAAAACTATATCCAAAATATCATGTAAGGGTAATAGATAATCTGAAGGACTTGGGCTTGGGGGGCCAAAGTGTTTTAATCATACTTTCAAAATGGAGTTACTTAAATTCCAACAATGGGATATATGGACACACTCTGTGTTACAGGATTCTGTCTCTAATGCAACGTTCTAATTTTCATGAGGTTTTCTCTCACAAATTCAAAGTCCATCTTTATAACACAAAATATAAAATCTTTCCTTACTTTCCAAAGTGGACTTGAATAATACTTAAAACATTTTCTACATCGCTAGAGAAAAACAATTTAAGTACTACTTATTTTGAAACCCACATGGTATTAAGATCCCTCTTGAAGTTTTGCCTCTGACCTAGAAATTTCCAGCTGTGTCCACAAGTCATATACAAAAATCCATGTAGTATCAGCTCATTTTAAGCTTCACAGTGTGGTCACTGTTAAGTTTCAATGTAATTTTTTTGGATGAGCACAAATTCCATTTCAGACCTCTACAGAAGAGAGATTATGAAGTTCTATTAAAAGGAAGAGTCCAGTAAGTTCTTTATTGGCATATTAAGACATTTTGTCCTGTACCTCTGGCATGTACCCCAGTTCTGTATGCATAAATAATCTTTAAAAGATACATATTTTTAGGAGGCTTGTATACAAGCTTAAAAATTCTGAATGGTAGAGTTCATGAAAAATGACAAATGTTAAAATGCCTTAAGAAAAGTAGAATCCCAGGAAGAGCATATGAGGTTATTTGGTAATAAGCAGTTAATTATTTTAATTTCTCTACTTAATTTACATTGTTTTTTCATTTGCATACATCCCCGTATACTAGCTATCCCTTTTTCTACACGTACCTCAGCCCTACCTGGTAGACTGTCTTAGAGTGCCAACCATCTCAAAAACCATGAGCAGGGGAATTTCCAAGTTCAAGGTGCTGGTGATTTGGTTTCTCCTAAGACATCTCTCCTTCACTTGTATATTATTGCCCTCTTGCTGCCACTTCATGTGGTCACCCCCACATGCACATACATATGTGGGTGTCTCTTTCTCTTCTTATGAGAACACCAGTCATTTGGTGTTCTCAGGGCACCAGTTAAAGACTCTATGACCAAATATAATTACATTCCAAATTATTGAAAGCTGGGACATCAATACGTGAATATTGTCCCAATACAATCCAGCCCATAACACCCATCCTAAGCAAGACTGATGTGATTTTTCTAACCTTGACAGCAATAGCATCTTCACATGAGCTATCTTTTCAACTCTAAGAAGTCCCTGGGTCAAGTCTGATTTGTACATCTATCAGGTACTCATTTCCTTTTTCTTTTTTTAAAAATAATTAATTAGGGCCCTCCCTGGTGGCGCAGTGGGTTAAAGCACAGCACTGAGAATCTAAAGCTGCTTCCGCATGAGTTCGATTCCTGCCTACCCCGGAGGTGACCACATGGTGTGGCAGACCTCTCCTGACCTGCCCGCTGCTCCCCTCAGCAGTGTACTTCCGTTGATCTGCCTGTTCTGTTCCCTACTCTGTCTCTGGTGAAGCCTCTCACCACCCCTGAGCCTCTGGCCTGCAACCCAGTTCTGTATGCACACATAAATAAATAAATCTTTAAAAAAAATAATTAGTTAAAGATCTATTTTATTTATGCACACAAAAACTGGGGTACAGGCCTGAGGTGCAGGGGGTGAGAGGATTCACCAGAGACAGAGTGGAGAGCATAACAGGCAAATTGCCTGAAATACACAGCTGAGGAGATCAGCGGGCGGGACGGGAGTTCTGCCATGTGGGTCACCTTCCGGGCCAGAGATTGAATTCTTGCTGCAGTGTCTGTAGACGGTTTCATAGTGCTACACTTAAACCTGTAGTGCCACCAGGGAGGGAGGGCTCTGGTATTCATTTTCTTACCATATGCATCAAGTCATTGCAATTTGATTTGAAACAATACTGTACAAATAAAGCAATTCTTTCTAAAGCTGTCAAGTGGGGAGTTTGGTCAGAGTCGAGGACTATCTTCCGTTTTATGTCCCTTGTTTCTGCATGCAGCACTGGACACCTGCACTAAAGCCTCCTTTTGGAGATGCATTCCTTCCTCAGGGAACATGATTTTACACTACAAAGAGCACCTTCTTATTACTCTTTTGTGGTTCTCTCCTATACTTCTGTCTCTCAGGTCCAAGCCCACTCACCTGGCTCTCTTTCCTTAAGAAAACTCTGCCCTTTTAACTGATTTAACCATCAGCTCCTACCCAGGTAGCTGAACTGCCTACCCTGAATTGCCTCAGAATTCAGGTATCTCACATGCAGTTCTCAGCTCTTTATTTTCCATGTTGTCAGTCTGAACTCAGTATAAGCAAATCTCTTTCCTCTTTCCCTCAGTCTAGTGCAGCTTACTGACCTCACTCCACGGAAGCACAGGACACATTAGCTTGAGGCCTGGCATTATCTTGGGTCCTTCATTAATGCAATATACGTGTGTCCACAGAATCCCTGATGGGAGGCTTGCAGGGAGCTCAGCACTGCAGACCACGATTAATGAAATACTGATGGTCCTCAGTCTGCCATTGCTCCTGTACAGGCAAACCCCATTTTGCTTCCTATCACCAACATCTGTAAACTGTTCCTTCTAGACATTGCTCAGCTGTCCCAGCCTGGTCCTTGCCCTCCATATTCTTATTGTCAAAAGAGCATCTTATTTCTCATTTTATCACATTTTGCATGATAGCACATTCTGTATATGTTGTGATAACTGCAAAACTGATCCTACATGTCTCCAATCTCCAACTTACTTGATTCTTCCCATCCAACCCTTCCAAAATGTCACTACAAAGGTAGCCTTTAACTACCTGTATTGTCACTGTCACTCCCTGCAGAAATTCCTCAGCCATAATACTGGCTATTACCATCTGCGAAGACTGTGAAAAAAGTGTACATATATGAATTCCTTTTTATAACTTGGTGTCCTTAAGCGAGTCATTTATCATCTTGGGAGTTTGTTTCCTGAACTGAAATATTAAGTTTAATATAAGTAAATAGTTCCTAGGGTTTTATGAAGAACATTTGGCACATACTATTACTAGAGTCACTACCAACAAATGGCCTACCAGCACTGTGATTATTGTTTGTTATTCAGTAGTTCATAATCCTCTTTTTACATACTAGTTATGTGATATTGGGGTGAATTTCTTAGTTACTTTATGGCTCCAATGTTTTTTCCCCCCGAAATGGGTGCTGTAAGGAACAAACATGTTAATGCATGCAAATAACAGTTGCTGGTAGGGAGTACACCAGAGTTATGGTACTATGAACCCTGCATCACTCATTGTAGCTCCTGCATAATGTAAAAATAAGTGTAATTTGTATCTGTGTATCTGTTTCTGCTACCTAAACTGCAATTGATGAGCTGGCAGCAAGAAGGAACTGAGTCTTCTATTTACTCTGTTTTCCTAATAGGAGCAAACAGCACACAGAAAAGACAAAAACTCCTTGCCCAGGGAATGATAATACATAAGTTACCAGGTGGCTTTACAAAAATGCACACCCCTCACTTGAAGATATGATCCACAAATTTTCTGAGACTGGCTATCTCTTTGATGTATAATGTAAGTGGCCTATTTCTTTTCTTTTAATAATGAAATCACTCTCTCCTAGTCATATAATTCTAGTTGTAAAGATTGCCCAGATTTAGCTAAAACTATCTCAACAGACCAGATGAAGTTAGCATTTTAGAATGAAAAAAAAAACTATAAGATAGGGAAAACCCTCATTAAATCCTAAGAAAGCCTTGAAAAGATTTAATTCTACTTGAATTCAATACATAATCAGAGATTACATATGGGTTAATGAATACCAAAAGTAAAGTTAATTAAGATTCTGCATCTTTGGCAGAAAATAAAATGGATTCAGCATAATTATCTTCCCAATCTTTTATTGATAGAATTACTAAATGTAAATATTTATAAATTGTTCAGACAATGTTCAGTGCCATCTAAAATAAAAAGAGCTATTGCTATAACAAAGGAAATCTGGGAATAGAACATCAAACGCTTCCCACAAATCATTTGCTCACCACATTTATGTGAGAAATAATCAGAATATGAAGTATGTTCCTATTATACTGAAGTGCAAGGTTAAATGCTTGTATTGCTTTTCAGCTACATAGAAAATGCAATAGAATATTTTTGTCTTATTACACACACCTATCCTTTGTGACATACATATATGTGTGTATGTATTTATATATATGAATAAACATAGGCCCTTTTCTTTGTCCTGGATAACAGTTTATCCTGGGTAGCAGACTTTCCTCAATTGAATGACAAAAGCACAGATTGTATTTCTTTCCCTCTCAACAACTTTTCAAGGAAATATACCCTGTGGATAGATATTTCTGATGGAAAATGATAAGGCTCACATACTTTATTCCTCCATGTCAAATTTAAATGGAATTTCCTATATGATCTTCTCTATTAAACATAGACTCTAAAACAGATAATAGCGGAGCTTCTTGGGTTGGAACTTTCTGGGGGGTGGGGCAGTGCTGTGTTCCACTTACTCCTTGTATCAGTCACCTCAGCCTCTTCTGGTCAGAAAGACTCTTTGTAGAGCCTTAGAGATCTGTGGGGAACCCCCCCCCAACTAGATGGTACTGTAGATCATTGAAAAATCAAAATTCTATTTTCCTATGTCATTCTAGTTGTTGAACACAATCTGCAAAAATAAGGTGTCATTTGGGTGAATCATACAGGTGAACTATTAATTGTACAGTTGAACTGTGCCAAGTTGCCAATATCCTGTGTTTCATTCACCTTAGCTGTATTGAAAGCCACAGCACTCTGCTGGCACATATTTATTTTTGCAGTCTTTTAGCTGCCCCTAAATATTTTCTGCAATTTCTAGCCTCACCACTTTCAGTTTACTCAGATCATTTGAGATCATTATTCAGTCACCTAATATGTCAATTTATCCTCCAATCTAATGTCATTTGCAAGATTTATGTGGATAATTCCTTTAAAGCAGCACATCCCAGATACTATATTGTTTATTTTGAATCACAACCTCCAAAGGTAGGTCGATTTCTTAATCTCCAAGCAACTCTAGATGATCAGGGGTATGTGACACCACTCCTTGAGGTCTTAATATAAATCACTAGTAGCAGTGAATGGGGTCAGGACCAAGGACAGAGACCACCTGCATGCTGGTTGATTTTTAATCTATTAATTTATTTTTACCAGTCAACCAATTAAGAAACCACTGGCTGTCCTTTTCTAAAATTACTTTCTATTCAAGTCAACCATGAGAATTTCTTGACTGAGTTTCCTGAATACCATACTTTATCAGAAATATATATTCAATATGTTTTTCTAATCTCAAATTGTTAATGAAAAAAAGTCAGTAAAGTTGGCACTTACTCTGTGTCTTCTTTCTCTATGTACTTATAAATTTCTAGCTATTTGGCCCTATGAACTAGAATTAGGTACTGAACTGATGTGTGTGTGGTGAGTGTGTGTGTCTGTGTGTGCAATGTTGGCTCACTGTTTATATTTTAAGAGTACAGGTTCAGCCCTCCCTGGTGGCGCAGTGGGTTAAAGCACAGCACTAAGAAGCTTAAGCCACTTCCATATGAGTTCGATCCCCAGCTTGGAGGTAACCCACATGGCCATGCAGACCTCTCCTGACCTGCCTGCTACTCCCCTCAGCAGTGTACTTCGTCCATCTGTCTGTTCTGCTCCCCACTCTGTCTCTGGTGAATCCTCTCACCCTCCACATCTCTGGCCTATACCCCAGTTCTGTATGAATAAATGAATAAATCTTAAAAAAAAAGGGGGTACAGGTTCATCCCTCTTCAGATAAATGTTGCCATATCACACCCATCACCTAAACCCCACCAACCCACCACCATGGTTCACTGGACTACTCTATCTTCTACTTTCCTCCTGTCTAGTAATCTTAGGCCTGAAGTTGAATTTCAATGGTTTGTTTTGAATTAGTTTTGTCTGCTCCTCTGTTTTGTTTTTTTTTTTTTAGAGTTCATATGTGAATAAGTCATCTAGTATTTGTCATTCTCCTTCTGACTTTTTTCACTTAGCATAATACCCTTAAATTCCATCCATGTTGTTTTAAATGGCAAGATTACATCTACTGATACCTGAGTTGAACTCCACTGTGTATAAATACTAAATCTTCTTCCTCCACTCATCTGTCATTGGGCACTTAAGTTTGTTTCCATACCCGGCAATTGTAAACAGTGCTGCAGTGAACATGGAGTGCATCTGTCTTTTAGAACTATTGTTTTTAAATTCCTTACACAGCTTTGAGGAATTGATGGATTATATGGCAGATCTATTTTTAATACTTTGAGGAAGCTCTGTAGTGTTTTCCATAGAGGCTGGAATAATTTACATTTCCACAGTGTATGAGGATTCCTTTTTTTTTTCACACCTGCTGCTTTGGTTTGCTATCTATCCTGCCTTTTCCTGGTAGGATCACTCCAATTAGCAGAGAATCATATAACCTGCATTACACATAGCCTTGGGATATGACTGTCACAGAAGCTTGTCTTCCCTGATCAAAAGATGGACCTACACACAAGAATAGGCCATTGATACTCTTGGAGATTTGAAAACCTTCAAGAAATGGCATAGAAAAAATGGTTGGAGCTATGTACTCCAATAGTGGCACTCTAATATATTTATTAATTTATTGCAATATTTATTAATTGCCCATTTGGTGTCATGAAGTTTCCTGGTATTTCAGCAATGCACCAAATACACATTTCTCCTGTCTCCATGGAACTGACATTCTAGTGTATAAATAGATAATGAATATAAACACATTCATTTATCATGTATGATCTTAGATAGTAAGAAGTGCTATAAACAAAAATGTAAGGGGATAGGCAATACAGGAATTAGGGGGTTATTTTACAAAGACTAGTCACTTTTGTACCTCAAGAGTGAGGCTGGGCGTGAATCAGACATGACTAGTAAAGGAATGGGGTTCTATGTTAATGGAGGCAGCAAAGATCAAGACCCACAGAGCAAGAGAACTTAGTCTATTCAAGAAATGTGGAAGAGGGTGATGTTACAAGCAGGGAAAATGCTATACAGTGAGCTTGGGTAATGTGCCTTGTTGGCCTAAATCAATGTAAATTAAAATTAATTACATTATTTTAATTACATTAAAAATAATTACATTATTTTTGGGGTTATTCAAGGAAGAGTGACACATTTTTATCTTATTTTTAAAATAATAAACCTGACTGGGGCCCTCCCTGGTGGCGCAGCGGGTTAAAGCACAGCCTGAGAAGCTTGAGCCACTTCCGCATGAGTTCGATTCCCGCTTGCCCCGGAGGAGATCCACATGGTGTGGCAGACCTCTCCTGACCCACCCGCTGCTCCCCTCAGCAGTATACTTCATCGATCTGCCTGTTCTGCCCCCAGCTCTGTCTCTGGTGAATCCTCTCACCCTCTGCATCTCTGGCATGTACCCCAGTTCTGTACGAATAAATAAATAAATCTTTTAAAAAAAGATTAATAATAACAATAACAATAATAATAATAATAAACCTGACTACTGTATATAGAAGTAGGATGAAAGAAAGGAGTATTCAGGGAGAAAAAGTGGCATTGCAGTAGTACCTTTAAGATGGGAGAGCTTCTTGGTCCTTGGATGATGGTGAGAGGTGAGTAGTTAGAATGTGGATGTAGGGTGAAGCATAACTGAAAGGACTTGTTGATGGATGACTAGATGTGAGGGAAAGGCAAAAGACAGCAAAGATGTTCACAAGATTTTTGGCTAGAGTAATAGGATGAAAGGAGGTGAGTGTACAAAAACAGATCTCCAGGGTTTGGAGGGATAATTAAGTTTTATTTAGTACACATTAATCTTGAGATGCCTTTTATAGCTGCAGGTGGAGATATCACACAGCAGTTGGATATATGAGTCTGGATTTCAGAAAAATCCCTGGAGTAGGGACTGGGATGTCTATTTGAAAATTTGATTAAGACCAGTTGTTAATTCCTAACTCATATCCTCAGGGCTGCTTGATTCTGATTCTTTCTGAGCCTGCTTTCTTTATATTTTCACTGAGCCTACAAGATTATGTCTCATATCATCAAATATAGTCTCTATTTTGTATTCCAAAGTAAATTTCTGTTGCTTGCACCAAAGACAGACACATCGTATCAGTATCATCTCCATTCTACCTATATGAATAGTGAAGTTCAAAGAGGTTAAGAAATGTGACTAAAATCACAAAGACTAAGGGGCAGAGCTGGGACATGGAGCCAGGTGTCTGTAAGATACATTACTACCTCTTTAAATCGCAACAGCTGCTGCCTGCATGGTCTCCTTAGCAAGAAATCTTCAAAGCCCTGGGGCCAAAGGTGCTGTTCAGTGTGACTTC
Organism: Condylura cristata; assembly: GCF_000260355.1. Lineage (NCBI taxonomy): Eukaryota > Metazoa > Chordata > Mammalia > Eulipotyphla > Talpidae > Condylura > Condylura cristata. The sequence continues at coordinate 51,236,256 of NW_004567105.1, forward strand.
ACAGTGGTGAGGAGAAGCACCACTTCAAAGAGAATAGGGCATTTTTCTGAGACCAGCCAGCAGTTTCCAATTTGAAATTTCAGAAGGCATCTCAAACCACAGGGGGTTTGTTTTTTGCTTTTTGGGTAGCACACTGGGATTTTACATTGAGCTTTTGTTGCAACCAAGTTGTTGGAAGCAATTCAACTCTTGGGTAAATTTTCCTAAGAGTAGAATGGTTGAGTTGACAACAGGGAGAAAGCTGTTATTCTGAGACCAGGTATAGAAATTTAACCCAGTCAAGTTGTCATAGGCAGACACATTCCCATTTGAAGGATATGATCAGCTTTAAATAAGGTCCTGTGGATTCCTTACTTAGAGCAGCCTCCCACTAAAGTACCTGGAAAGAGACAGGTGTTTCTCCTATTCATTCATGTGCTCCTCAGAGCCCAGCACAGTTTAATATGTGTATTTGGAATAAAAGCATGGAAAATTTGAATTTCTTAACAAAAAGTAAAAAAATCTTAAAAATGCTTAATATCATAAAGATTGACAGACAAACATTAAATGGTATGATAGGAATTTTATTTTTTTAAGACTTACTTATACATACAGAATTGGGGTACAGGCCAGACGTGCAGGGGCAGTGAGAAGATTCACCAGAGAGAAAGCGGGGAGCAGAACAGGCAGACCAACAAAGTACACTGCTGAAGGGAGCAGCGGGCAAGAAAGGAGGGGTCTGTTGCACCATGTGGATCACCTCCAGGGCCAGGGACTGGGGACTGAACTCACAATGAAGAGGCTGTGGCTAGCTTGCAGTGCTTCCCTTTAACCTGCTGCACCAACAGGGAGGGCCAGGCATTTGCCAAGCTACCTGAATTTCCATCTGGTCAGCCTAGTAAGTACAAATGGAGGCACAGTCCAGATCTGGAGATTCTAGAAAGGTAGGATAGACAACATCTACAGAAGGAGGGATCCCTGGGTCTCAGGAAGGACAACACCTCCTGATGGGCCAGGGAGCAGAGATGGTGTCACTGCCCCAGAGGTGGGGCCAAGGGCTGCTGGCCCATGGATATGGCCAGGGCCAGGCCTGGGATGCAGAAGCTGAACTGCCAAGGCCAGCAGAGCCGATTTCAATTCCAGGGAGATGAGAAAGTAGGACACTGGTGTTTAGCATTTGAGGCAAGTCACAAAGACTTGTAATCATGATAGTTACTATTTATAGAGCATTTTTATGTGAAAAGCATTGTGCTAAGCAATTTTTTCACCTATGAAATCATTTCAAGGTCACAACAACTATAGAAGACTCTTGATACTATTATTACTCTTGTTTTTCTGATGGGAAATCTGAGGCAAGAAGTAGCCAAATATCTTGCCAAAATTCACATGGTTAGGAGAAAGGCAACATATTTTTTGAAACTAGGGTTAACCAGCTACAACCCTACATTGTGTCACTTGATTTCTTTGCTCATGTCTACTGGTTTCCTTACTTTATTTGCCTTTTTACCCATATAAGCAAAATCTTTCCTCATGGGTAAAACAGCTAGGGTTCTGTGTCAGTACAAATAGATATATTCAATAAACAGTAATTGAGTACTTACTCTGTGGCAGGAACATAGACATAGAAACATGCATGAAACCATTTGGCTCTCAGCATCATTGGAAGGGCCATAGTGACAATGACACATGCAATAAGTTCTCTGGAAGAACAGCAAACTGGAGAGGGCACTCACCTAATCTCAGAAATTCCATCAGGGGCCTCCGTGGTGGCCTAGGGGTTAAGTCTCAGTGCTACTACCCTGACAACCCACCTGGTCCAGCAGAACTATCCTGTCTCACATGCTGCTCCCCTCAGCAGTATATTTCAGTAAATCTACTTGTTTTGCTCCCACTCCGTATCTGGTGAATCCTCTCACCCCTTTACCCCTGCCCACACCTCTGGCCTTCACCCCAGCTCTTCTATGCAAAAAATGCAAAAAAAAATTTTTTTTCAGTGAAGATGGTACTGTCCACTGACCTTGGAGAATGGTTTATTCCACCATTTGCAGTAGAGAGAATATAAGTCTTACAGGGTTATTCTGAGGTATAATGAGAAATATTTGTAAAGCATCTAGCAGAATGCCTACCACAAGGTAACTGTTTCATAAATGCCATTTTAAACTTTTATTCACTGAGAGCTAGTTTCCCAAGAACACCAGAGAAGTGAGCTGAATCAACCAGAGTGGTTAAAACACTCTTGATGCTTTTGTGATTCCAGTGTCTATTGGATAAAACAAGCTTCCCCACCAAGTCCTGTGTGCCAGTTGCTGAGAATACAATCAGCACACAGTTAATGTTGAATCCATAGTGCTTAAAATCTTCCATAAAAGACAGGCAGTGAACAAAAAAAAAATGCCTAAGTCTATAAAGAACAGAGGTCAGGCCTCAAAGGACTAACGATGTCACCTTCTACTCCTTTTCTTTTTTAAAGATTTATTTATTTGTGCATACAGAACTGGGGTACAGGCCAGAGGCTCAGGGGCAGTGAGAGGCTTCACCAGAGTCAGAGCGGGGAGCAGAACAGGCAGATCGACAAAGTACACTGCTGAGGGGAGCAGCGGGCAGATCAGGAGAGGTCTACCACACCATGTGGTCACCTCTGGGGCAGGTGGGAATCGAACTCATGTGGAAGTGGCTTTAGATTCTCAGTGCTGGGCTTTAACCCACTGCGCCACCAGGGAGGGCCCGTCACCTTCTACTCTTTAAGGAAATGAACTTGAACTGAGACCAGGGAGGAGTAGGAGGAAAGTTAGAGTACCAAGGCTGGGTGGCACAGAAGATCACAGGTTGAGCACAGGCACATCCTTGCACTAAATACCTGGAAGCAGAGTGAACTTCTACGGTATTCAGAATCGTGATTAACAACATGGATCACAGCTTTAACAGGCTGTTAAGACAGGTGGACAGCACCAAGTGCATGAATGCAAGGGAGTTGTGACCTTGGGGGTACATAAGGACAGTCTCCTCTGAGGAACGGGTCTTTCAGCTTAGACACGGTGTGTGAGTAGCTATGAACGAGGGATAGACCCCGAGGTTACAGGGAGAGGAAGGCCCAGCCGTGGGAAGAACAGCTGCAATGTTCCCATGCCAAGGAAAAGAATTTAGCAAGAGTGGAGGAGACCAATGCAGTGAAAGGCAAAAGTGAATGAGAGGGAATAGAGACTGAAATGGAAAGCAGGGCCTGGATCATCAGTCTGGCAGGGTGCACTGAGCATGTGAAGCTGAGAGTAGCAGTGATTTATGCAGAACTTATGTACATGAGTGGTATGTTCAAAATTGCATTTTCAGGGAATGACTCTTTGATTGATGAGTGTAGGATAGATTGGGAAGTAAGGCCAGGGTGGGTGTGTGGCAATCAGTGAAAAGCCATGGATAATGGCAGCAATTCTAGAAATCCGAATGATTTGGGTGGCAGGGTTCAGGTCTCATAGTAGATGCTGGTCTTTCTGTGGCAGGCTTTGTAAGCAGGCAAGCCTTGGGTTAAGTCCTAGGATTTCTTGCTCGGTAACTTTGGGTAAGTCATTTTGCATTTCTGAGTTTTTACTTCCCTACCTGCAAAAGGAAAAGTCATATTCACTCCCCAGCTTTGTTGTGAAGGTCCAATTAGATGATGACTATAAAAGCACTTAATAAAAATTGATAATGACTATTGAAAACATGCACATCAATAGCTATAAAGTAGGCTACATACAGACACTAATGAAGAATGCAATATTTTCTATACTGAGAATGCATTTGAAAAGAGCAATGATGAAAGCAAGTATTGATAAAGTATTTACTATGTGCCAGGCATCTTTCTAAGCACTTACCATGCACTTAATTCTTACAGTAACCCTGTGTGTGATATGCATTTTCTGTCTCTATTTGTCATTCTTCCCACAGCTGCTCCTTTTGCACAGAAAGAATTATACAAATTCTTTTACTGGAGAGGAAGAGAATGGATTTGTCCATTTGACCTGCTTTGATCTACAGGATAAGACCAAAGGATAAGGCAGAAATAACAGTGTGGCAATTTCAAGCCTACATTTCAATAAACTTTATGTGCTTCCACCTGCTCCTTTTTGATGTCTGCCATCACTGTGAGAAGAGGAACCTCTGCTAGTCTGCTGTCAAGGACGGTAAGGGACTTGTAGTCCAAACCTTAACCTGCAGGATGGAGCAGAACCACCTTAGCCAACCTCTGCTTAGTCTACTGATTTAGGTAAGCAATAACAAGTGACCCTGATTTTAAACCTCTGATTTTCAGAGTAACTTATTTTGTGACACTCAATAACAGATGCATTTTATAAGATTGTTGCCATTTCTCATGTCTGTGCTGGATGAGGAAACAGAAGCATAGAAGGGGTTAGCAACTTGCCTACGTTCTTGAAGATAACAAGACAACAAGTATCAGAGCTGAGATTTGAACTCAGACAGTCTGACTCAGAATCTGTGTTCTTTCCTTTTATGTGCAGTCTCCTAAGAAAGCTAAATCCTTTCTATTTCAAGTGTTAGCTGGTCTTTCTAAATGTAACACAATGTAAGAAGAGCAAAGAAATGAAAAATGAGGATTTGCTGGCCCTGTGTTTTGATGCATTCAAATTCACCCACAAAAATTAGATATCTCATGCTAAAATGCTTTGCATGGAATACGGTCACATTACACCCTTGGCATTAAAGAACCTACTCAATCACCTAGTTGGAGGTGTTAACAGCTCAGAGTGGGGTAGACTTAACTTTGATAAGTGGAGGGGATGGTTTGCTTAAAGTAGAGCTTAGCTAGGAGGTTTGGAGTCATCAGTGAGTCAGGCGGGAGGGTGACTGCTGAGGGTCTGAATCATCCAATTGATCTGTCCTCACCGTGATCCAACTAGTGGCTAATTCCCAATCTCCACTCCAGGGCATGTTGGGTGAAAACTCTATAATCCATTATGAATGTCAAACAAGCCTGGAATGTGTTTCTTTTAAAACACGGTAGGTTCAAGGCCTGAGTAGAGGCCTTGCCAAATTTTCCTCATTGTCAGAGATGAATAAGGATATTCCTAAGAAGAACCAGACTCCTGTGGCTTAAAGGTAACCTCTTACTCCTCTGGATTCCCCTAATATTTTATTTGTGTCTACCTTATCAGAATATATGCTTATGAAAGAGACTGTTGGGTGGATTTCTAGTTCATCCAAGGGCTGTTGTATACCACAGGTGTTAAACTTTGGCTTAACAAAGAAATAGATGCAGAGAAAGAAGATGAGGTTTCAGAAAGGTACAGTGAATCAGGCCCCTCTTGCTTATCACGGAAACACCAGAGCCCGGCACACCACCCCACACTTGACAGTGGCCTAATAACTAGTGCCTAATGACTAGTACCCTGGGAGGCACAGACCCTAGGCTGCAGCTAATGTTTAGATGGCAGTGCCTTGAAAAGATTCTTTTAGTTTCTGTCTATCTAGACACCTGAAGTATCTTTGGATCTTGATGATCACCTTGCCGTTTGCTTACTAACTCCCCAGCAGTCTTTGCATAAATTCTCTGTTTACTTCAATTAGATAAAGTTACATTCTGCTGCCTGTACCATTAAGACCTTCACTGATAAGTCAGTATTTTGTCAAAATCAGGTTCATGGGCATCTCTGAGTCATGATGCTGGGAGATGTGGATCCACTGCCCCCCAACTCTAGGACATCTGAAGTGAAATTTTGACAGAATGTGCCCGTGTAACAAAGTCCTGGGAGATTCTTTTGCAGCCTTTGTATGAGACAAAATAGCAGTTCCCTGGTAAAGGCTACACGTCTTTGCCTTCTCTTTTAGCATAGTTGATGTCCCTCTTCTCTCAACTCAGCACACTCCAACTTCAGTGGCTTTCCTTCTGTTATTGCCACCCAGGGACCTTCCACTTGCTATCCCCTCCCTAAGTTTCACATGGAGGGCTCCTTTCTTCTCTCTGCTCGCTTCAGTGCCACTCCTCAGAGTGTACCTCAACCCCCACTGGCCATTACAGCATCCTAGCACGTTTTGCTCTTAAATCATCATCATTCATTTGTTTGGTGACTTGTTGTACTTCTCCCCCATTTCCAAATAAGTCCCATGATGGCAGGGATGAACCCACTCTGGTATCTACAGGGTTCCCAATGTCTAGAATTTCACTTATCACAGCAAGTTTTATGTAAACATTGTTGAATAAACAGACTCCATAAATATCATTTTGTCTTTGGACCTTACCCTACATACGACCTTACTCTGAAAACAGCCCAGGATGGAAAAAAAAATTAAATGTCACTTTCACCTTTAGAAATTTGTCATCTCAGATAATGTTGCTCAGTATATCTCAGTGCACCCACATTTCATGTTTATTGTCTGAAATTGGAAAAAAAAAAAAGCATCCTGTTCCCACTTTAAATTCCCTCAGCTTAGGAAAGTCTGGTAGAAATCAACAAACAACCAGGAATTCTTGCTTCCTGGAGGTGAAAGGCAGCTAAGATGACTGCCCAATTACAAGCACTCACACTTTATTTGAAAAGCACACACGCCCTCTACTGGAACTGTGCAATAATGCAGTCTGAACTCAAACTGTCAAAGACATTAGGCATGGACTGTGCTGTTAACCTGAAACCAGATGAAGTAAGCAGATAAAAGAACAAGAGCCACAACAAATAAATGAGCAGTACTCAGAGTGCTTATCTGTTCTGAGGTTTAAATTCAGCAAGACAAAATAGGCTTATCACTCTGCATTATGGCCTTTGAAACAGTACATTACTTCCTGTAAAACCAACAAAAATCAGGAATAACTGGTCATGTTCAGACTATCTAAGAATAAATGGGCTAAGTAGAGGGAAACTGTACAAGGAGAAAGCAAAGTCTCATAAGAGGCACACAGCTGAGGAGAGTGAGAATATTACCTACTATCACTCTGTAGGGGCCAAATTCCTCACTGGCCAAACAAGGAATTATAAAGTGACCACACGGGCCCTCCCTGATGAGCAGCGGGTTAAAGCACAGCTCTGAGAAGCTACAGTCACTTCAGCATGAGTTTGAGCCCCGCCCGTCCCGGAGGTGATCCACATGGCGCGGCGTACCTCTCCTGACATGCCTGCTGCTCCCCTCAGCAGTGTACTTCGTCAGTTGGCCTATTCTGCTCCCCACTCTGTCTCTGGTGGGTCCTCTCACTGCCCCTGCACCTCTGGCCTGTACCCCAGCTCTGTGTACATAAATAAATAAATCTTTAAAAAAAAAAAAGTGACCCCAGAGCAGCTGCAACTTGATGAAGGTCAAGAAATGACCCGCAAATGGGGCCTGGGGCAGAATCATGCTACAGACTCGATTAGACACCTACATTGCTGGGCAATTCACCAGTGTCTCAGGCACCCACATGCACACTTCTGAGTATAAGGTTGATACTGAGTGCATGTGTCATTTCCACTGAGCACGCTGATGATTCCTAACAGTCAGCTTGCTTCATGCATTTGTGTGACCTGTCTGGCCCCATAGGCATTTGGCTTCACACTTTTGCCTAATCCCTTTGAGTGTTCTCATAATGATGCAATAGTTCTTTCCTCTTCACTCAGCAGTATGCATACGTCCATACATACATGCACATGCACACACACAGAACTTCAGCGATATGAATTTTCTCTTCTCTCTGATATGATGTAATCCAAAGTCCTCTTTGTCAAAAAAGCATATAATAAATGCAGAGTTCCCCTGCTCCTTGTCTTCCAGCTCTAGCACAGAACTGAGAGTAGACACGGTAAGTGTGAGAAGCTGGAGTAACATAGGCAGTTACTGTAGTGAAAATATCCCTCTACACTCAGAACTTAATAATTGTGTGTGTCGGGGGAGGCAATTAACCTTCAATGTTTATAAATGTTAAGTAGAAGTGTAATGTGGAAGGTGGTTTCTGCTAATTCTTTCCTAAGAACTCTTTCCTAAAATACTGTTGATGGGACACTAAAACCTAAAAACATATTAGCTCTTAATACTTGAATTCAGTATGAAGCGACTACACAAAACCTGCATGGTAAACATGAAGTCAGGGTCTTAAAAACAGTTTATCGTTAGCTTTGCTAAGCTTAAATATAATTGAATGAACTTAATAGATTATTCTAGTTTGTTTTTATCTCAATGAGAAAGGAAGCAAAATGAAAGCCAAAGACAAATATCAAAATGAAATCAAAACAGTACTTTTTTTTTTTGGTTAGTTTTCTGCAGTACATTTATTAATACCATGGTATTAGTTTCTGATGCTTGTCATAATTCTACAATAGCTAAATCCTGTACACTTTCCCACCTGACAGGTGAAGAAAATTACAAAACTGACAGATAAGTCCTTCCGTTCTCAAGCCAACAGAAAGAGACACAATAGATTCAGCAAAGGCATACTGCAGATCCTCAAATAGTCTTATTTTATTCCATGTTATTTCATTATATAAATGAAAAGAAAACATCCCAATGTACTACAAGCAAAACAACAATATTCGAGGAACTGCTTCTGATATAATTCATTTCACATAAAATTGCAGATTCCAAGAGTCTACTAATGATGGTAAGTGAAGACTAAACTACTTGCAAAAGGAAAACGGTTGTTCTGGAATTTAGGCTCAGGATAACCAGGCCTTCCCCATAAACCATTTCTGATGTCTAGAAAGCAGGCTGCCTTGTGCTGAAATTCAAACTGGAAATGCTAGAATTTGTCCACAGCAAACAAAGCATTTGTATTTCATTATTGGCAAATCATATGATTAATCTATAACTTGTCTGAATAAGAAAAGACTATCAATTGAGAAGATAGTTCTTTTTTTATTTTTTTAAAGGTTCATTTATTTATTCATACAGAACTGGGGTACAAGCCAGAAATGCAGTGGGTGAGAGGATTCACCAGAGACAGAGTGGGGAGCAGAACAGGCAGGTCAAAGAAGTACACTGCTGAGGGGAGCAGGGGGCGGGTCAGGAGAGGTCAGGAGAGTTCTGCTGCGTCATGTGGTCACCTCCGGGGCAGGCGGGGATCGGACTCATGCTGAAGTGGCTTTAGCTTCTTAGTGCTGTGCTTTAACCCACTGCGCCACCAGGGAGGGCCGAGAAGATAGTTCTTTAAGGAAATAAATTATTGAGGACCATTCAGACATCTTGTATGTAATTAACAAAATCTAGATGAAGTTAGGCACCTATTATGTCCCCAACTTTGTGTTAGTAACATCATCTTTCTCAATAATATCCTTACTAATATCCTTACTATTAGAGGAGGAAACAGCTCTAGATAGTTTTAACCTACTACAGGCCTGAATAAAAGAATGTTTCCTTCCTCAAAATTATCCCTCAAAAGGAGCCTATATTTATGGAACCTATATTTCTGTAACTATAGGTACTCCATCCTAAAGTGCCAGATGAAGACAACATTTCTGAAATTAATTCAATCAATCCTGTGTTTAGATATTTATTAAGTTTGTCCAAAAGAATTTGTCCAAAGAAAGCAAAGAATTGTTGTATAACTCTCATTATATTTTTCCATTTTGATTTCCCAACTATAAGGTACAATGATCATTATGAATAAACTTCCTGAATGATAGTGAAGTACATAAATATATGTGTGTGCCTATACATGTACGTAAATATATACACATGTAAATATATATGCATATATATGTACACACATATATGAAATGAAAATGTCATAGCATGATACACAGTTGTGGCTTAAGTAGAAATTCCTTCGCCCATACATGACCTAGGTGGCCGTGGCAAGGAATTAATTACAGTGAGCTCTGGTGTTAGCAGTATGCAGCCAAAAGGGACCCAATAAGAGGATGGGGGGAGGGGAAAAGTAAAGTCAGGGTGTGGATTCCTCAGGCTTGTTATTGGCAAGGCCACCATAGCACAACATTAGGTCCCTTCCTGGAGGGCACAAGCCTTATACGACAGCTCCGTCCTACCAGGTTCCAGCAAGGGCCTCTTCCTGCAAGCCTACAGGCCCAGGAGTGGGAAGCACTCTGCCACTAATCCCAGGTAATAGCGTCCTCCCACCTACCCCCCACCCCAGTCTCCAGGCCCAACTATACTTTACATTGTACTTATTTGTTAATAAATCATCTTCTTTGAGTATGCATCTGTCTTCCATTGGGATCCTCTATACTAAAAAAGGACTTAAATATTATCATAGTAAACATCAGGCTTAACATAGGATTTCTCTATGTTCCTAAATTTATATATTTAAGTAGACCAAATTCTTCTTTTTTTTTTTAAACCTTCACGTTAGCAAAAAGCAGAGCTTCTACAGTTTGCTCCCAGGGCTTTCTGATTTCTGTCTGCCTCCTTACTAATGATAAAGTAGGTAAGGAGAAGGGAGGTTCTGCAGATATTAGGTCAAATGGAAATGGTGTATTCTATTGCTAAAAGGCTGCTGATTGACAAGTTAGATTTTTTTTTTCTATTGCCAGGCTTGTTGTTATTATGCATTTTGGAGAACATAAAAGATTTGGTTACTACCTTTTATCAAAATGTAATTGTAACATGTAATTGGCACAGGAAGGGGAGGTTCTAGGTTCCCTGTCCCACATAAGGGAGAGTAGAGCTGATTGCAAGGGGAAGCTAACATGAGTGGGGAAGGAAGGGAGGATAAAGAAAAGACCAGAGGAGGCACATGGAGCAGAGATATGTGAGATATGTGTGTGTTTGCTTCTCAGCCTTGGACTTGTACCAGGGACTTGAGGGACATGGAACAGACACTTGAGAGAGATGTGCGTAAGAGAGTCATACGAAGTTGACCATAGCAGCCTTTACCTTGGTTTGTATTTTGATTTTGTTTCTTTTGTTCCAGACTTCCAGACCCCTTCTGCCCCTTTGCTATGTTCCCTGCCAGAAGGTGCCTGAGACTTGTGGCAAGCTTGGGCCTCAGTGGCCCTGCTCATTTAACCAGGAGGGGATGAGTAGCTATGGGTGCTTACATAGAAATTATTTTAATTATTTCATTCTCTTCTCTCTGATGAACACTAATTCACTATTGCACAATAATTCTATTAGTTATTTTCTCTTGAAAGTCTTATGCGCTGAAATATGTCTGTCTTTTGTAGCGGATGGCAAAACCCATTTAGAGCAGGTAGTTTTGGGGTCTTGGGCTATTCCTCATTCTGTCTGCTAACATACGGAGAACAGATTTTATGGCGAGATAGACAATATGAGGGAACATTCTTCCCTTCCACAGAGTCTTTGAAATTGATTGCAAATGAATCGCCTCTGAACAGCCTATGAGAGAAGCTGAGAGCGCTACTAATGATGTGCATCTGTGAGGCTTCACTTGGGGTTTGGCTGCATTTACATCACTATAAACTCTGCAATTACAGCTCCAGTCGTTTCCGGCATAGACACAAAGAATACGAATTGCAGCAGCAGGTTTCCTGCCTTGGATTTCTGCCAGGAGCCTGAGTCACCGTCCTAGACATCTGTAGTGCATTAAACTGTACTCTTGTTATCTCTGAGCTCTCCCAACAATGACCAAAACCTCTGACAAAACAAATGGTTGAAGCCTTTTCAAGAAGGTCTCTAAAGTTAGCCAGCAAATCATGAGCCTGCACACAATGTCGAGTAATTTATACTATTGAAGCTGTAGCTGAGATGATTTTTGATAGCCTGAATGTTACTTGGACTTGAATTTGGATAGTCTGTGCTATATTGAGTGTTTACATGCATCCAAAAATTCATGTTAAATTCTAATAAATAGTGGGATGGTATTTGAAGGTGGGGGCGTCTTTGGGGGTGATTAAATCATGATGGGATTAGTGCCCTTGTTAAAAAACAAAACCTCCCAGAGAGCTCCCCCACCCTTTCTGCTATGTGAAGATGCAGCAAGAAGATGAATGTCTATGAACCAGATATCAAACTTGTCAGTGCCTTGTTCTTGGATTTGCTAGTCTCCAGAACTGTGAGAAATAAATTTATTTGTGCTGTGCATAGCCACCCAGTCTATGCTAATTTTGTTATAGCTGCCAAAATGGACTTAGATGAAAGAAAGTTAAAATACAGCTGAGATGGCCTCTGATGGTCTATTAAAACTCCATGCACCTAGATGGCTTGAAAGAAGTAATCATGCTGGAAGCTCAACCCAAAAAAAGGATAGTTGTTATCAGTCCTTAAAAGAAGGAGTTCAAGCCAGGACAAAGAGAGGATACAAATAATAATTCCAATCTGTGCCCCACTCAGCCTCCTTCTTAGCTGCCAGCCTTGGGATCCAAGCAATCATCATCTGACAGAGACGACTGCAGCTTTATCTTCTGATTCTCACACCCCTACAGTCTATTCTCCACATGGCAGCCACAGAGTTGTTTACAAATACAAATCTGGGCATGATTTTTTTCTTGCCTTAGACCATCTGGTGATGTCTCATTTCTTCTACAATAACATCTAAGCCCTTTCTCCTGGTCCTAGGCCACCACCTTCACTGGCACCACCCTCTTCTCCAAGTTCAATTACAACCACTCTCCTTACTGCTTCTTCTACTCCAGTTGTTTGCTTATTCCTCAAACAAGCCAAGCTTGTTCCTCCTCTGGGCCTTTCTCCCTCTGCTTGAATGCTTTCTCAGCTAACATATCATCTCAAAAAGGACTTCCTTATCAACCCTTTATTATTTTATTCATAGCATCTATTACTATGTAAAAGTACATGCAAAAGAAAAACAAGGGAATACTACAAATAGGTTTATATTAATAAATTCTACAACAAAGTACAAATGAACCAATTCTTCCAAAATAACAAACCGCCAAAACTCAATCAACATGAAGTAAGGAATCTAGATCACACTATGACCACAAAGAAATTGAATTTGTAATTAAAGAGCTTCCAATAACGAAATGTCTAGTCACAAATGGTTTCACTAGAAATTCTACCAAATACTTAAAGAACAATTAACAATTTTATATATCTCTTCCAGAAAATAGAAGAGGAGAAATCATTTTTCAGCTCACTTTATGAGGCCAGCATTATACTGAGAACAAAACTCAGAAAACTCTTCCTCAGAACTTAAAACCATAGGCTAATCCATCTTATGAGTGTGGGCATGAAATCTTCAACAAAACATTAGGAAACTAAATCTAATAATGCATTAAAAGAACACAGTGGCCAGGTATCCATCTACCTTGTCATTACTTTGTCAGTTGTCACGACCAATAAATTTTTTTATTCTAGGTGTGCAACTTTGGTCCATCATTTAAAATCTAATAAATATAATTAACCAATCAACAAGCTAAACAGTAAAATCATATGGTCATATCAGTTATTGCAACGGAAACATTTGAGAAAATCTAACTGCTGTTAATGATTTAAAGTATAGAAGAAAACCTAGGTGATCTGGAATTTGGCATGACATTTTAGATATATCACCAAAAATGCAATCCAGGAAAGAAAAAGGGTAAGTTTAACTTCATTAAAATAAGAATAAAGGCTTCTGCTCAGTGAAAGATACTGTGAAGAAACAAAAAGACATGCCACAGAGTAGAGGAAAATATTTTTAAAACCTATAAGGAAACTGTATCCAAGATATATGCAGAACTCTTAAGTCCCCACAATCTAAAGCAACCCAATTAAAAATGAACAAAAGATCTGAATAGACAGCTCACCAAGGAAGACTTACAGATGGAAAAATAAGCATATGAAAAGATATTTGGCATTAAGTGGCTTTAGGGAATTACAAATTAAAGCTATAATGAGGTACCATTACATAGTTAAAATCCAAACACCATTGAGTGATACCACCAAATGCTATAGAGAATCTGGAGCAACAGGAACTCTCACTCATTAATAGTAGGAACGCAAAATAGTACAATCATTCTGGAACACAGTCTGACAGTTTCTTACAAAACTAAGTGGTATACACCATCTGATTTGGCATGACATACATGTGGAAATAAGTTGAAAGCTTATGTCCATAAAAAAACTGCCCACAAATATTTGTGGCAGCCTTATTCATAATTGCCCCAAATTGCAAGTCATTCTTCAATAACTACTAGATAAATAAAGTGAGGAACCTACATACAATGCTATGTTATTCAGCAAAAAGAGAGAGAGAAATAAGCTATCAAAACACACACACAAAAAAGAAAAAATCATGGAGGAATCGTAAATGCATGTTGCTAAGAGAAAGAAGCCAGTCTGAAGAAGTAAAGTACTGTATGGTCTCAACTATTCGCCACTGGAGAAGACAGAACTACTGAAACAGTAAAAAGTTCAGGTTGTAGTGAGAACGGGGAGGAATGGAACACAGAAGATTTTTTAGTATAGTAACCTTTAGTTAAGAGTGTATTATTATTAGTTCACCAATTGTAACAAAAATATCCACTTCAATACAAGATATTAATAAAGGAGACTGTAAATAGGAGAGGGAGGTATGATGGAACTCTTAGACTATCTGGTCTTCTTTTGTAAACTCAAAGCTAATTTTTAAAAATAGTCTATTTAAAAAATTAATATTAGAATGTAGGCAGTAGATATATGTATTCAATGATTTTTTTTTCAAAGTTACAGTATGTTGGAAACATTATATCATAAAATATTGGTAGGGAAAAACATCAGGTCATGCAAAGCCTACATAGGAATGTTTCCAGCAGCCATAAACTGGAAACAGCCTAGACCTTCTTCAATGAGTGAATTCTATAAGAACTGTGTTCCATCTATACCATGGAAAAATACTCAGCAATAACAAGGACTGAACTAATGATACAAAGAGCGGGTGAATATTAAGGGACTCATCCTGAGTGAAAAAAGTCAGTCGTGAAAGATGACATACTTTCCATTTATGTAATATTTTATATAACATTCTTAAAATAGAGTAAATTATAGAAAAAGAAGACAGATTATTGGTTGTTGGAAGTTAATAATGTGGTGGGAGAAGGAGGTGAATGTGGTTATAAAAGATACATTTGAGGGGAACTTGTGGTGCTGGGACTGTTCATACTTTGACTGTAATGGTGGACACACGAGCCTGTGTGTGTGATCAGTTAGTCCAGTCCTGGGCACAAACACACAGCCACAAGTAAAGCTAGGAAAAAAATGAAAGAGAAGGGTGAGTTGTATCAATGTCACTATTCCGGCTGTGACATTCTAATTTTCCAAAATGTTACCATTTGCTAAATCTGGCTAATGGGCTTGGGGACCATTCTGGATTCCTCCTTATAAGTGCATGTGAATCAAAAATGTTCCCAAACTTCAAATGAAAACCATGTACATTTTTTTTGTAATTTGCTTACTTCCTGTCTCTTCCCAGAAGAATGCAGGCAGCATACCAGCAGAGAGAACTGGGAGGAAGCAGCAGCTATCCCCTCCATATGCACAGGGAGGATGCCTGTCTTATGCTCTGCTTTATTCTCATAAAGTGCTCAGGGCATAGTAGGTACTCAAAAGCATGTGTGAAGTAAATGACAAGAAAGATATCAGCAGAAAGTAAGTGTATGATAAAGGTCTTCCTCCCTCCCTCCTTCCTTTCTAACATTTACTGAGTACTATTTAAGTACCAGGTAGGGTACCAGATAACTGAGATGAAGCCAAGACAATCAGTTGTCTTAAAAAAAATTTATAAATGAAAGCACTAGTCAAGGGTTCTAGAGGAAGAATGGTTTGCCTCGTCTTAAGTATCAGTACTGTCCCTTTTGAGAGGGAAATTCACTGACATGTTCACTCTAATGCAGACAGTGACGGAGCTGTCACACAGAGTAAAAGTGGCAGGAGGCAGGAAAATGAGAAAAATAAGTTGGTGTGTGGTGGGACTGCTAGATTCTGAGACGCCTCTACCTCTGGGAAACCTGTCTAAACATAGTCATGAAGATGTCAGAAAAGGAGGGAAGATGGGCTCACTAGGAGACATAAGGAAGGAAGCCATCACAGAACTTGAGTAGTCAAGAAAGATTCATTTAAATAAGACTAGGTAATGCAAACAAAAAGGTCTGAAGAGAACAATGATCCAGATGGAAGATACAAGATGACCAGGGAGAAATTCTATGTGTTAAGAAATACCATGGGCAAGGTCACTAAAAGCAACAGAAGTCCTCAGTTTAATAGTTTTCCCAAGGTATGGCCTTTTCTAGGACGCCATTTAGCTCAAACTAAAAGAGAATGACGACCTTGCTAGCTCCAGTATTCTGGGTTCTCCTGACCCTCTCCCCTTCATACCACTTTGTGCTCTGTCTCCACTGCACCAAGGGCAACACTGATATGATCACTATCCTAATACCCCCAGGGAATGGACTCTACTCAGTTATGGCTGTGTCCTAGACACCAAACAGTGCAGGGTACATATTGGGAGTTCAGTCTGTTTCACAATTAAACCATCTTCAACAGCTGGTTTTCCAATATATATATTCATTAGCAAGAGGCTAGACCAGTAGTGACTGCATGGAAATAACCATTATCAATTAGCCGAAGATTCAAAATCTGCACAACTGGTTTGTCAAGGTAAGGGAAGCATTTCCCTCTAGTGAAATAACCCCAAATCACCACCATGGCTGCAGGTGCACACACAAGCACACCTATACACAAGGGTGCACAAGTTTGACTGAGACAACTGCCTGGAAATTTCAGGCTGCACTTCAGCATAGGGGTTAAGGCCAGATGGACCTGGCTTGACCAAAACCTCTCCCACACTCGGCCACAGCTCTTCTCTCCCATCTATCTCACCATTTCCCTTGTAGCAATGGTGTCCCAGTCATGCCCTCTGCTGGTGGGATACATTCTGCAGCCACCTGAGGTTAATTTTCAGAGCAAGGCGCTGTCAGGGAACAGGTAGAAATCCTGCTACCTCTCTGGATTCCTCTTGGGCTGGACAAATAAAGTAGCATAGGATGGGTTCGTGAAGGGAAATCAATTTAACAACATAAGTATAGAGATTTTAATTGGCTATAAATTTTAAAGAATAACAGAGCAGATTAGAACCTGATTCAGTGGGGAGGGGAGGGGTGTGAGGGTAGAGCAGAAGAAGAGGGGGACTACCTCAACTTTACTCTGAGAATAAAGAAAAGATCTCCATGTAGAGAGATGTTCACTGCTAAATCTAAATCTAATGAGACACCTGTATTACATTCTCCTAGGTCATAAAAGGGACAGTGAGTTCTAGTTTTGGTAGGGTGACTCAGCCTCACAGATCTTAGCATAAATAATAATAATAATAATAATAAACAATAATAATAAACAACCTTGTTTTAACTCTAAGAAATTTTTTTGTGATCCACCACCAGGGGTCACCAATTTCTCTATTACTAGCCCAACTTCATTACTGATACTGTTTATTTAGAAAATCTTTGTGAGATGTTTCAGCTTCTAAAATATTCCTGCTTGCACAGGAAGCATAGAAGTTGCTTCCTTTAACAATATAAATGGATTTAAAATTAAGTTGATGGAGAATATTAAAATTTGTTTATATCTTTAATTCTATGATTATCTTTAGCTTGGTAACTGCTATGAAGAAAAAAGGTGAACATGATATTAAATTCTAGTTCCCCTCCCCTTGAGTTATCACTTTTATGCATGCCTTCCCTTCAAATTGAGGCTGTTTTCTTGCTTTGTCAATTCAGATAACAGACTGGGGGGGGGTGTGAGGGGGTGTAGTAATGTAGGAAGTCAGTATTATCAAGTTTCTATAAAGACTAACAAAAGATGTATAACTAAGGAAGAAGTCACCAGATTTAAAAGTTTCTTTAATTTGATTTCAGTAAGGGAACTCAGTTAAGATAAACTTAAAGATTAGAGAAAAGACTGCTTTTAAGTGTGCTTTAATCTGCTGTTTTGGGAATATGGTTTATGACTATAAGGCACTGTTTATCAGCCAGGGAGAATTTTGCCCTCTGGGGATATCTGACCAGTCTGGAAACATTTTTGGTTGTCACAAATGAGCATGGGAGAGTCTATGTGAAAAGCCAGGGGCAGTGTTCAATCTCTCAGTGCAGCTTGGCCAAGACAAATATGGTCATACAATAACGTTATGATTTATTGTCCAGAGACACTCTAATGAGTGAAAAGTGAAACATGAATTGTTCCCTGACCCCACTGTCAACCAAAGGACTGTTATTCTTCATGATTGGTACTATAGGACATGTGCCCAATAGTACCAATTATGAAGAATAACAGTGCTCTCCTCAAGAAATCAATGCATTACATTTTGGAGGATTCATCCAATTTAAGGATTTGTTCAGATTAAGAACGATCTTGTTCCCTTTGCTCTAGTCACAATTACCATAGCATGACAACATGAAGAAAGTTTGTCAGAGCACACTGGATAAAGGACTAGATTGTTTTAGATATGATAAACTGTTTTAGAGCCAGGGTTCGAATTCTGACTTAATACCAGACTATGCGCCATTTGGGGCAAATTACCTTTCTGTGCCTTAGTTTTCTCACCTATAAAATAGAGTTAAGAGGAGTAGCTTCGTCATTGGGCTATTGCATAATTAAATGTAAGATAAGAATGTAGGCTAAGCGACCATCATATGTAATAAACAATTATTACTAGCTTTTTTTTTTTTGGATTTATTTGTTTATGCACACAGAACTGGGGAACAGGCCAGAGGTGAAGGGGCAGTGAGAGGATTCACCAGCGACACAGTGAGGAGCAGGCCTGCTAAGGGGAGCAGCAGGCAGGTTAGGAGAGGTCTGCTGCGCCATGTGGGTCACCTCCCTGCCAGGGATGGAACTTGTGCTAAAAAGGCTGAGGCTAGTTATATTGCCTGCACTTTAACCCATTGTGCCACAAGGGAGGGCCCCACACCTCTTATTTTTAATACTTAAAGAATGCTTTCTTGTGAACTGAGATCTTTAGCATACCCTGTTAAATCGCTAAACTTTTTCATACTTGCTAGTGTGATTATCTAGGCCCTGCACACTCATTAATACTCAGTACTATTTAAGTCTTGAGGACTATCCCTAGTTCCAAAAATGAGATAGCTAAGCTTCAAGTTGGGTCTGACTTAGATTACAGAACTTTAAAAGAACAAGTATTATGTAGTTACTTGAGTACAGCTGGAGCTGTGGCAGAAAATCTGGGAAAACAGGTCCTGGCCTTACTTGGACAGTATAATAAATAAATGGATTTAAAAAACAAAGCTGATGGCACACGGGTGATTTGGTGATAGGAAACCCAAGATGATTACAACTGAGATGGAAAAAGGCACAAAATGATGTAAAAATAAAGTATTATATTATTTAAAAAAAAAAGGACAAAGCCATATGATGCTCATGTTTAAACACAAGCCACTAATAAATCTGACATAAAATCACAGTGTTTATGATGACTTAATCATAGTTTATTTAATCACAGTGGATTCAGACACCAGCTCGGGGGGATTCAGTTTTTTCAGAGCTGACAACATTCCCTCAGTCCGAAGCTGATTTTGCATGGCCAGAGTGAACAAGCTTCCTCAGCCTTCCTGCTCACTCTGGAGCCAGGCAGTCTTCCCAGGGCTGCTGGCTACTATTCTTAGTCACCAGCAATTTTGCCTTTATACTCATTCTCTTGTCCATTTTAAAAACACATGATTGTGAGTCAAAGCCAGAGAGGACAGTTGTGTTAGGGGGACTGGAACTGGGGCTTTCAACTCAGTGATTAAATCCTAAGTCATGCTGCTACATTTTGAATTCCTTCTTTTAAATATAGACCAGTTTCATTTGATATGAAAGGGGGCTGACTCAGGCTAGTAATGCTAAACAGGTGAAACATGCAGCCTT
Source organism: Condylura cristata (assembly GCF_000260355.1). Lineage (NCBI taxonomy): Eukaryota > Metazoa > Chordata > Mammalia > Eulipotyphla > Talpidae > Condylura > Condylura cristata. The sequence continues at coordinate 51,255,933 of NW_004567105.1, forward strand.
GATAAAATATTCCAAGCACACTCAAAGACAGAAATGAGGGTTCTGAGCTTCGCAAGCCTCAGGTAAAGGTGAGAAGGAATGATCATTTTGCTTCTCTCGCGATTTTTTTGAGTTATGCATTGGGCCACTAAAATCTATTTTAGATTAGGTTATGTGACATTCCACATCTGAATAACATTTTACAATTTCTGCCTAATTAATTTCTTAGTGACATTTTGTTGTTTTTTCCCCTCTGGGTCTCTTCTAGTCCTTTTCACATATTACATTTTTAGAAATTCCTTAATAATTACATATATACAGAGAAGTACCAAACAGCTCAAAACAACTTTTTTTTTAAGTTTTATTTATTTATGAATACAGAACTGCGGTACAGGCCAGAGGTGTGGGCACAGTCAGAGGATCCACCAGAAACAGAGTGGGGAGCAGAACAGGCAGATTGACAAAGTACACTGCTAAGGGGAGCAGCGGGCGGGTCAGGACAGATCTGCTGAGCCATGTGGATCACATCCGGATTGGGGATCGAACTCATGCTGAAGTGGCTTTAGCATCTTACTGCTGTTCTTTAACCCACTGTGCCACCAGGGAGGCTTCAAAAGAACTTTTACAAAGTGAATACACTTCTCAGTTTCCAGTTCAAGAAAGTGAGTATTACCAAAACTCCCTAAGTTCCTGCCTGTGATCTTCCCACCATAGTTTGCTACTTTGCAACATCTTTAAACAACAAAAATCTATTCTAAATAAATTTAATTATCTACTATATTATCCTTGCACCTGGTTACTTTACTCGAATTGTTTGTATGTGTGTACATTACATCCATGTTTTGTTCACTATTCTTTCTGTAAGTATAACTTGTAAGTACAATGCATTTACCTATTATACTATTGATGGACACAGTTGGTTTTATAAATAGTCTTATGAACATGCTTATTTTGGTCTTTTGGGAAACATATACCTAAGAATAGAACTGATTTTATATAAAAGTATAGTTATATCATGAGTATATAATATTTATATAAGTATAATTATAGTATTACTATGTAATATACATACACTCATATTACATAATGCATCTATCACATATATACTTGTACATATATAATATAATACCTGTATATATAACAAGTTATAACAATTTGTAGGCCACTAACAGTGTAAGAAAAGCTCTATCAGGGCCCTCCCTGGTGGTGCAGCAGGTTAAAGCACAGCACTGGGAAACTAAAGCCACTTCAGCATGAGTTCAATCCCCACCCCAGAGGTGATCCACATGGCAATACAGATCTCACCTGACCTCTCCTGACCTCTCCTGAGCCTGCTGCTCCCCTCATCAGTCTGCCCACTGCTGCTCCCCTCATCAGTCTGCTTCCCACTCTGTCTCTGGTGAATCCTCTCACTGCCCCTGCACCTCTAGCCTGTACCCTAATTCTGTATGCATAAATAATCTTTTTTTAAAAAAAGAGAAAGAAAGAAAGAAAGAAAAGCTCTATCAATAGTTCACTTGCCCTTACTTGATGTCATCTTCTTTTAGTGAATTTTGGGGGAAGATTTCCTTTTATAACATGTCTATTTATCTTTATTCTACCATACTTGTCTTAGCCAGTGGCTATTTTCCCCTTTCAATTTACATTATTATAACTTTAATATAGTTTGTAATTAATAAATAACTAATCACTCTTGAAAAAGTAAAAATCAAGTTCACTTTATTTCTATAAAAAATTTAATTTCCTAATCTATTGAGAAAGTATTTCTAGAAATTTTGGTAAAATTTAGAAGCAGTGAAATAAATCTAATGGCCATTCAAGTCCAAGATATTTCCAAATGTATTTCCTGACACTACCCAATGTAAACTTTATTAGATACAGCACTATTCAACTATTTTTTGGGGTTTCTAAATCCAATTCTTGTCACAAGCTTCTGTTTTCCTTTGGAAGATCTCAAATTTCGTAACATCTCCCTTTCTTGGTTCTATTAACAGAAAGACAAACTGACAGATGATGAACATTCCAATTTCAATGCATCACTGTGAGAAGATCAAGGATGAGAAGCTAGGCCCCCAATCTCTAGTTTTATCATGACAGAACCTCTCCCTTAGGACAAGACTGGCACTCACTGATCTGAAGTAAACTAAATGCAATCCCAACCAGCGGCTCTCTGAAGTTCCTTTCAATCCATAAGAGGTGACAGCTACTGCATTTTTAGCCTATTCCACAATGATTCATACAATTCCATATAATCATAAATGTAGACATGGCTTTACTATTGTCCCTAATATCTGATAATAAAAGGATATACCAAGGTGTTCTGATTCACAGAACAATACCAAATATTTGTTATTTTATCTCCATGACAGTTCATTCCAGGTGAGGTTCCACCAGCCAACCTCAGTAAGATATACAGTCAGACAGACACCTCTGCAGTCATACAAATGTGTCCAAATTCTTGCACCACTGCTGGCTTCAGAGGGAACTCCAACATATCTCTTGCCTTACTCTAAGCCTACTTTTTCTTATTGTTAAAGTCATTATCCCTACTACTACAAGACGCTACAGAGAGCTGTAATCTCAGGTATTAACCAACTTCTTTTCTTCTCCCCACTTCATCCCCATTCAGATAGGGAGACACCAATTATTAATTGCTCTGGGGCTATTATTTCTCAGAAGTGAACTAATAAACAAAAAATGACAATTTCCCAGCTTTTGATTCCATCTCAGACACACAGGGGATATAAAAACAAAATGATTCCTGTTTAGTCACTCCACGTTTCCCAGAGTCCTGGGGTATTATGAGGATGGAGCACCCACAACTCCCCAAGGATCTCAGTGGGAAGTGAATGTAAGCAGATGTGTGTTGCGTGTAGTAAAGGCCCTGCTGAGGGGATAAGGAGCTATGTGTCAACTGTCAGCAGTGTGGACAACTTCCATGGGGGCCAGGGGAAGTTATTCCATGGATAACTTCACCACACCAGTTATCTGAGCCAGGAGTCTAATTGGGACTAGTAAGAACTGGTAGACTGTTTAATCTCCATCAAGTTTGTGTCAAGACCTGACTAGCTTAATTTATATTAACTACAGAAGGCCAGCAGGGACCTGATAGATCTAGATAGAAAGGGGCATCCACTCCCTACTGGTTCATCCTCAGGATGGTGACTGAATAACACCTTCTGGCTTAGTATTCACTCTGGGTAGAAAGGAAATAAAGTGAATAGCAGGGTGGGGAGGAGATGAAGTCTGAACATGAATGATTTCCCATCTGGACTGACTAAGACATTTCTGAATCACACCTTTCTTGAAAGATTGTAGATGGTATTCTGACTGCGAGGCCGACTATTGACACAAAGGTTTATTCAAGAAACTATTAAAATTATATTTCTTTGGATACTCCAAGAGACCGACACTGAGAATCCACACTCACTACATGTGGAAATATGCCTAGTTCAATTAAATGGTCATTACTATTATCAGGAAGATCTAATTAACATCCTATCTCTTGTCACCTAAGAATTAAATTGTAATTGCAGGGGCTGTTCTGCCATTCTATAAATACTTTCTTTTCTTTTTTTTTAAGATTTATTTTTTATTCATATAGAGCTGGGGTACAGGCCAGAGATGCGGAGGGTGAGAGGCTTCACCACAGAGCAGAACAGGCAGATTGACGAAGTACACTGCTGAGGGGAGCAGCAGACGGGTCAGGAGAGGTCTTCCACGCCATGTGGTCACCTCCGGGGCAGGCGGGAATTGAACTCATGCGAAAGTGGCTTAAGCTTCTTAGTGCTGTGCTTTAACCGGCTGCGCCACCGGAGAGGGCCAAATACTTTCTTTTAATACTGTACTGGAAGGGAAATTTTCTAACCTGCTGGGAGAATTCTTTTGGATAAATGTAGACAACTCACCAGATGCCCTCATCAAATAAAAGTGGGTTGATTATAGCATCCTTCATCATCTTCTATCTGAACTAATATAAATGAGCTAATATAAGAAGAAAGTGCTTGGAGTGTCAGCAACTCATATCCCAAGTTCTGTGCGTTCATGGAAAGTCACGTGCTTCTGGTTTGTGATGTTTGTAGTGCTCTCTCCTGAGTTTAGTGGAGCACAGCCAGTCACCCATCACCATCTGGTCAGGCTAATTCTGGGTGGCTGCAGCTGCAACCCAGTGTCTGCTAATCAAAGCTGCAGGTTCTCTCCATACTCAATTGCTAGCTCAGGAGGCTGCCCAGCCAGCAGATTCCACGACTGGCAGGCTTCTAGGCAAGAGATCTAGATTTCAAAACACCAAAAAGCACCCTAATCATTCACAAGTCCAATATCACTCATTTATTTTTCTCTCCTTCTACCTCTCTATTGAGCTTTCACCTGGATCACACATCTTACCTGCTTGGACTATTATGCTAGTCTCATAATTGGTGCCTCCATTCTGAATTTCTATTCTATATTCTATCCAGTGCCAATTTCTGGTCAGTCATCTAAGTGCCATATTATCTCAAATTCACACACCTTGAATATTTCCATATTGCCTGTAGGATAAATAAAAACTTCCTGACTAAGTGTGCAAAGTACTTTATTATCTGGTTCTATAAAGTAATGGCAGAGGTCATTAATGGTTCAAAGCTCAGAGCTATTACTTCCTTAATGTCTTTTTACTAAGTTAGTCTTTCAGTTTATTTATCTTTAAATTATATTAATGATATTTCCACAACTGTGGCAGGATCAGAGTAATTTGCCAAGTATATTGGTATTAAAATAGATCAGAGTAATTTGCCAAGTATATTGGTATTAAAATACTCACTGGAGATTGATGATACTGATAATAAATACTATTCATTTTTCAGTGGGTTACCTTCCTGTTAAAGCACTGTAGTATAAGAGATTAAACATTATAATTTTGTGATCAGCTTGTCTGTGTTTAAATGCTGACCCTGCTACTTGCTGTGTGACTTGATCAAGTTTCTTAACCTTTCTGGACTCTACTGTCCTTTTGGTCAGTAAAATGGAGATAATAATATCTGCTTCATAGGGATGTTGTATTAAATGAGCGAATGCATGTGAAAAACTTAAATTCTTGGAATAAAGTAAGTGATCAGGAAATGTCAAGTATTCTTTCCTGTCCTGTTTTGAGTTCACTTTAATATACTACCTTTGGGGGCCCTTCCTGGTGGTGCAATAGGTTAAAGTGCAGCACTGTGAAGCTTCCTGCAATTTCTTCAGCAAGAGTTCTATTCCCAGCCTGGGAGGTGACCCACATGGCATGGCAGACTTCCCTGACCTGCCCATTGTTCCCCTCAGCAGTGTACTTCATCAGTCTGCCTGTTCTGCTTCCCACTCTGCCTCTGGTGAATACTCTCACTCCCTGCACTTCTAGCCTGTACCCCAGTTCTAGATGCATAAATAAATCTTAATATATATATATATATACACACACACACACTGTCTTTGAACACACATTTTGTCATTTACATCTTCTGGTTTTGCTTCCCCCACACCCACAATTTTAGCACAATCCTACAAACCTTATTTTCCTACTTGTAACTCTCCAGGTTCTATAGTTTTGTTATTTTTTTTTCTAATCCAGATCAAATGTTCATGTGTCTTTCTCCAGGAAACCTTTTCTGATATGTCAGAAGGAAATAACTTCTTAGAAATAAATTTCTCTGGTAGTATAATGGAGTACACTTCCAACAGAACTGATGTATTCTGGACTGTGTATGCTTTAACTAGACAACAAAATCAGCAATTTCAGGGACAGAGACTCAGGCTACTTCTTTTTTTTTTTTTTATCACCTTTACACATGGAACTCAATAAAAGCTCTGGAAACAAACCACTGATATGGACATCCAATTTCCATCTCTTTTGCTACAGTTTCTAGAAGTTTAGGAACTGATGTTATGAAGTAAAGGAAAAGTGGGCTGTTCATGGGGAAGTGAGCAGCACTAATACACAGATCTGTCTAACTTCCTCATGAGCCCAGTTTTGAGCATTTTGCCCAGATGAGAAAACATTTTTGATCATTCCAAAACTTGGCTGTTGCTTTAAAAAAAACAAATGTCAATCAATAATGTGTTTAAACTAGTTCTTCAGCGTGTTTCTTGAACTTGACAAAGGGTCCTCTTTCAGTTTAGCCTTTTATCTTCTACTCCTCTCTTCATAGCCTTTTATCTTCTACTCCTCTCTGCATGGTGCCTACTTGAAGAAGCTCTCATTGGATAACTCCAGATAATTCCTAGTGCAAAGTCTTTCCCTATCCCTGAAAGGGAAGTTTAGCAGGAGAAATGCCCCCATGACACCAAGAGCTCTTAGACTGACTCTTCCATAAAATACTACTCTTAATGAGCAAGTGCAATGTATTTGCATCTAGCATACATCATTTTGATGAGATTGGGTGAAAAGAGTTCAGTGTTTGACCTCATACAGATCTAAGCTCTAACATTGGAAGGTTTTGTGTCATAGGTCCCTTGATGCTTTAGTTTTTCATTTGTACAACTCAGAGAACCTTGGTAAGGATTAGAAACCTAAAGACCTCTATATAAAAGCCTATTGATTGATTAGAGGAATATAGGTTTTTCACAACATTTCCTGCTGCTTATCATCCTATTTGTAAAGAACAATGTATATGCTTGAGCTGTGAACTTACAAACAGAGGAGGTAATACAGCTAAGCACTACCTATGAACAGTAATACTTTTAAATCAATTTATACTTGTGGAGGCAGTTGAAAGACCAGTGATCAAACACACAGATTGTGATCTAGGCAGACATGGATTCAAGCTTTTATTTTTCAAGCTCTATTTTATTTACTTCCAATTGTGTGACTTCACAGATTGCTTCACCTTTCTTAGCCTTTGTTTCCTCATCTTTAAAGTGGAAACACTGTGCTTACCCAGCAAATCCCTGGGGTGTCAATGAGTTAGGAGAAAGTAAAGTATCCTGTTCATAGGTAGGGCTTAGCTATATAACTGCCTCTGTAAGTTCACAGCTCAGCATGTACATTGTTCTTTACAAACAGGAATGATAAGCAGCAGATAATATTATGAAAACCTATATTCCTCTAAGCGTTAAATGCAGAGAATCAGTGTACCTCTCCAACAACAGTGTTGAATCTCTTACCATTCATCCACCACAAAGCCTTTCTAAACATTCTGGCCAGGCAGGGACACTGCAAGGCAATAGCTTTCAGCACTGACTGTTGTAGTAGACTTAATTGGGTAAGTAACAACAGTGGACTCCCTTGGTGACAGGCGAGTTGTAAATACCCTCGAGGAACAGCCACAACTTCAACCTTCTCAGAGCTGAGAACTGCTAATTCCCTGCCATCCAGCCTGACATGGTTATTTCAGGCTAAGCCCTTCAAGGGAAAAGTCAGAGGGCTCTCTAGGAGCCTTTAATGGGTTTCAAGGGAGTCTTGAGCAGATTATATTCCAGGGAAGTTTTCTTTGTGTTCCATTTGGCTACCCCTGTGGAACAGTATATGTGTATAAAACTTGGGGAACTTCCATATATACACAAGGCTAGAAATTGTGACTCCTCTTTAAAATGAGAGCTAAAAAAGCATCCTCTCCTTCCCTGGGTGATAATGAAGGATAAATAAGCAACTGTTATGTGTTAAGCAGTGAAGTAGGTACTAGGACCATAGAGAAAATATAGCACTATACCTAGTTCTAAGTAACTAGCAAAATAGCAAGGGATTTGAACACATACCACTGTCCTTCAGAGGTTCAAGATTTATTCCTCATTATCTGTGTGCACATATAACTTGACTTTCATAACCTTATGGTAATAGTCGCAATCTATTCTAAACATAGAAATGAATTCTTACAGAACATTTGACTCTCACAATTTTCAACAAAGCAAGATTAAGGAGAGAATAAAACTTTCTTCTTTGAACTTTTTTTCCAGTGCCCACATGGTCTACAAACATATATGCTTTACTTTCCAACTAAGAAGATAAAGAAAAAGTGGCTACTGTAATTTAAAGGTCAGAAATAATCTAAGCCTCTTTAAGTCATATTTTGTCGAGATGAAAGTGCAATAATAAAATATTGATATTTTCTAAAAATAAGTTCCAAAAAATGTGAGATATTTTCTATATTTGAAAGAAATGTCTTGGGGGTAGAGACTTTAAAATTGCAGTCTATGGTAACTGGATTAAAAAGATGTGGTACATATATACAATGGAATATTACTCAGCAACCAAAAAAGAGAAACACATGTCTTTTGCAGCAACTTGGATGGAG